>NC_061786.1:8677727-8988409 GCF_022458985.1 Mugil cephalus
CACCTGAGAGATGGGAGAGGATTTACACTCTTTATTCTGAAACAGGTCTGTGTGTTAACTGAGAACCACGACAAAGCATATAGCAAAGAGATATTGATGCAATTTGAATTAATAAATAAATATGTTTGTACTCACTGGGAATATACTATTGATAACCATGTTGGGGTTGTGTTGACAGTCGGCCACTAGCTGGTCGATGCCCTTGATCCTCTCTCTGAAGTCCTTTGAACTCAGGAGACCTGAGATCTGCTTGATGTATTCAGTCTTGTCCGCGATACTCTGTGTCTGAGATCTACAGCTGTAGTGGTTATTGGACTCCCTGTGGGTGACACATCAAACAGTTTACTATAAATATAAAGCGAAGCATGCGGGAACCCTTTTGCTGCACTGCTTGTTATCTACACTCACCTGTTGGTCTGATTGAGTGGCTCTCTGTTGAGAGACGAGGCCCTGACCGTCCCGCTGCCTGGAAGGGAGCGTCTGCCCCTGGCCGACTGAGTGTCTTGGGGCATTTCACCGAGACCCTAAAAGCCCCGAAATGTCCAGGTTAGAGGACAGTATTAAACTTGTAATAAAAACCACCAGTGAGCCAGTGAACACACACAAACACCACAGATACCTTTGTTTTGAGAGTGAAGACAGTGTCTCTGACAGTCTGCAGATCTTTGGTAGGAATATATTTCTCGAGGATCTTGTCAAAATCAGGGTGGGAAGACAGAAAAAGCAGCATTCGACGACCAAAATATCTGTTGGGTGAACCAGTGTTAGTCAGACATTAAAAAGTGCTCATATTATCTTTCTTGTTTTTCTGTATATTTAGTATTTTTGAATATTCATTTGTGTAATCACAAGAGTTAAATCTATGCTCACAAACAAGTAAAGGTAGTCAACTAGGTTCTCACATGGAGCAACACAAGCTTTCTAGGGTTTCTAGGTACCTGGCTTCCTGTGAGGAGTCTTGTGTGAGTTTGGTGACAGCAGGTAATATTCTGTCGGTGAGATCTTTCCCCCCTGACAGGAGACGTGCTGCACCGACCTTCTCCACCAGATTAGCCAGATGTTGAGCGGTGCATTTCCTCACCACCGCATTAAGGTGACTAGCAGCAGATGATAGGAAAAAAAATCATCAATGCAAAAGTACCTATCACAGTTCAAATAATGTATTATTTATTCCTCATATATTATTCTAACCCGAGTCCTCCAGTGAGTAAAGCGTTGATGCTACGAGTTGGCGTGCAGTGCTGCACCATGCAAACCAGGGCTGCATCCACGTCCTGCCTAATGAAGGCGTTACTCTCTCCGGCCTTCTGCAGTAAAGCTTTAACTGTGCCCTCTAGCTCCTGGTCCATTGCCCTCTGCAGGTGTCTGTACAGGTCAGCCAGTGTACAAATGGCAACTCTGGACACGCCTGAACGCAGGTTCTTCACCTAAACAGATGAAATATTAAATCTTAAGACGTAACAAAAGCCTTCCAGCAACAACCAACAAGAAAAATAAAGACATCTAACTCAAGAGGCTCTCAAAGAAGTGACTAATGAAATTAATTTGTAACAGCACAATGAATGGATGTCAAAGGGATGTGAGAGTGTTACGCAATGAGTTATATTACCTCTTGAATAAGAGACAGGCAAACATCATGAAGCCTTCCCTGAAGTGTGTCTGAGTGGTAATGAGCCAGAGAGCGCAGGAATGTCAGACCCTCTATCTTCTTCTCCCTTTGTAAAAAAACAACAAAAAAAAACAATAAAATAAAATCCAAAAATATACACAAATTGGAGTCTTTCTTGGTAAATGTAATGTTCCACAAAACTATGTTTGCAAAGTGGTATATTATATTTCACATGAGACCCGGGCATGTAGAAACCTTCGATTTGGCGTGTCAGTGTGATGGATTGAGTGTTTCTCACCAGTCTTCAGAGCTCAGCAGGGTAAAACTTTGCGTCAGCGCCAGGTCAGGTTTTGAAAACGGACACAGCTCTGGAGGCTCGGAGAGATTTTTCTTGTGGCCCACAGTACCCGAGGAAAGCTCGTCTAAATGGCCTGTCAGACACAACACAATACACAACACACACAGGTTCGGTGTCATGTAACATCTCTATCAGACTGAAAGCAAGCAGTGCGTGTGTGTGTGTGTGTGTGTGTGTGTGTGTGTGGGCGGCGGTGCATTAACAGGAGGTTGTCAAAACAAAGCATTGTGGCACATTAACCGAAACAAACATCTTATTCACCTATGCTCCGATGGCTCTTACTGTCTAATTAGTATTTTGAATGTTTCTATAAACAAAGGCTTATGAAAGCACTGGTTCATCTGTTCATAATCCAGCTGAAAATTGCTAAATTCCAACTCAGTGTCAGGATTGTGAGTATAAAAAAAAATAGCAACAGAGAACATGCTAATGATTCACAGCTACATTTTCCGACTGCATTAAAAGGCAGATATTAAAGTTTGACACTTTGTGCAGCATGGAGTGAAGTCTAAGACGTCTAAAAGTGACTGACCTGAACTATGGGATAGCGATGGTCGGGTTCTGCTAAGGCTCGGCGCCCTCCTGAGGCGGGACACATTTTTTGGGTTGGGTGGCACTGTAGGGGGACTCGGGTGGTGAGGTGGAGTGAAGCACTTTATTGGGCTTTGGGGCCCTGGTGGACTGACAGGACTGGTGGGACTGATGGGGGACTCATCAGAGAGAGGCTCCACTCTGCTGGATGTCAGCGTGTTGCCATTCAGATGCAGATCTACAACAGAGAAGAGCAACATTTCAACTCTAGCTGCAACCGTGATCGGAAAAGACCAACAATTTCACATCACCACCTGAATGATGACACTTGCCTTTGATGTTTAACGCTTCTGTGGGTGAATCAGACAACATTTGTCTGACGCGGTGGCGGATCTTGTCTCGTACCTGGTCCCCTTGACTTAACTGATCATCCAGCTGAACCAGATGTTGGAGACGTGTCTTATCCCGGCCAAACCTTGTGTTCTTCATTCGCTCCTGCACATGAATTTGTATCATCAAAATGTCAACAAAAAAAAAACATTCAAGACTTAATAACATGGAATGAAAATGGGACTAACCTTAAGCTCATCTGGACGTGGGCTGTCATCGCCGTCTAGCTGACTGGCACACAGAGCATGGCTGAAGATGCCTGCTGTGGGATCAGTGGGGGGTTTGGCTGCAGCCATATTCCCCTGCTCAAGTGACAAGGCGGCTCCTGGACGGCTGGAGGACACTGCGGTGCCAAACATGCCTAAGAAGCAGACAACTTGAAAGTATGACTGAACTGCTGCATAAACTAGTGATGACATTCACATTTTTTTTCTCCACTCTAATCACAGTGGGTGAAATGTGTTTGTATTCAAGAGCTGTACTAGAAAACAGAGCCAATAAAAATTGTAATTTGTGACTGTTGAAAGCTTTAAGAAGGATTATATTAAGGTGCTTTCTGTTGTGTGAAAGATTAGCAACAAAGTGGACACTCAAACAGTGATCATGACCTTATGACAGAGACTGACCTCTTCCAATCACTCCTTCAGGCATGTCTGTGCCTGGTGAACTCCTACTGCTGCCGTAACTCTGAGACCCTAAAGATCAAAACAGAGGATTAATAATTCATTTAATTATCCAATTACCCACAAGGTCATTACAAGGTATATCTGGGAGAACACTTCGTTGTTTGTTTGTCATGGTTTGCTGACCTTTTACAGGCTTTAGAGCTCTGACTGATTCACGGATGGATGGTTTGACTGGTGGAGGAGATGGTCCAGATGTCTCTTCCTCAGTTTTGATCGCTCCATTAGAGTAAGTGACTCTCTGCCCAACAACACCCACCTCCGACGACAGTTCGTTCTTCTGGGACGACGCTTGTAGGAGGAGAAAACAAAGATGTAAATAAAACTCAAGACATTGCAGCAAAATGGGCAAAGCCATCTACCTATACCTTGAAGGCTGCTGAAGTCCATGGATACTGAAGACCTCAGTTTTGCAGAAGGCACTCTTGCAATGCGAGGTTTCATTCCTGCAGAGGCAGAGTTCCTGGGACTGTTGACAGATATGACAAGTGAGAAGTTATGTTGGGAAACTGCCTAGAAGTGTTGAACACATGATCATACAACACCAGATGGTTTTCCTCAACTCAGACTTGTTAACAGCCCTGTGATGTTTATTCAGGTAACTAAAATATAACAATGCCCCAACATAGAGTATTCCTTCTTAAAAATTAACACAGGTTCTCTAGTGGACTAAAGAAACCTATGATACAACTATAAAGCTTTTATCAAGAGCTTCTCATGAGCGTCATCTTGAGATTCTGCTTAAATGACAAATCTATTAAAGGACAGACACAGTCAGATCATATGAAATTGTGGAAGGACGTCCTAAAAAAGCAAAAAGTTAATCCTTCACCTAGTTTTGATGCCATTGAAGCTGGAGTTAGCGACTGAGCTCAGACTGGAAAGACCACTCTCACTGGCTGAGCTGGTGAGCACTGGAGAAGTGTGTGACGGTGAGTCCAGACCCAAGTCAACCCTCACAGCTGAGTCAGGGCTGTCAGGATCTGGACTACCAAGGCCCACTTTGGCCCTCTTCTTGGCAGCGCTGTTGCGTAATGAGCGCAGTGAGTTCAGCATCTGTGAGCAACATACAATTTAGCATAGAGCATAAGAACAACAACAACCATCCACCCCCTGGACCGTGTTTATTTCAAAAAGGTCTGCCGACCTCCTGCATGTCCAGAGGATCCTCCTCCTGAAGATCTTGTGCTGCATTGATGCTATCAGAGTCAAAATGAAGGTTCTTTTCTAGATGCTGGTTCTGAGGGCTTCCTGGATCAGTGGCTGTCTGACCATTGTAAGACTGTGTCTGTTCGGCTGGAGGGACTACAGGTGAGATAGAAAGGGTTGTTCTGGTGTTACTCAGAGCCCGCCGGAACGATGAAGTGGATGAAGAACTCACGAGGGAGGCACGAAGAGGTCTGGGGGAGTGTCTGCTAGAGAGGTCTCCTAGGACAGGATAGAAAAAGGCAACAATTTAACAATAGAAGTCATAACAATTTTACGTATGGGCTTACATGTTTTTACTAGATTACCCTTTGCTGTTGTGCCCGCCGTGTCTCTCCAGGGACTGGTTTCCCTTTGGTGAGGGCTGTTCTCTCTCTTGTTGGGCCAGGTGTTGGACATAGAGAGAGAGGAGTCTGCATGACGCCGGGACTGAGTGGGGGTAAGCATGCCCCCTGGGAGCGTAGCCAGAGGATAGGATGGCAAAAGGAAGGAGCCGGATGTGGTAGGGTTTGAGGGGAGGGAAAATGTTCGCTCGACACTCGGGTTCCTCGGGAGCATGCGTCCTTTGGGAGCCACTGTGAGACACCAGACCCATGAAACAAAGGTTACGATTGTGATATGGCTAAATGCTAAATTCAGCATTTTGTTGAGATACCAAAAAAAAAAAAAAATGCATTGTACATTTGGGAAGTTTGCACATCTTTTGAGGTAATTACTTCTTACCGACATCCACGTCTGAGAAGTTAGTGTTTTTAAAGATGTCAGGCTCTAGGTTGAGGCTTCCGCTTCTTCTGAGGCGAGCAGGAGACTCCCTCCTCCTGGAGGACTGAGGCTTCTGTGGCTCTACAGAACCTACAGCAAAAACACATTCTCAAAACAGAGAAGCAAGACTCTCAAAGAGTAACTACAATGACAGCCATAGGCTCTTTGTAAACGATTATGTAGAAAGGTTAAATCGATCATACATTTCCTGCCTCATCCCATTGTGTACATGATTTGATGTCAAATTTAGAACTATTATGTATCTCAGTACTATTTCCTTGATGTTCTATAACACATGTCTGTGAAAATTCTCATCAATCAAGGTTATGACATACCAAAATAAGACTTGCCTTTGTTTAGGTATTGGCTTCAGTTTTTGGATATTTGCGCCATTAATTTAATGTCTAATCTCAACGGTGTGACATAACTAATGTTCATGCATGTTTGGTTTAGATATTTGTTCGTGAACAGTCGAGGGAGATCTGATTCTAGTGGCGTACTTTGCTGCAGAAACTTGATAAAGGGTCACATCCCATCTTGACTATTAGTACAGATGGCTATGTAGACCAGGTCAGACACAGCTGCAGTCCTAAAAACTTGACATTTACATGTTACACAAGAGTGGAACATTTTAGCTGAGCACACACTCAACTTTAACAGGGGAAAAACAACACTGCGTTCAAATATTCCTGGCACGCCTCCCACAATTGTAATCTTCATTTGAGGATTACTGCCAGCATGTGCCCCAATTACACAAAATCATGTAAGTGGCAGCGGTGGAAGTGAGTCTAATCCATCTGTAAGCAGCCAGAATCAAACAGCCAGTGGGTCAAGGAGGTAAAATATAACAGAAAATATACTGAAACAGCATAGCTTTTTTAAAAGAAGGACAATAAAGTAGACAGTAATAGCTTTGCTGTTAAATAGTTTCCTGTCATAATTTAGTCACAAAATTGTATTAAAAAGGAAAAGTCCTATTTAATACTTTTGTCCAACCTATAAAACAGTCGATCCATCTTTAAATGAACTGCATTCTCACCCCATTATAAATCCGCAATCCAATGTTACACACATAGCAGCAGCAACACTGCATGTTTTTCCATGTCCTTGCCACTGATACTGATATTCAGCTATGTTTTGCTATATAATCTCTCTTCATAGCTGATCAGTTCTCTACATCTCTACATAAGTCTTTACATTTTAGGATCCAAAACGGTTGAAAACTTAACGTATTAAACTGTTGTTCCACGGAGAGTGTGCAGTGTTGCAATTAACAAGAGCAGCTACACCATGTTAGATTTGAAGTGTGCGACGGCAGTTTCTGCGAGTGAGTATTCACCTTAACATACAACAGCAGCATGGTGTAATGGTTACGTCTGCCATGATGTGAGGCTACTATCTGTAGCAGGACAGCAGAGTTCGCCTCAGGGATTTTAGTGACATGTGGAACGTTGACTCATTTGACTCAGCATGCTAATCCAATCCAAAGCTGCTCTAAATGGAGTCAAGCCGAAGTTGACCATGACAACCAGTTACCTGCACTAGTCATCTCGCATGGAATTAATGTGAGTGCGGTGTTGAGTGAAGGGAGACCTGGCACTTACTGAAACTGGGTATGTAGGTTTCTGACTTCCTGAAGAGAGGGAAAAAATCCTCACTTGCCACCTAGGAATCGGAAAAGAAATATTTTTAGCAACAATAAAGATTCAGCAACGTAAAACAATACTTAAACATTACAAGGACCCGGGTGTAATTCCATCCACTAATGTGAACAAAGGGATGTCGCAGATATTTGGTAAGCTCAGGCAAAGAGATATTTCCCTTTAAGTGGGTCTATCGCAGCTGTAAGGGCAATTCATCTATATAACATCTACTGTTCTCATTTAAGTTTAACTGTGATGAAAAATACCTACAAAATCTATAAATTAATGAAGCAGAATGATGACAGATTTTTGTATTAGTGCATGCATCTCAGGCTTCGACACTAGACAGTGTGGCTGAATCCAGTGCTTCTGCCTACAATCTGACCAACACTCACTGCAGAGCACTCGGTGTGATTGCAATCAACAGTCAAGCAGTAAATAAGCCACGTTTCACAAGCCTAACCCCAGGATATCACCAATTATGTTTCACGCCCCCTTCAGTAAGTGTGCTGTGTGGTAATGGGGTTGCTGGGAAACAGACCCTGCAGTAAACACAAGGTTTTTTTTTTTTTTTTTAAATGGAGGCTCTAAGCTGCTGGATAATAGTTCCTAGAACAAAATACAGTTCATTCATACCTCATAAAACAAAGCCACTTATCAAAACAAATGGACATTATTAGATAAAAGCTGGTCAGAGACCATGTTTAGCAAATCACTCTAGTTTGTCAGCTAATATTATATAAATATATATATATAATAGTTACCCACTACTAAACCAACTAACTCCAAATAGAGTACCTGTGAGATTTAATATATATATATATAGATATATAGTAATTACCTCTTATTGTTTTCTGTTTTAATTTGAGCTTAAAAATACCAATCTATTGTTAAAAGCAATGAGTATCACTACCACTTTCAGTCATTTTGCCTATAGCACACGGTGCTCATCATTATATTGTACATATATGTACACACTGAAAAATCTGAATTTATAGAAAACAGATTCAGCTTGTCTTTGGGTGTTATGAGCGATATTGATCTATTTATATACTGAGAGATATAAAATAAAACAGTGTTGAAGTTTGATAAATTAAAGTTTTATTTCAATTGTTGTTATAAGAGCCAAAATTACCCAAGCTTGTTTCAAACACAAATGTTTACTAAACTGTAAATAACCAAATCATACTAATGTGAATTATATAATCCACATTAGTTGTTGCCATAATTAATGGTAACATCTATAAGTAATTTCAGAAAAAAATCAGGGTACGTTAATTTCCCAACTATAATGTTTTGTTATGATGTTTTAGTTGTTTACAGACACTGTTGTTCTTGGGGACGTAGGGGAGCTCAGTCGGCAGTGGCTGACGTAAATATGTTGGTAGAAGGAAGGTTAACCAAACAGTGTGGCAGCTTGACCGCAACTATCAGTGTCACAACAGTGGATGCTGCCAGTTGTGGCAACGGTGCCATTGTGCAGGAAAATGACTCATCTGCTGTGTTTCTTCCACGAATAGTGCCACTGCTACAGGAATGCTCTGAGACTTGATCTATCTATTTCTCTCTCTCAGTGCCAAGATTTGCAGAGAATTGAGAGCTGCATATGCAATGGTACAATTCTATTGTTCTCAGATGCAATTCATTTCTAAAAATAACAGGCTTTTCAGACATTATGGGGTGCGTCTTGGCAATCTAATGTGATGAGAATAAAATGCACAAGCAGGAGACAGGCAAGCTGCAACCCTCCCTCTTCGCTGCTCTCCATCCATACTGCACCACGAGAGATAAAACTATATTTAGGTTTGTCCCTAACCATAACTGCCTGAGGAAATCGCCTATGCTAAGATTTCTAAGGATCTCAGGGTCTTTGTGTATGACTCACCAAAAAAACAAAAAACAAACAAAAAAACACAAATACTATCCTCATTGTTTTAGGATATTCTATCCTAAACACTTATTTCAAATATGACAAGCATATTAGTGCACATAAAAGCTCTGTGCAGACTGCCAACATATTAATTGCTAAATTACTTCAAATTTTCAACAGCATGTTTTTTTTTTAAGATATTATATAAGATATTAAGTCAAAAGCTGCTTCATTAGTGATCATTGAGAGCTAAAATGGAAAAATTTCTATCAGAATATTCCTCTAAGCTGGATGTCTTAATTTAGCAGGGAAACATGCTGCTAATGAAAATATACGCTCAATCAGTGAATATTATCCAAATGGTTTAATTATCACGAGAGATACGCGGAAATGTGGCGAGAAGTCTGAAATGATGGGTCCCACCTGTTCAGAGCACTTTCCATTAGATGTGTTATGCTGCTGCTGCTCATTCTCAGTGGATGAGAAGCTCGACATCTCCCAGGGTAGTTTGTTCTTCCCTTTACCTGCGCTGACAATCCTCCTTTGAAGTGGGAGGTCATCCGTGAGTGAGCCTAAGCTGCCGTAGCCATACAATCGGTCAGAGTCTGGCTCAGTTCTGTGGCTCCTTGCACTGCTTACCCGCCCTCCATTCATCACCCAGTCCAGATCAGCTCCAGAAACATACTGTAGCGAGCCCCGCTGTCCTGGTTTAGGTACCACCAAGCCGTACTCCACTGCCCCCTCCGAGGAGAGTTTTGGAAGAATGTGCCTCGCTCGTCGTGCCTGCACAGCCGCCATCAGACCCTCCGCGTCCTGGTTGAGCTCAACCATGTCCACAGCTTTCATTAAAGGCTGCTTTTTCCCTGTGTCAAGGCAATAGTCAAAAACAGCAAACAACTCAAGAGCAGCATGACGGACCTTCCTTTTGCTGTCCGCCAGGTATGGAGCAACCTCAAAACAAAGCTTGGGGATGTTGAAATCTTTCCTAGGATGAGTGAGCAAAGCTGCCATTATGACATTAAGGACATCTTCTCGAACCCTCGAATTCTTGTGTTTCAAGTTGCTGATTACAAGATCTAATACTTGCTGCGGTGCAACAGTTTTCATCAGCTGTCGAAACACGTTGAGATATTCATTCCTGGTGACAGTGCGAGTGTCCCCCAGGGCTTTGAGGGCCACTAAGACTATATGTTTGAAATATCTGTCTACACCTGTATCTAGTTTCTGAATTAGCAAGTTTAAAACTTGTAAGGTGCCATACAACACCTTAAAATTGCTGTCATCCAGAAGTCGAGGAAGAAAATTGATGAACTCCTCAATACTAGCAGAGGGGAGTGACTTGACGTCCACTTGTGAGAGGACGTATTTGAGCTCTTCCACACCATTTGTGCGATTCTGGTAATTCTTCGGGTCCAGAAGCTGCTCCTGTAACTCCTGGGTGACCAGTCCAGGTATCATCGTTGGTGGTCTTTGTGGATGCGGTCAAATTTGAGAATCCAAGGAAGCAAACACAATCCTGTGAGGACAACCATGTTCCTCCTCTTTACTTCGTGCTGTCATCCTGAGTGGCTGTTGATGGGAAACCACTGTCATGTTTCTCAAGCTGTGGATCCAACACATTAAATTAACACTGATAATAATGGATCAAAAATATCTGGTAACACAGAGCCAAGTGCCGGTACGTATTATAAGTGAGAGTGTCTTATTGCTCCATGAATCGATCACCGTGATACGGCAGATTAGGGGAGAGGTACACAACCACTTGTGGCTCTAAGTAACGGTAGTTAGGAGCACAATCACTGAGATAATCTCCACATTATATCCTCCTATTGCATCATTTGATTCAATAAAGTAGCTCGTTTGGAGCCTCTGCCCGTTATATGCTAGGGTGTAAAGCCTTCAATGGGCTTACAGTCAACCCTGAACTACTCGTTACCGTTAAACTGTGCAATTAGCGTAGCAGCTACATGGAATCTTGGCTAACTGAAACGGTGCTAAGCTAACTCCGCTGATTTTGGTGGTGGTGGTGGTAGTGACAGGGCTAGCAAAGTTAGAAAAACAGCCAGAAAACAAACCTTGCATTTCTCTCGTCCTCTTCAGTAACGCCAGGGGAACTATTTACTGTTACGTCGTCCGAATGTCCATGTCGCGTTGCGGCGGCTACAGTTCTCTAAGTGCAGACATGTCTCCGGTTGTCGTGTTAGCTGCCGTCTGGAGTGTTGAATGTTTGGGAGCTACGGAGGTATTCACCTCGACCGGGGAGCCCACACACACACACTCTCTCTCACACATACATACACACACACGCACCGAGGCTGCAAAATGGCGAATACATGTCGCAAACGGAGCGCTTCCATGGTGACGCGAGTTTCATGGTCCTCCAGGAGAAGGCATCATCCTCAGAGACAGAGAGAGAGAGAGAGCGAACCAGAGACATTAACATATCTATTTTACTATTGTATTCGATTAGGTTTTGAACTCGACTGGAACGATATATATTGTGCAAAACTAAATGTAATGTAAAACTTGAATGTAAAAATATCATCATGTTTTTTTGTTCATGAATCATGACAATGGCCAGATTGAATTTATAATAAACCTGTTGATTTTATTTGGAAAATTCACATGTAAAAGAATGTAAAAGAAGAAGACATTTAAAGAATACATAAAACATTTGTCCCGAATGTACTTTGTTTATTTAACCAAATGCCAAAACCAATTTTGCCTTATGACCAGTGGTTGCTCTCTCTCTCTGTCACACACTCTCTCTCTGTATATATGTATATATGTATATATATATATATGTATATATATATATATATATATATATATATATATATATATATCATATATATATTATATTATTAATAATCAAATTGTGCTGTGCGTGTGTGTGACTTATATCATCCTCTCTCTCTCTCTCTCTCTCTCTCTCTCTCTCTCTATATACATATATATATATATATATATATATATAAATCCTATGTCTTTCCAATAAAGTTTGAAAATAAACGAAATAATTAAAATGAAATAAATAAATAAAATTATCCTCACAGAGCTGCAGCGCCGAAGACAGTGAGGAAAATTGGACGATACAAAGTCCAGCATGATCATTTTTGCCTAAATTACATACAGAATGCACATACTAATTGTTCGACCTATGCGCCTCACAGGGATGATACAACACAAATATAGCCTAACTTCAAAAGTATCATAGGTTTTTGTTGTAATATATAATTTCACAAGGATATTTTGAGGTATGGTGCATTTTAAAGGATATATTGTATTCACTGACAAATGATAGTCTACAGGCTATACGGGATATTTTTGTATAAATACTAAATATTATGTTTTTGAAGAATATAAAATATGCTTGTGGAGCCATTCACAGCTTCGTCAAAATGTAATAATGGACGATTACTAAACGACTAAAACGTAGAATAAATAAAATATTGTACATAGACTATAATACTTCCAGTAGCGTCTTGTTGTACGTGATAGATGTAGGCTATATTTTACTTAGTTCACAAAACGTGTTTTAAAATCTTCCGGCTTAAAATATGACTATGTATATTATATTTTTATTTTATTTTATTTTATTACAATAACACAAATTTTCTTACATTATTAATCGAGAATGCATATGCGTTATGTATACATTTTAATTGTTCTTGTTTGCAAGACTTGCATTGGTTACATGCATTGTTCTGGTGTTTTTGTTTTTTTCTACCTCTATTATAATCATTAGTAAAGCTCTCGTCGTGGCACATTTCGTTGTCTGCCATTAACGCGCCTCTTCCGTGTAAACAGCCGTGAGTGTCGTTTTATTTCGAAAAGAGCGGAAGTGTGTGCGCCGTCCTCGGAGCTCGTTATTATAAGAGCCCGTGTGTAGCTTTGTGGCTAGGTTTGGCACTAGGTTGTTTTCTTGGTAGCCGCCCGGGGTTCTCACTCGTCGCCACTGAACTCCGCCACTGCAAAACCGGTCATCACAGCGGCGCAACAGACGGACCATAATTTACAGGTACGCTTTCCCCCATTTGGCGATATAAAGTGTCATCTGAAAGCCAGCTATAACGTCACGTTTCGTATCTGTCAGCCATGTTACTGTATATCAATCAATGATGCAGCTAGCCACAGGAGCCGTGTTTATTTTTAGCAGCTATAACCTGCGCTGGCTGCAGTGCAATGAAACGCAAACGTGTTCCCTGTGCGTTTGCTAAAGTCGAAAAATCGCTCGCGATGCGACGCCGACGTGAACGTTGCAACTGTGATATCCGTGCGAATTTATTCCTGCATCAGCCGAGCTGCTTGTGGGCTTTACAGTGTGTTGGCTAGCGTATTAGCTGTGCGCTTATTTAAAGCTAAAGGGTAGCTGGTGAGTTCTGATCTGGCCGTGTCCTCAGTTCAAAAATCACGCCGAGGCCCCAGTCAACAAACTGACAAGTTATTCCCATTCGCTGTCATAAAGCCTAAATATGTAGTGTTTTATTAATGCGGTTGACGTTAGGTTTACCCACCAATGTGAGCCCTTTCTAGCTACTATGTTAGATTGACTTTAAGCAGCGTTAGCACTGGATTAAGGGGATCCTGTTTCTTTAGCTTGGCTCGCAGTCCATTGCTAACAGATCCGGCTGCAATAACTGCAGTATTGATGCACTATACTATTCACGCCTGCTGTCATTGCATCACGTCGCATAGGCCAGCTGTATGTTTAGAGGATTTTTTCCAGGCATGTTGTTGTCTCAGGGCCAAGATGACACCTGGACCATTTCCTTCTGGTGGATGGGTTGATGTGTCAGTCAGTCAGGCGGCTTCACTGAATCTGTAACCGCATTTGAAATGTCAACACTGCACTGATCTGTACATTCCTGCTCTCAGATGGACCAGCAGGACCAGTCCTATATGTTTGCAAGTCTGACACGGCCTCACTCAGAGCAGCTGCTGCAGGGCCTACAGCTCTTGCGGCAGGATCACGAACTATGTGACATTGTCCTGCGTGTGGGTGATGCCAAGATCCATGCTCACAAAGTAGTGCTGGCCAGCATCAGTCCTTACTTCAAGGCCATGTTTACGGGTAACCTTTCGGAGAAGGAGACCTCCGAGGTGGAATTCCAGTGCATCGATGAGACCGCTTTGCAGGTATGCTCGGAGCCAGCAGACACTAGCCGCACTGATTTACTGCTGTAAAATGGTTTTGTGACACTTTTACTCTTTCTCCTCCAGGCCATCGTTGAGTATGCCTACACTGGCACAGTGTTTATCTCCCAGGAAACGGTGGAATCTCTGCTACCGGCTGCCAATTTACTCCAGGTTAAGCTAGTACTTAAAGAGTGTTGCTCCTTCTTAGAGAGCCAGCTGGATGCTGGGAACTGTATAGGCATCTCCCGCTTTGCAGAGACTTACGGCTGTCATGACCTGTGCCTCGCCGCGACTAAGTTTATCTGTGAGAACTTTGAGGAGGTTTGTCAGACGGAGGAGTTTTTTGAACTCACGAGGGCTGAGCTGGATGAAATTGTGTCTAACGACTGCCTTAAGGTGGTCACGGAAGAGACTGTATTTTACGCCCTGGAGTCGTGGATCAAATATGATGTAACTGAGAGACAGCAGCATCTGGCACAGCTGCTGCACTGTGTTCGCCTTCCACTCCTCAGCGTCAAATTCCTCACTCGCCTATATGAAGCCAACCACCTTATACGAGATGACCACGCGTGCAAGCACCTGCTCAATGAGGCCCTCAAATATCATTTTATGCCCGAGCACCGGCTGTCCTACCAGACTGTGTTGTCGGCACGGCCCAGGTGTGCCCCGAAGGTGCTGCTCGCGGTCGGAGGCAAGGCCGGACTGTTTGCCACACTGGAAAGGTAAAGTTACCAATGTCTAGATAATAATTAAATGCTGTTGTTGAAAACAAAGTGACTAATTTTTTT
Source organism: Mugil cephalus (assembly GCF_022458985.1). Taxonomy (NCBI): domain Eukaryota; kingdom Metazoa; phylum Chordata; class Actinopteri; order Mugiliformes; family Mugilidae; genus Mugil; species Mugil cephalus. Next base: position 8,692,707 of record NC_061786.1, read on the forward strand.
TTTTGTTTTTGTTATCTCTTTTCAGCATGGAAATGTATTTCCCTCAGACCGATTCATGGATAGGACTGGCCCCTCTAAGCGTACCCCGATATGAGTTTGGAGTGGCGGTGTTGGACCACAAGGTGTACGTGGTGGGAGGCATCGCCACACACATGAGGCAGGGCATTAGCTATCGGAGGCACGAGAGCACAGTGGAGAGCTGGGACCCCGAAAGCAACACGTGGACCTCGGTGGAGCGAATGGCCGAGTGTCGCAGCACACTGGGGGTGGTGGTGCTGGCTGGAGAGCTGTACGCCCTGGGGGGCTACGACGGCCAGTATTACCTCCAGTCGGTGGAGAAATACGTTCCCAAGTTGAAGGAGTGGCAACCGGTCGCTCCCATGACAAAGTCCCGCAGCTGCTTTGCCACCGCTGTCCTGGATGGCATGGTGTACGCTATCGGAGGGTATGGCCCAGCTCATATGAACAGGTAACACTGCTGAGAGCCCACCATGCATACCCTATGCAACTCAGACAGTTTGCAGGATAGATTATAACTGGATATCTCCCACTGGTTGACAAATCGCTGCACCATTTATTCTCGTTCAGTTTCTTTTAATGCATGACACAAGAAAGACTCCACACCACAGGACTAAACATTTAGTGGGAGGCAGCTAAATGTTCCTACAGTTCACTTTTGACATCAGCAACACAGGTTTGTGGTCCTCTAACGCACCTATGTTAAAATAGTCTTTGATCCCATTTATAAGCCAGCAGCCCTTTTAGACCTCATAACCTGACTTTCTCTATCAGGGACTTGTTAGTTATTTAATAGAACTGGCAATCAAGTGAAGGATATCAAGTGTTGCTGAGAAAAGGACCAGCGCTCTGTTAATGAGTGAAGAGGAGTTATAACAGAAGTGGCTGCTGATGTTTCATTGAGAGGGTTTCTGCCTGCGTGTTGCCGTGGGTCACTAGAGAGCAGCGTCTCTTGTTGCTTGTTTCCTTGGCGCCCGAAACCCCTCAGGAGAATGTGTTTGGACAGAGAATCTTTAGGGACTACTTTTTTTTCCTTCCCCCTGTGGCTTGTATGTCCTTGCATACTGCAAAACAGTCCCAGATTGCCAATGTTCTAGTGTCCGTAAGGGGTTACATTCGGCTGTAATTCATCCCTGCCTCATTACCAGCTGTGTATGTGCTTGATATTCAAGTCAAGCAGCTGGACTCAACTTTTATTGTCTCTGGCTTGAAATATGTGTTTATATAGTGTGCACATTGCTTAATTACATTTGCACATGTAGCAGGTTCGCTACTCCTGAGTAAAGATATGGTTCAGATTCCTTGAAATCTCTCTGCAAGCAGCCCCGCAATATCCAGGTTATTATGCTTCTAATGGCGTAATAAAGAAATATCATTCATAGCAATCAAAAACCATAAATGATACATGAGGGATGTCTGCAAGAGGGCAAAGAAACAAGCTGGAAAAAATAGTTTATACATTTACAAACACAATGCACTGCTTTTACTGACTGACTGACTCAATACAGCTACTCCAGAATGAGGACAGGAGTTTATAATGCCTTGTTAACTGCACTGGAATCATCTAAGTGTTATCTTTATTTATCAAACACGTTTCCAAACCTAGGTTTACTACCTTACTTCAGAACAACCAGATTTTCGAAGAGTAGCGTAACATTTATATGTATTTTTCTGCTAAAGCAAAGCTGTATACGATTGGGGAAAAATTAGGTAGAACCTCATGGCCGTGTGTTTTGTTAATTGTGCTTCATCTGCTTTAAACAGCGTGGAACGGTACGATCCTAGCAAGGACGCCTGGGAAATGGTAGCCCCCATGGCAGATAAGAGGATCAACTTCGGCGTGGGTGTCATGCTCGGCTTCATATTTGTGGTTGGTGGACACAACGGAGTGTCCCACCTGTCCAGCATTGAGAGGTATGACCCACACCAGAACCAGTGGACAGCCTGCAGGCCGATGAACGAGCCCCGCACTGGTGAGTTTATGTCAAACATTAGGGTTGTGTATTTTTTTAATGAGGTTTTTGTGATGTTTTGAGCTACATGTGACTCTGGCATTCATTGTGTTGCAGGTGTGGGCTCTGCCATTGTGGACAACTACCTCTATGTGGTAGGAGGTCACTCCGGGTCATCCTACCTAAACACTGTCCAGCGTTATGATCCCATCTCAGACAGCTGGTTGGACTCGAGCGGCATGATGTATTGCCGTTGTAACTTTGGTCTGACTGCCCTTTGACCCATGGCCCAGCCAGCTAGGATCAAATGAAAGAACTTAGACGCAAAAACTTTTCTTTTTTGTTGTCTCCTACTTCCCCACATTCATCCTCCAGGTGCAGACGAGCGTAGCTGCACACCTAAGAGAACATCCGAGAGCTTGCTGGTTGGATGGATGTGCCAGGCTGGCTGGCTGGCTAGCTAGCTAGCTAGCTAGCGGGGGACCACAGTCATGGCTGCAGAGATGAGGGATAGATGAAGGTCACGCGGCTCAGCAAGGAAGATGTTTGGATGGCCGCGGAAATAACCGCTCTGCTGCTGCTGGACCACAGTGAGGACTTTGAGCCATGTCCCAGAGGATTGTGGGGGATAATCTGGTCAATTATGTTTCAGAATGCTCTGTCATGTTTGTATTTTGTTCTTCTTCGTGTCCTTTGTTTTCCCTGCTGCAACCAGAACTATGTGTTCGAGTTTTGTAGAACGCCGCAGTTTGCTTGTGTATTTGTATGGATATGTGGTTGTCGGCCATGTGGCGTGTATGTTCGTGTGTATGCTCGAGGGGTACGTGCATGTCAGATAGGACTGTTTGTTTTGTTGCGTGTCTCCGTGCGGAACTGACGCTCGGACTCAGCGACGCGGTTCGGCATCCAAATCAGTGCTTCACAAAAAAATAGAAAAGTCGGAATCTTTATATTTTCTCTAAAAGGGCTGCCTTTCTCTCGTGTAAATAGTCAAAATGAAATATATAGATATGAATATATCCTCTAGTGCATTGCCTGTAAATGTTTCTTCTGCACTGGGTCACTAGTGTGTGCGCGAATGTGCGTGTAGTTTGATTCCCAGGATCACTGTAGAGGTGAATGACAAATTCTCCTGGGAACATTTGCCACTAGTTTTTGCTTCATCCTCAGAGCCATTTAAAAAAACAAAACAAAACAAACAAAAAAATACATGCGTTCTGGCCTCTGTTACATCTTTCTACAGCCGGGTCATGCACTTGCTACTCTTCACAATAGTTAAAATCGACCTCGGCCCTCTTTTCACCCTTTGGTCTGTACACAATACTAACTGGTGCTATATTTAGAATTCAGGATTCAGCTGTTTGTCTGTGTCGCCTTGCCGTTATGTCAGCCTCTGTTCGCATCCACTACATTATTCCGTTACATGTTAGTTGTTTACTTTGCGTGCACTTAACACACACACACACAAAATCCCAATGGCCCCTAAACATGCAATAAGATAAAGCTCTACTGAAAGGGAACCTTCGTGGTTGGACAACCACAGACTCTCACATTTCCTAAAATCCTGAAAACTTAACACTAAGCTCTTTTTTTTTTTTTTTTTTTTTTTTTAAACATTGTTTCATATGCTTGTGTATTCAAGTTAACATTCTCTTTTATATTGGCCCTGCTGTTGCAAGATATCGGCATGTTTCTTCAGTGTCTGTTGCCAGTTGCCAGCGTACAGCCACTCTCTTGGCTATGTACAAGACTTCTCCGGCCTGTGATTGGGTTTGACTCCTGATCTTTGCGATTACTAACCAGACATGTGACCCTCATGTGTCCAGGTCTTGCTTGCAAGCTCAGGTTTGAGGTGACATGTCCACGGCTTCATGTGAAGTGCCAAAAACTCCCATCTTTTACGCTCCCTCCCCAGTGCTAGAACATAATCCCCTTGTGTGCCACAGTTGACACATGTCCGTCTCATCCCTTATTGTTAATGTGTTAGCATTACATTCTTCCATGTGTTCACATGGAGATGGACGTTAAAGCACCAAGGGCTGTGCTGGCTGACTCAAGCCACCACTGTCACCTGTACCGTGTCCTGGGTGAGAAATCGGGAGTGCGCCCCAGGGCGTGTGTGAGGCTGGCTGAGGGTGTCGCTCCGCACCTTTGTGCTCGACTGACGACACTTCAAGCAAGGCACAGCAATAGAGCGGGCACCCGGCTAGGAGAAGGCTAGGTGTTGTTGTCTCCGTTGAGTCGCTGTTCAAGTCTAGTTTGAGTTGCTTTGTGCACTGATGTTTGCACATAAGTGGAAACTTTAACCAAGCTCTGCATTGCACTTACCAAACTATTTGATACATATTGTAACTTGTACATACGTTTTGATTTAAGCTAATGGCATTTAGATAATGCAATAAGACTTCTGTTCCCTGTGTGGATGAATATGTTTTGTTTCTTTTAAAAAGCCAAGGCATCTCATATTGCTGTAACAGAACCCCCCCACATGGCACGTCTGTTCAGTCCATTCACGCTGTCGGCTGGTAATGTGGACGCCTAATGAGATGAGACATCAAATGGTACCACTGACTTAGCCTCAACCTACCAGGCGTCTCGTGTTGCCATTTTGTCGTGCATGCTGGTTCATTCGTGTAAGGCATATGCTTATTCAGGCCAAGAGTTACATTTTTTTTTTTTTTTTTTTGCTGGCCAAATCACGAGTTTAAAAAATACACAGGTCTTACAAACACTACACAGACACGTACTTTCACTTTACCCCTGCCTACTCGAAACTTCATGTTGAATGACATTTGCCTTTCAAGTAGGTCAGGGTGTCACTGGTGAGACTTTCAGTTCGTCAGATTGTTTTGCATCACCATGATTACTTTCCTTTGTACTTCAGATTTCTTTTAGTAGTAACCCATAACCGATATGTACTTTTTGCAAATGTGTCATTTTATTTTTAAATGACATGACTATTTTTGTATTTATAATTTGTATTGTTTATGTTCTGTAACCTAATTTGTTTCCCGTCTGCTGTAATCCATTTTGTCTGTCACTTCGCCACAGCACAAGTCACGCTGGCGTAATTCTGTGCTGCTGCCGTCATTCATCTAGCATTAATGTGTTGTGTTCAATGATTTCTGTGTGGTAGCTACTACTTTTAATGAGTTTTAATAAGAGAGGCTGGAAAAAAAAAAAAAAGATCTGCAAACGTGAATCTGCAAAAAGAAGGGATGTGAAAATTGAGTTTGTACGCATTTTTATTATGGCCTAACCAGTTCCATGTTTTGCCACCACTCTCACCAAAGTGCTTGTACAAAGAAAGCGGATGGATGACCAACACCTGGTCTGCCACTCTAATGTTTGCGTCTGAGAGAATAATCCTTTTGAAACTGATGTCAATGTTAGCCAAAACGACCACTCTGCTTATTTTACATTTCCCATTGTGTGTCTGGAGTAAGGTAACGATCTTGAATTTTATATCCTGTGGATTAATACTGGAAGTACAAGATAACATTAGGTGTTAAAAAACAAAAAAAAAAAAAAACTGTAGCTTTTCACATTTTATCATGTTTGATTGAAGACATTTTACATACATTTTAGTCAGTTTGTGTGGTGCAGTTGTACCCAGTTTAAAATAAAATAAATGCCTGCCTTAAAAGGTACTGTCTGCTCTTCTGCATCTCTTGTTGCACGCGAACATCAACAGAAAGAAATCCATACAGGCGTATTCCAAAATATCTGTATTTTGCATTTATTTTAAAGACAGTGTCGTCTGCATAGAAAAATAACCATCAAAAAAATGAATTAAGGATTCAACACTGCAGGATTTCACCAACCGGTCTAGTTGGTAGAGGCACGGTGTGATAACAGTAATTCTTCTAAGACTTAACAGTAAGTGTGAGCTGAGCTAGAGTGTTAAAATGTCAGGTTTTTTTTTTTTTTCATTAATTATGCTGCATGCCTTGTGCCATACAAGCCAACAAGGTCATGTTTAATCTTACGGTGTTGGTAAAGATACTAATAATTTCTTAATTGTATAATATAAAACCTTTTTTTTTTATTATTATTATTTTAAGACTCCATCACTACATTAAACATTTTTCACTTTTAACATCCGCCTTGACTTGACTGTTCTATACCTCAGAGCACAATGTAGATCTAGCACCACTTTCATTTTTGGAAAGGACTGATATGCATTAATGTAACGTAACACAGAGGACCTGATCCTTTTGTACTGTCAATGTCAAATACATATGCTTTCAAGGCTACTTTAAAGTAAACGCACCTGCAGTGTGTAATCCATTTAACAACCACCGTTTTGTACAAGCCAACTGTGATATACACCATGTGCTGGAATCATTAGTTATATAAATCAACCCAGAACTATTATAGTCCATTGTATTCTTGGATTCCAAGCATGCCCTAATAGAAGTAATTTTCATTTTGCAGTGTGCTTTCTGCAAGCATGCAGGTAAAACTGAGCATATGTCATTCACTCTTACAGCTGACGGGAAAAATACTCGGGACAGGCATTAGTTAACTATTAACGCAACAGGAAAATAAACAGTGATATAATGCCATTACGAGGGGGGATTAATTCGGTTTTGTCATCCTGTGACAAGATGAGTTCACTTGTCAGAGGCGCGGATGTAGACCAGAGAGGACAACAGCAGGAGCTCTGGAGGTTTGTGCAACAGGATCAGATTATCACTCCTCAGGCCGTCATAGTGCATCCAGCAGCCGTCTATCTGGAAGGCAGCAGAGTAGTGATGCTCTTCCTTGTTAAAGAGTGTGGCGCCCTCTAGTAAGTACCTGCAGAGAAGAGACTTTTTACCACCATTTTCCCTTGAGAGTGTCAACAGAGTTTTCTTTTTGGTCTCGGTGCAAAAGGTGTTTGAAATGCTAACGCAACATGTAGCATAGATCAGACTGACACATCACCCAGAGGAGAGGCTCTCATTACAAAGCACGTTTTTTTTTGTTTGTTTGTTTTTTTGTAAAAACAGCAGCTGTGTAATTGCTTTAAACCATTTGGAATCAATACTACTTTGCTGTGTACTGTTAGGTGCACCAACAACACTTCCAAAACTAAACTACCCTCCGATGGCATTCTGTACTCACACCGCTGCAGAAAAAGAGCAGTTAAAATCATGAAGGACAATTCCCACCCCGCTCACCCTCTGCTCAAACACAAACACACAACATACAATCTTAGGCACAACTGAGCAAACAGTATAATCACAAACCACAACGGTTTCCACAACAGTTTTTTCCCAGCCGCAGTGAGACTCATGGCAAGTAAATACAACTGCCAGACCACTGACATCTTAGCTACTCTGCACTTTAATGACATCTACATACATTTTTAAACAAAATATATACATATTTTTTTTAACCTATTCGTACTGTTTTATTTACCGATGCAACACTGTTTTATTTATTGACGTTTTTCTCTTGTCTTCTGTGCTGACTAACTATAGATAATTTCTTTTAAACTTTTTAAACTTTTTTAAGACCGAATCCCGGAGATTTCTGCACAAAAATTCCTATTGTACCCAGATTGTTTGTGCACAAAATGGCGAATAAAGTTCCTGAATCTTGAGAAAAAAAAAAAAAAGATGTGTGAGGAGCCTTTGTCTTCAGACACAGCTGGGATACAATTAATGACAGAAGGCACTAATGAGAAGACTTCTCACCACTGAGGTGTGTTGGCTACTGAGCTACTCATTTGGAAGTGTAAGAAATGAGTTTTTAGGTGCAGAGGCAAACAATTTGTACTACCATTACTGTTTCATCTATAGCATAATGACAGTTATACAGATGTTTGCCATATGCCATGCCATATATTGGTAGAGTAGGACAAGAGGGATGGAAAGATGAAAAACTCTTATTATCTGTTTTCTTGTGTGCTCTGTGGTAAACAGAGTGGACGTGTATCTACTTGACTGTGTTTTGGGGTCATTTATAAACAGATTTAAGTCTTGTGGTCTTCCCAGATGTGCCTGGAAATTAAAAATTTAGGTACATTAAAAAGGAATTAAAAAGTGGTTGAAAATAGACACATACTTAAACTTGCCTGTTGCAAGAAATATTTTTTTACCTTCCTCAGCTGTGCCACCATTATATCAGGTATTAGACACAAAAATAATTTTTCCTTAAAATATTAACAAAATATTTTTATTTCAAATGCACATACTATTATTTTTAGACTCCTTTTTAGTGCCTTTTTTTTTTTTTTTTTACTGGAAACAGGCATGGCGCTTCACACCACACCGGTGGGAACACAGTCCAGATGCTTCATACCTGTGCTGACAGAGAGCCAGATGGTAAGGGACGTAGGACAGATCCTCTGACTTCCACTGCTGCATGTTGAGAATAACGAAGGGTGGGGGTCCGTGGCAGAAAACCCTATGAGAGAACTCCCTTAGGCCATCACACCTGGGAAGAAGACATCCAATTTGTCATGAAAGTGCTATAACACTGTACTGAAATAGAAGATGAACAACACTCCGCCTGTGTCTCACCCCAGTTCTGAGCAGAGGAGCAGCTTGGGGCAGAAGAACTCGTCCACGGCCGACTGAATTGGGTCTCGGTGAGGCAGCTCATGAGGAGGACTAGAGGGAAAAAAATAAAAAAATAAATGACTACAGAATTGTGGAACTCACATAAACCATTGTTTGAGCTACTATGTGAAAGGAAAATGTGTCACCTCTTACTAAAAGCAGCAGATGATTAACTGAAACTTGTGGATCATTATGGATAAAGAAGAACAGAGGCAGTGCATGTGCATGCTCTCTCTGTCTACATGCAGCCCACCTGATGTTGATGGTAGTCTTGATGAAATCCTGGAAGCGGGCCGGACAGCTCCAGTTGGTGCACAGGCTCTCCTGCACGGTGGACATCAGGCTTTCCAGGTTCTCCGTGAAGTTCTCATGCTCGTTGCCGAACAGGTCAATCTCCAGCGCTGCCTGGTGGACCTCGGAGCGGTACTGTCTTTTAGACATCCTGTCCCAGATCCACAGCATCTTCACCGTGGTGTAGTCACAGGAGTCCATCAGGTAGAGGAAATACTCCACAAACTGCTTCCCCAGGAAGACGGCCAGCTCTCTGGAAAAGCCGTGGTTGTCCCGCAGGATCACATACAGGATCATGAGGAAGCCATCGATGGTGCAGGTGTTCTTCAGCTGGATTTTCACGTACAGGGGAGTGCACGATATGGCCTTCCGTCCTGCCTTGATGGTGAAGACGCCCCCCCAAGGGAGCACGGGCCTCCAGAAGGAGCGGTCCTCTTCATCGTTGTTGTTTATGGAAGCACGAATTTCTTCGAACAGAGACTTTGACCTAAAGAGACACATGCATTAGCATTGGTTTAAACGAACAACGGACTGGCATTCGGTGAGTTTGGGGACTGCTGCACCTGGATTTGGACTAGACAGTTTTGAAAGGCGGACACTTCCAGGCGGCGATAACGTAAACAGAGGCTACGCAAATAAGCTATCTTGTTACAATGACAAAAAGAAGCCACACGGCGACAAATAAAGTGCGGGTGCCCTCAACGGAAAAGTAAAAGCCCCAAATCTTGTTAGTTTAATAAATGACCCCTTGCTATAAGCGTACCTTTCGAAGTAGGGGTTGTTTTCGCCGTTTGGAAATCTCGCCTGGAGGTCTTCGGTGTCGGTCAAAACACAGAATCTACTCTCCATAGCTCTCTGTATTTCTTCATGTCTCACGTCGGACTTAAAGCCAGATAAACAAATGGAGTTGTGGTGTTTTCTGGCACGTTCTACGGAATATCTAAATTATGACACCTTTACGAGGCTCTCAAATTATCTTTAGCAGACGCCAAGTCGGGCCTGGATAAACGACACAAACACGACTATACGTTTTATAACGACGTGAGCAGCAGTGTGTAAATACAGTGCTGCCCTCTAGCGACGTTAGACGTAATTGCGTCACCACAGCCCCGCCCACTCTTTTCACCTCTAAAGAGGTGACTGTGTGGTCATTGCGATCCCAAAAACCTCTGCTGCAAATCACCTGCTTGGATGATCTAAGGGTTCAAATCACTCAGCCTAAACTGTAGTATCTTTGGTTGAAATGCAGTTGCAAGCTGTGCATTTTCTTGTTACTGTTACTTCTCTTTTACATATGCTTTATCTTCTATTTTTCTTGGAGACTTAGTGTAGACTAACCTGAAAACTATTAAATACACTAGTGAAAATGAATGCATTGTAATACTGTAACTAGTTGGCTCTAAATCCCCCTTTATGATGGTTATAATATTCAATTTATGAACAAAGAGGGAGGACGGGAACTTAGGCTCTGTCACCATCGGCCTCATTCCCTCTTGCTCTACAGTCAGCATCCCTCCAACTTCTATGTCTTCTTTCAAACACACACTGTGTTCAAGTTGCACTGGATCATTTACACGATTTTATCATATGTATATTTTTAAGGCAATATGGAAATTTCATATTTCAATATCACGATTATCATCAATATTGCATGTGGCAATAAAACCGCAAGTGTCTAAACTAGACACACAAATCGACAGGCTGTGGAATCTACAACACTGTGGACAGTCTTGGATCTTGATAGATGATGACTGGAGCGCAGGTATTTATTAAGACCTTATATCCTGACATTTACGCAATGCATAATATAAAACAGTACAGGAACACAGCGTACACAGGCCTTAAAAATGCTTTTTTCTATTCTTCCACAGGCCCGAAGAAGGCCCACTGCTCAGACCGTTTATGTGAAAACAACTGAACTTTTGCAACCAGCACAAACTGGTACATGCAAAACGAACCCTGTTTTATTTGCGATTACCTGAGAAAACTGTTTGTGTTTTTGGCCTGTTTGAACGTGAATATTTTGAACTCTGAACTAGCCCTGACTGTGTGGTAACAGCTTGATTCCTCCATGCAACTTTTGCAGAGGGATAAAAAAAAAAGTGAAAATCTTCCCATGCACAGTCTTCAGCACAAATTGAAGGCACTTGTGGCAAATAGGTCTGCAACAGAGCATTTAACCAAAAACCAAGGCATTCATTGTGCAATGTTCGTTTGCATCTAAATTCATCCATAAGGCTGGTGATTAGTTGTGTTAGTGATTGTGCAGCAACTGCTCCCATCCCAACTCAGAGCAACTATCCACCTAATTAAGCAGAACCTTAAGCCTTCATTAAATTTACCTGAATTTAAATCAGGTAAAGTCATGAATAGAGAAGATAGAGACCAAAAGCATTTTATAGACTTAGACTCTTAGATATTTTTAGCCTAGGTTTTTATGTACAAGGCTATAAACAAGTTTATTTCTACTATAAAATTGGGCATTTCAACAGGGAGGTCCAAGGGAATTGACCGTGGACTGTAAACTCCCCTTTGCTTTGAAGTTAGCCTCCAGCAGCCTTTGGCTCCACTCGCTAGCCCCGCCTCTCGGGGGGCGGAGGGTGTCACACCACATCTAGGAAGACTATTGGTCAATAGATTCCAGTGCTGGCCTGTGATTGGCTGTTAAAGTTGACAGTCTGTCACTCGGCGAGACTACGCGCTACTTTTGCACGTTATTCTCGAAAGTTAATACGCTTGTTTTCGGCGTCAGCGTGTGATTAGTGAATGGCACTACGTTATTATCTTCAGCTTTTGGCGCGCTAAGAAAAAAACTTTATCGTTTGAAAGTAGTTAGCAGCACCTGGACACCACGCTCCTCTTCTCTCCAGGCGGTGAGCGTGTACAGGGGACCTCCTCATCGTAGGACACTTTGGGACTGAAAGATGTCAGCTCAGATCATAAGCGGGAAAGAGGTTTCGGCGTAAGTATCAGATTTTTCTTCTTAACACGTTTCTGGATGCACAGAAAAAAGGTGCAACTAGCGTGACGAAACGTGTTTAGCTAACTTTTGTAGCTAACTGGATGTGTTCTAGTAACTTACTAGAGCATGTAATGAGTCTCATTTCTATTCATTGCACTTTATCAACCACGTGCTGAAGAAAACAGTATTGTTCATTCAATCATTGCTGACATGTAATGATTTCATGACTTACTTTGAATTGCTTTTGCATGCTGCCAATTGTGTAACCAGGGAATAAATCAAAGTGGACTCTTTCTGCAGTGCTGTGCATATTTACTTCTTGACTGACAGTGGAAATATTTTGACAACAAATGCATACTGTCAAATTTACACCTAAATGGTGACGAGGTAGTTTTACTCTTTGCCTACTATAGAACGATTGCAAATCTTGCTGTGTTATGTAAGAAGTTGTGTTGGAGTGATCTGATCTTTGTCCTGTTGCTCCAGTGACCTCAAACGGACCAACAAAAACCCCATTCATGAAACGCATAAACCAACTTTACTGATTTCAGATTTTGTAGCACAACCTGCACGCTCTGTCACTGTCCTGGTTACAAATAAACATTTGTGTGATATTTTAGTAGAAAAAAAAAGAAGACAAAATCAACCGTGACATGCAGGACATTTATCAGCATGTGCTGGTCATAAGACATGACAGCCTGCAGCCTGTTAACTGCCCCTCACAGCACTCATTAGTCCAATTATTTCATTCAACACAAAAAGGCTCAAGGTCTGCTGGCCCTATAGCAGTAAGATCTGCAGCCGCTATCTGTGAAACACACAGTTGAGTGACCTAAGAATAGTTTTTTTCCTGCTGATATCAGTTGTTGTGGTTCCTTTTATGGTTTTACAGCTATAGGAATGGCTTCTGGCTCATTCTTCCGGAGGAAAAAATATTATATTATTTAATATTAAGAAGGACAAGACGTCATGTCTCTGGGCCTGGTGGCATATGAGGGTCCTGTTAGTTAAGATTATCCACTGATTGGATAATTTCCAAACTCATCGTGCATATTTGAATAAACAGCCTTTTTCGAGTGTAAACCAGAAACTTTGCACTTGAACATTTTAATTGGTGTCTCTGCCTTGTTAATTAGTCTTGGTGATGTGTCCGTGTGATGCTCTGGGTTTCAATCCAAGTCTGTGTTGTAGGTCTGACTGTTGAGCGCAATCATCCGTCTGTTGGGCTTTTTGATTTAATTTGTTCTCATTTTCGTCCACTGCGGAAACTCAATCAAGCCTCTCAGCGGCTGATTGTGTGAATAATACAAATGTAATGCAATCAGGGTTTAGATGGTAACCGCCGTGAGATCGCCCGATAGAAGTGGTGCCGGCCTTGTTTTCGACCGCCTCTGTTAACTTTATGTACTCTTTGTCTCGGTTGTGTTATCTCATCACTTAGCGAGTGTTGTAACGTTTATAGTCTGCACACCATTAAATGCATGAAGATGAGGGGCAGAGAGTGACCAAAGATAAGGCCATTGTATTGTAGTGACCCTCTGACCTGCCAGATGAGATGACACATATTTGGTTCCAAACTCTGCAATCATTTCTTAAACTATCTTATTATTATGCTGCATGGATAGATGTTAAAAACTCCTCCGTTGTGTTGTTTTCTCAGGCAGGTGAGGCAGCGCCTGAAGAAGGATGTGGAGCAGATGAAACTGCAGGATCCCAACTTCAGACCCGGTCTAGTGGTTTTACAGGTAAGTTAAAGATTGAGTTTCTGCGTGGGTGAGAGAAAATGCGAGAAAACTGCGACATGCGCTTTTCTTTCTTGTGGACAGTTATTTCTGTGTACTTGACCTTGTGTCCCTGAGTGCAACAGCATGAATACAAAGTGTGTACAGAAGAGGCCGTGTTCTTTCAAACGGGCACACACAGTGATGGTATGTATGTCCTTGTAGGTTGGAGACCGCGATGATTCAAATCTGTACATCAGCATGAAGCTTAAAGCAGCAGCAGAGGTAAATAATATCTTTTTTTTTTATGTTTGCCAAACTTCTACACAACATTGTTATGACATGTTTTCCTGCATTTGCAGATTGGGATTAATGCAACTCATATGAGACTTCCCAAGACTGCGACCGAGGAGGAGGTGAGAATGGACGAGAGGCAGTATTGCAGCCTGGTGTTTTATTCCTCTCTGTACTGAAAACTTAACAAGGCTCATAGATGATTCTCAGTTGACACAAGTAAAGTTGAACACGTGGGTTCGATCCTCATCTGGATGGAGAAATTTACTAATACACCTAAGAGTGTAGGAGTTTACACTACTGTAACATTTTAGGTACTGAATTAAAACTAAACAAGACTCTTGAGGCATTTTGCAGACACACACATTCACTTCCTGATTAGGTATTATCTAATTATTATTATGCTAATTCAAAGACATCAGGGAAGAGTAAAGCTGTCCAGCATCATCATCAGTCCTACATGGAGAACATGAAGTCTCAGGCGTGTAGTTAGGGCGGAGATAGTTTCTCAATAGTTCTCATCTTCCAGAAGGCGTTTTTTATTTTTAAACAAATAAGCCTTATAGCAGCAGAGATCGTGAATTCTGTTTGTCTGTCCTCAGGTTCTTCACAGCATCACTGAGGTGAACGAGAACTCGTCCATTCATGGCCTCATCGTGCAGCTGCCGTTGGACTCCATTCACAAGATCGACACAGAGAAGGTCACCAACGCCGTGGCTCCGGAAAAAGATGTAGATGGGTAAGAACATGCGTTTTTCGAGCTAACTGACCTTTTGTCTTTCTACTTTCTTACCTTGATTAATTAGAAGAATGAATCTGTGATCCTTGTGTCCTGCTTTGTTTGCAGACTGACCAGCATAAATGCAGGGAAGCTGTCTCGTGGGGACCTGGGAGACTGCTTCATCCCCTGCACACCAAACGGTTGCATGGAGCTGATCCGACAGACTGGTAACCACCACAAATAACAAATCTGTTTCACAAAGTAATAAGCCGTGTCGTTAAAATATACAGGACCGAGTCCTGAATGAAATGATAGTCAAGGCCGCTTCATTACAGGTGTGTCTGTAGCGGGGAAGAGAGCGGTAGTGATTGGTCGCAGTAAGATTGTTGGCGCACCGATGCATGATCTGCTGCTGTGGAACCATGCCACCGTCACCACCTGTCACTCTAAAACTGCTGACCTAGCTGGAGAGGTAAACCGATCTCAGATGTGATGGTGCTCGTAATTCCCTTAATATGTTAAATACAATTACTTAGTGTCATGTAAGAAAAGGCATAAAACAATTATCTAGTATTTTCTTAATTTCCTGGTACAGCTAATGCACCAAAGAGAAATAATCATTCCCATATGATTCCCACTGTTACTGTCACATTTGTATTATTACCTAAAAGTACAAACGGTTGCTTAGTCATCACATAGTAGGAATTACAGGCCTTTGCTACCATCATGTGGTCCAAGTATCAACATGATGTCTTGTCACACTGGTTTTATCCTAGAGTGTTTGTTATAATAGTTTTATTCCTTGTGCGCGAAACCTTCACTAATTTCCATCCAGGTGGGTAAAGCAGACATCCTGGTTGTGGGTATCGGGAAAGCGGAGATGGTGAAAGGAGAGTGGATCAAGAAGGGAGCAGTGGTCATTGACTGTGGCATAAACTACATTCTAGGTATCACCACACTCAGTGGCACTCTGGAGTTTGTTTTAAATGAATCAGTAGAAGGCTGAGGTGGCCTCAGTCATTGGGTGTTTAACCTCAAAGATTCTGTCTTTCAGATGAGACTAGACCCAGCGGAAAGCGAGTGGTGGGTGATGTCGATTACGCCTCAGCCAAGGAGCAGGCTGGCTTCATCACCCCTGTTCCTGGTGGTGTGGGACCCATGACTGTGGCCATGCTGATGGCGGTAAGGTCCTTAGAGGAGCGTTATAGAGGGTATGCATTAACGTCACTACCGCCTGGGACCTTGCCCCCTGAGTGGCAAAACACAGTAAAATGTATCGGTAAATACAGCTAGAGCAGGAAAATGTGGATTATCAGATCAAATTAAGGACAACTGTACTCAGCAATGTTCCATACGAACTAGTATGGATTTAGAAAAGTGGATTTGCCTCAGTTTCAGTTGATTGAGTTAGTTTTAATTAATTTCTGTTATGATAAATGTAGCTAAATAAAAGATGCTAAGAGATTTACTGAGAAGTAATATCAGCTATACAATACTGTAGCATCTGACTGGATGTTAAAAGGATGATGAGGAGTCATGACTAACATTTAATTTATTGTTTTATTGTTGTTTATTATTGCAACGGAAATAGTTACTGTCGGCCGTAACTACGCCAAAACACCAACCTCAGCAAACTTATGTGTCAGCCCTCCAGGACGTAACTTAAGAATTAACTTAAGGAATGATTTCATCAAAAAAATACAGCATAAATTAATATTACCTGACACTAAATGAGAACCATAACACCAGGTTTCTGTGCCTGGATTCCAGTTGTTTCTTCGTAATGCAGCGATCCATTTATTTCTCTTTTCTTTGTCAGTCGGAGATAGCTGTAAAAATATGTCTCTGACTGCTTTTCAAATCTGTTGGTTCAGTCAATCGCAAAACAGCGCTTCACCTTTTTAAAATTAATTTTACGATTCAGATGCTATGATTGGTTAGTCTATGATTCAAACTAATGCTGCTAATCTCAATGCTCAACTGTCACTTTTTTTGCCACTCGGTGACCCGTAACCATGAAGACTTGGCTTGTGGTGACGTCACGGGCATACCCTGTCACTTAACCTATACATTTTTAATACAGGAGTAAATCTTTTGTTTGCTTTTGAATAATCTGAGATTGTCTGCCACACTTATTGGTTTTACATAAACTTGAAGTTTAAAAAAAAAATGCCTGTTTTGTGTGCCTGTCTAGAACACCGTGCTTAGTGCGAAGCGTTTCCTGGAGAAACATCAACCAGGGAAATGGGACATTTCTTACATCAACCTCAACCTTCAGAAGCCTGTTCCAAGGTTTGTGTCTTAATCTTCTCCTTAATCCCAGTCATGTTCTTCACCAATTTGTCACTGAAGGACTTTGTGGCACAAATCATTTGCCTAATCATGTTATAAATATCTCCTTTGCTAAGATGAATAAGTGACATTTTTGTGTGTATTTTCTTTGCAACAGTGACATAGTGATTTCTCGCTCCTGCGTACCCAAGCCCATCGATCAGCTGGCCAGGGAGGTGGGCCTGCTCTCTGATGAGGTGGAGCTCTATGGCAAGACTAAGGCCAAGGTCCAGTTAAACATTATCAAGCGCCTTCAGTCTCAACCTGACGGCAAATATGTGGTGGTCACCGGGTATGTTGTCACCATGTATCTTTTGAACTGAACTGCACAGCTGTTTTTCCACGACTTGTTTTGTGTGCATTACTGACAAGGTTTTTTTGTTTTGTTTTTCTGTCTGCAGTATTACACCCACTCCTCTGGGTGAGGGTAAGAGCACCACCACCATCGGCCTGGTCCAGGCCCTGGGTGCCCACATGAAGCTCAATGTGTTTGCTTGTGTTCGACAGCCTTCTCAGGGACCCACATTTGGCATTAAAGGTGTGGAAGAGTGAGAGGTAGCATGTGTCACAGACTGCAGTCCTGTTCTGGTGTACATAGCTGTAGTTCCGTTTTATGTCAACAGGTGGTGCTGCAGGTGGTGGATATTCTCAGGTCATTCCAATGGAAGAGGTAATGCGTTGCTGACATGTTAGAAACTGTTAATATTATAGCACAAAGCATTTAAGTAATGTTGTTTTGTTTTTTAATTTTAGTTTAACCTCCATCTCACTGGAGACATTCATGCCATCACAGCTGCCAACAACTTGGTGGCTGCTGCCATCGATGCCCGCATGTTCCACGAGTCCACACAGTCCGATAAGGTGGGTTCTCCCTGCTGTCAGTGCTTTAGAAATTAGAAATTAGAAAGCAACCTGTCTGCAAGCTGATGAATGTGTTCTGACACTTAGGCTCTGTATAACCGATTGGTCCCTCTCAGCGGAGGACAGAGGAAGTTTTCCCCCATCCAGATCAACAGACTCAAAGTAAGAAATCACATGGATTTAAGTATTGATTAAAGAAACCGCACGGGACGTTTTTTTATTCATTGAAGTTTACTTTATTTGTTTAGAAACTGGGCATAGAGAAGACCGATCCTTCTACTCTCACTGAAGAAGAGATCACCCGCTTCGCCCGCCTGGACATTGAACCCACCTCTGTGACCTGGCAGAGAGGTATAAACCTCAGAGAGGCTTGTGGTCCACTTTGACTTTGTGCTTATGTGAGTGTATTTGATCAGGCCTCATGTGCACATGTTCGTTTGTGTTTCATCCAAGTGTTGGATACCAATGATCGATTCCTGAGGAAGATCACTATTGGCCAGTCGCCAACTGAAAAAGGATTCACAAGAGAGGTAAGAAGATTTTAATGTTATTCAATAAGGGACACCGTGTGTGATTTTGATATTTTGTTGGGGTTGTAGTACCAAATGTTTGAGCCTTGTATATAGGGCCTGGGAGTTCCTCAACCCTTACTGCACTGTCGATGATGATTTGTTCTCCAGGCCCAGTTTGACATCACTGTGGCCAGTGAAATCATGGCAGTGCTCGCACTCACCAGCAGCCTGGAGGACATGCGTCTGCGTCTGGCCAAGATGGTTGTAGCCACCAGCCGTAGCGGACAGCCTATCACCACTGAGGACCTGGTCAGTGCTCTGGAGTGTGACGTATAAGCCTTCTACATAAGTACTGTAAAAACAAGGCTCCTATAAAGTGACGTTTTACTCTGCAGGGTGTGAGTGGTGCTCTGGCTGTGCTAATGAAAGATGCCATCAAGCCAAACCTGATGCAGACTTTGGAGGTGGGTGAAACACAGTGAACGCACTCACTCCTTCAGTCCTTGTACAGTGAGAACGCTCCATGTTGGGCGACTGTGTAGTTAGAACGGGTTGTCCTCAAACCAGAAGGTTAGCGGTTTGATCCCTTCCACGTGCTGAAGTGTGATTATGCAACATACTGAACCACTGTGCGGTGAATGTGTGTGCGCGCTTGTGTGAACAAATGGATGAATATGACATTGTGACTGTAAAGTGGTTTGAGTACCGACCATGGACTGTAATAAATGTGGACAGTGTATCTCCACTTCCTTCCACTGGTTAAACTGACACTAGGATTCCAGGGGTACAGATGATGCCATTGTTTGAGTGTGAAGCCAGAGTCTGCACAGTACGGTCTGAGAGTGGAGCCAAATAAAGAGGCGATATCGAGGTTTTTTGAATTAATTCACTGCTGTGATCTACCTCCACCAGTTATTTATTGATTTCCTATTCTGCTGGTAAATGGGACTGCATCAAGGAGTGGTGGGCATGTCACTTGGTAGTCACCATGGATTTACATCCTGTTGCTACAGCATCAAATAACTAATTAAAACTAAACTTGAACCTTGAACATACATCAACATTATATTAACTACCTAAAATGACAGAAACTATCCTTGAAAGTGAAGTAATTTGATGTGTAGTTTAGGGTTTTAATTTGGTCTAAGTCCCATCCACTAACATGGAGGAGGTTGACCTATGCTGCAGCCAGTCACCAGGGGGAGCTCCAGAGCTTCACCTTTGAGGAGCTGTTCCCTCATTCATTCACCTTTAGTCCATGCTACCAATATGCAGAAAAGCACTACATAAACTCATGACCATTTACTATTTAACATGATTTTGTTTTGATGGTTTCCAAGCCTTCTTTTGTTTTATTGTAGAATCATTTACGACTCAGACTTAACTTCTAGTCAACATCTGAATCCACAGGGAACCCCTGTGTTTGTCCATGCCGGCCCCTTTGCCAACATCGCCCATGGAAACTCCTCCATCCTGGCTGATAAAATTGCTTTGAAGCTGGTTGGACCAGACGGGTTTGTAGGTCAGTGACTAAATGGACTGCTGTACATTAATGCCTTATATTATATGAGTTGGTTGGACATGTGATTGACAAGATGTTATGTCAGTGAATGATATTACCCAGAATCCCCTTTTTGTCATAAGCTGTTCCCTCTGTCTCAACCCGTGTGGATTGTGTCCAACAGTGACGGAGGCTGGTTTCGGTGCGGACATTGGCATGGAGAAGTTCTTCAATATCAAGTGCCGCTACTCAGGCCTGAGGCCCCATGTGGTCGTGCTGGTGGCTACTGTCCGAGCCCTGAAGATGCACGGGGGAGGACCAACGGTGAGTCATTCTTTGGTGGCTCCCCTCAGGATGTTACATTCTTTAATTGTTTCATTTTGATGGAAAATCATAAACCTACTAATTGTTATAAAACTGCCACTTGATGAGTTAGCCAAGGCATGCTATCACAAAGGGATAAATTTAGTTCTGCCACATTCAGAGCCTCTCATTAATCATAAGGCATGAACTGTTCAGGAAAGCAACTATAATAGCCACTGTTGATGAAGATTTGGGCTGTAATTTTTGGATTTATTCGATTAACCTCTACTTGTGTTGTTCAGGTTACCGCCGGGATGCCGTTACCTAAGGAATATGTGGAGGAGGTAATGCAACACAGCAGCCTGTCAAAATGTGTCTGAGCCACGTAGCCTCACTTGAATAATTGCATGTGGAAGAATCATTTCTTGTTCGGAGACTCTCTCTGTGTCGAAGCTTTATTAAATGTGTGGTGTTTATGTAGAATCTCGAGCTTCTGAGGAACGGCTGCAGCAACATGAGGAAGCAGATAGAAAACGCAAAGCACTTTGGCGTTCCCGTGGTGGTGGCTGTCAACGGTTTTAAGTAAGCGAAGCATTTAAAAAAAAAAAAAAAAGATGCAAAGTTACAAACTTATTACACACTAACCAATATCTTGTCTATTCCCTACAGGACGGACACTGAGGCTGAGATGGACTTGGTCTGCAGCGTGGCCAAAGCTGCCGGAGCTTTTGACGCTGTCCGATGCTCCCACTGGGCTGAGGGCGGAGCCGGTGCCGTGGCCCTCGGTGAGGCCGTCCAGAGGGCCTCTGCGGCCCCCAGTGACTTCAAATTCCTCTACGATTTAGCGGTACGAGCTCTCATTTGTTGCACTCATTCACTCTTGCGTTCATGACGTCCCACACTCTCTTTAAAGAGGTACTCTTCTCTTGTAGCTCCCCATCGCTGATAAGATTCGGATCATCGCTCAGAAGATCTACGGCGCAGACGACATCGAGCTTCTACCCGAGGCCCAACGCAAGGTGGAGCTCTACACCAAGCAGGTCGGCATCCCTCACTGTTGGAGTTTCATATCTTGCCAGACCTGTTTATTGGCTGCTTCTGTCAGTGGAGATCATTGTAATTGTCAACGAATGTTTAAATACATCTTTTGTTTTCTCTGCCCTCAGGGTTTCGGCAGTCTTCCAATTTGCATGGCAAAGACCCACTTGTCGTTGTCTCATGAGGCAGACAAGAAGGGTGTGCCCACCGGCTTCATCGTGCCAATCAGAGACATCCGAGCCAGCGTGGGCGCGGGCTTCCTCTTCCCACTGGTTGGCACGGTAAGCTCCCTTACACAGTAAACGGGTTGTGCCTTACCTTTCCACATTTTTGGTGCAGATTGACTGACTGCAACTTTATTTTCATGCCCATATATTTGTTTTCGTCATACAGCACTATACTACTGAGAACTAATTAAAAAAATACAGGCTGGGACTCGAACTACTCAACTGACTTTACACATAGTCGCTCACACGCGGTTTCATTCCACACCCACGCTGCTGTAATAAACGCAACCAGTATATATGCTGATCCTAAAGGCTGAATCTAGTCATGTTTATTTGACAACATAACCTCAGGAACTGTAAAACCAAATGTTCAGTTTATGTTTTATCTAACAACCAATACAACTGAAACAATAATATATATATTTTCTTTTAAGGCATAAATCATTTTTAAAAAATAGTTATTATTTCCTAGGTCTCAAGAGGAACTGGGAATAAGTGTTGATTTGAAAAAAAAAAAAACACTTCTTTTTGATCCAAACATTCTCTCTCAGTGATGATGATTTCACGTTGTATTGCGGCTACTATAATCATGGCACAGCCGTTGTTTTTACGCGTTTTCACCATGGACATGGTTTGGAAGATACTACTGGTTCTAACACGTTTGTGTCTCTGTTTCTCATTGGTTCTGTTGTCTGACAACAGAAATGGAAAACCCATAGCTGGGAATGGCTTTACCAGGAATCCGGCTGAATTCAAATAAAGTATGAGAGAGCAGACAATAGGGGAGAAAGGAACAGATTTAAAGGGCTGAGCTGGTCTCAAATCAACCTGTGCAGTGATATACTGGCTCTTGGACATACAGTGACTCAGCAGCATTGTTGTTGGTGATGGATCGGCACCATGGTGTGGTTAATAAAAAGGTTGGACTGCGCGTCTGGTTTGGTCGCGTTCTGGTCAGAGCTGAAAGTGGTTGACTGTGCAGTCGCTGTTGTGAGGTACCATGTTTGAATACTAGGTGTGTGCATTGTTCTGTGGATGAGCCTTTTGCTACTTTCGCTGTATGCATGGCGCACCTAGACTTTGTTTGAAGGCATGGAAATCTCTAGCTCGGCCTGGTTAGACCCGATTCTTATCAGATTAATTAAATTAAATTCAACGACGTATGACTGTGTTGCGTTTAGTCTTTATCAGCATAAAAACACCCCATCAGTCAAAACTTCATAGGTGGGGTAAACTGGTCTGACTTTCAGCCAACGCAAAGTCTAAGTATATACAGTATAAGACTTTTAAATGTACCGATTAGAAAATCATTGTCCTCTATGTCATCACCTGTAAGACATCGCCACACTTGGAGACTTTTGCATAACGTTTATTTTTTTTTTAAATAACATTGCATGTCCGTTGTAAAAGCTTTTCTCTCTCTCTTTTTTTTTTTTTTTTTTTTTTTTTAATCTGCTTAGATGCCCACAATCCCAGGTCTGCCTACTCGCCCCTGTTTCTATGACATCGACCTGGACCCCGAGACTGAGCAGGTCAACGGGCTCTTCTAAAAACAAAAGCAGCGTTCATCTCTACCAAGAAGCTGACGTTCCAGTTCCTTTTATGATTACAAAATGACAAAATAAGTCTTAACATGAATTATGTTTGTGTATAATTGTTGAGTAATGTAATTGCCTTTTGGATGTTTTGTTTTACCTCTCCTGTTTTCTTTTTTTAATTGAATACGTCTGACACTGTCTTAACATTATTGGAGTAATCCCCATTTCTATTAGAAACAATGAAATAAAGTTTGTCCTCGAAAATCACGTCTTTGTTTTTACGCCTAACCTGCTCTTAGAATAACAAAAAAAAATGATATTCCTGTCACGTCAGTTTTGTTCGTTGCCATCAGAGTGTTCAAAGTATCCGTCTACAAGCCAGTGCTGGGTTCGTTCCAGTCAGGTGAGAACGGAGTCCTTGAATGGCCTGTTCTTTTATTTAGACCACATGACATACATGTTGTTGCAGCGTTGCATGTAGCAGGTTAATTCTGTTCTAGTCTGTCATCCAGCTTTTTATTCATTCCATTTCCATCTGTGCACCCCATGTCTGAAACTTCTGAAGTCAGCACGCTGAATATTTTATATTTACTTCTATGAACCAGTGCGTTAATATGGAGTCACTTACAAGCTTTACATTTGTGTGAATAAATTGTGAGCCAGTATTCTTGAATTTTAATGTAGTTTATTAGAGATGTAATCAATTCTTAAGAATCATTCTTGCAGAATATCATTACATGTTTCATTTGGGACCACGGGCATGTTCTTCTCTCATTTGCCTTGTCCTTGTCCCTGCCCCTGTTGTCCATGTCCCTTGCCATGTTCCTTTCCCGTGTCGCAGGGGCCTCTGCCTTGTCCTTGTCCTTGTCCTTGTCCTTGTCCTTGTCCTTGTCCTCCCTTCTTCCCCTTGCCCTGTAAGAAAAAAAATCAAAGATTTAGCACAGTTTTTTTTTTTTTTTTTGGAAATCAGTAGCTGCATAGCTGGAACTCTCAAAAATGAAATTCTACCTTGTTGCATCCTCCCTCCTGTAAAGGAAAGCGTACAATGAGCACATGGATGCAACAAGGTAACGGTATCATGCAGCGAAGAAAAGCAGGTTAAAGCGCAAGTCAAGAAGATGGAAGAAGCCTTACTCCGTCTGATTCGGGGTCAGATGGACATTGCGCCGGGGGAACCTCGGGCTTCTTCTGGGCCTAAGAGATGGAAACAAATTTAGTACACGTGTTTTCATGGTGCCAGTCCAGTAAGTGTAAAGCACTGTAAGGAAATAAAGTGACTCACCTGTTGGCTTTCTGCAGTTGGAAAAAGAAAAGAAAAAAACAGAAGAAAATGTGTAAATTACACATTAAATAGACAAAAGTGTAAATCTTTGTTGCGTTTCAGGACACAACATTGCATCTTAAAACGACAATCGGTCTTACAAACAAGACATTTTAAGATTTTTCTCTTTATATTTAAATGCAACTAGAAACTAGAAAATGATTTGGAAGCAAAATTCTGACACTGATGAATAAATCAGTCACATGCACCGATGCTTACAGAGCAGACA
This sequence comes from Mugil cephalus, assembly GCF_022458985.1. Classification (NCBI taxonomy): domain Eukaryota; kingdom Metazoa; phylum Chordata; class Actinopteri; order Mugiliformes; family Mugilidae; genus Mugil; species Mugil cephalus. The sequence goes on from NC_061786.1 coordinate 8,717,078, forward strand.
AATGTAGAATATAAAAACCAACTCAAAAGCGAGCATAAAAGTTGATATGGTGTTCTCAAATTAACAGACTGAGCTGAAATATATGCAACTGTACAGCATGTGGAAAATTGGTGCAGTAACTGCACTAAAGCAGAGTAGCCTAAGGCATTAATTAGACTTATCTAGGCATGCACACAACAAGCATTACGAAAAAACATCTTCATAAACAAGACTTACGTTCACTCATTTTCTAAGGTTAAGTGTAGGATCAAGTCTTTCCCTGAAAACGAAACATAGAACAGCAGTCTTAAAAACACATAAAATTCTACCGTTGGTCTTTGTCACAGATAGCCATCAATTCCAGCTACATACCTGATGCAGAAGGCAAAATGATCTGTGTCTGGCTTCTGTGCTCACTCTGTATTTATAATGCGGTCCGTGACATAAAGAATGTGGGTGTGTTAATGCAGCACGCAGGTCTCATGTGGTGAAATGTGACTGTTGGATAGTTGCAGGACAGGTAAGATTTGTTTGCGATGCATAAAACAAATGAGTGCTTTTCGCTATTGATGTCAAAATGCTAAATTAAGAATCTAAACAGACGCACGAGGGAGGGTATGGGTGTAAACGGGACGTCTGGAAAGATGCCCGCTGAGGCTTGGCGACACGCCTCCTTTTGCTCTACTTTGGAAAAACCTATCTTAACAAAAATTGCCCTCATGCGTGTCCATTTTATATTTGCTAAGTAGTGTGTGTTGCTGGGGAAACGTCGCAAGAAAAAAAAAAAGAAGAGAAATTAACACGTGTGCTGAATATTATGCAAAAGGTCATGCTGCTGCCTGTTACTGATACTGGGTTCGTGCAGTTTGCGGCTGCAAATTGAATTTGGGTAAAATCTGAGGGTTCAATTCTGGGTTTTGGTTCTGAAGTTTAAAATAAGCAAATAATCTGACCCCTGCACGTACAGGTGACCACTTCAACTGTTACAAATACACGTGTTAGGGCAAAAAGTATCCATTTTATATATAAATGACATATGCAATGTATGAACAAAACTGAAAATGATATTATTTGCTGATGACACCATATCCTTTGTTCTGGAAATAACCTGTATTGGAGATGGTCACATCAGAAATATATCAACTAAAGCCATGGTTTGACTCAAATAAATTATCTTTAAATTTGAATAAAACTAAGATTATGTTATTTGGAAACAATAAGTCAATAGCTCAAACACATATCACGATGGATAATATGAACAAAGAGACTGTGAATGAAACCAGGTTTCTGGGTGCGATCATAGACAATAAAATCTGCTGGAAACTGCATGTACCATTATGTACGTTTAAAAAAAAAATGCAAAGAGTATTGGAACACTGGGAAAAGTGAGAGATATATTGGACCATAAAACATTACACAATTTATACTGCTCTCTGATATTAACACATTTAGATTACTGTGTGGAAGTCTGGGGAAACACTTACAAAAGCAATCTACAAGCAATATGCACACTGCAAAAAAATAAAAAAAGCCATCAGGATTATAAATAACATGGGGCTATTTTTAAAGTCACAGGCATTTGAAGAATTTAAACTGCACAAATCATGTTCAAAGTAAGATGTTATCTACTGTCTTACAACATACAAAACATGTTCATGGGCAGAGAGGGCGGTTATACTCTCAGAGGGAACTTACATTTTAAACATCACTGGTTTTGCACAACATGGAAATGCAGAATGATTCAGCTCCACGGCCATAGTGAACGCTACTGAACTTCCTTTTCTATCCAGCTGTATGACAGCTCATATTTTTGTGTCAATTAATCTACTATGATCAATTAATTTCCCTTGTGGATCATTAAAGTCGGTCTATGTCTAAGTCTAAATATGTGTTTGTGGGGTGATGTTGGGGTGATGTCGATGGTGAGGAAATCAGGCACTGTGAAAATGTGGCACAGTTAAGTAGGACGTATAGACTTGGTTTTCACAGGGAATAAGAATGAAGAGGATGTATTTAGAGCACTTTAACTGTTATTCATGTTATTATTATTATATTATTCAGCAGAGCTGGAAGAAAACTTTGAAAAACGAAATAGTAATACTGACAGATAAGCATGTTGCTTCCCTCCACTCCTTTTTGAACATTACTAGTATTTTTAAGTTACACAGTATTAGTATAAGTATTTATGGTTTTCTGTCTTTTGTTTCTTTTAAGTTGGATATATATTTGATGCATTTCTTTCCTTCTGAATGTTCGAAATTAAACTAAACTAAACGTGTACTTTATATGAAAAAAAAGGAAACACACACCTTTACTTAACATTACTTTTACTGTTAGGGAGAGTTAGTCATAAATTCCTAAAATGAGTCCTTCAAGTTAAAAATGAGCCATGAGCTTATTTGGTTACACCTCACACGAACAGGTTCTGTATTTGCTTTGCAGGATCTCCAGTTGCAGCCTTGACTGTCACTGAAACAAAGGCCAGGTCTGAACAAAACACGGGATTTACAAAGTGAGCTCTCACAGAGCAGCACTCGCGGAAACAGTCTAGAAATTAGTCTGAGATTTTGGATTTTAGCTCTTAGCTGGAAGATGTACCCAAAACATTAAAGTTATCCTAGGGCGTCTTGTAATAGAGTGAAGTCAACATAAACGAATGATGGCACGCAGAAATGTCAAACGTTCAACTTATCTGCACTCATCGGTGACGTCTTTAAGGTGAGACTGGGAGCTCGTCAGGTCTGACTACTGAAATGTCAAGAAAAGAAAATAGCAATGCTCTCATTCCCGTACTAGGGAAGATTTCTAATTCGAGAGGAATTAATAAAATTCGGTGCAATGTTAAATGAGACTTTTGCTATTCTTAAGGATTTCTCTTGACTGAAATACAGGCGCTGATCCTGGTTGAGCAGGTGCCTCCCTGCAGTGATGGCTGTTGTTGCCTCTTTTTCAGCTCATTTCCTGCATCTCTCCACTGCCGTCTATCAGAATAGAGGCCCAAATGGCCCCCAAACTATCATAATCTTACTGTTTCTGAGTAGCTCAAACTAATCACAAAGTTATGTCACACTGCATAAAGACTATAATTAACTTTTATCTGATTAATAATATACGTACCAACAGGGAACTTTATAAGATTATAAATAAGATTAGACTTTTTTAGATAATACTAGGAATGAGTCAAGTTAGGCACCTGAAGCCCTACTGTAATAAAATGCAACCCTTATTCTTAAATTTTATATTAAAACAGATTTCTAATCCAGGTTTTCAGCACCACTGACATCAAACTCCCTTTTGAAAGACATGCTCCTGCCTGCACCTGGTCCCCAGCGCTGCCATTGTTCAGAAACTCCACCTGCAAACGAAACTTGAATGCATCGGTGTCTTTTGCAGAGGCACAAAACCAAAGCGCATCACTGATAATCCGACACTGAAAATACTCATATATTGCTTCTTTTAAGGGGTTATTTTTTGCTTAAATTCGAGCACTGAATTATCAAGTTAGAACCGATAATAATAATCCTAAACCTGGATGTCCCTTTTCCTGTGTACACACAAATGATGCATACCGGTCTGATTTAATCTATATACGTATCACAAAAGAAGCATTCCATTTTTCATGCTTTCTTTTTAAATGTAAAAGCCATGTGAATGTAACACCTCATGCAAACAGGTTCTGCAGGGTGTGGACGTCTGTCTAAATCTACAGTTGTAGCATAATTGCAGTTCAAAACAACTAGACGGGATCCAAACAAAATACAGGATTTACTAACTAAACCTGGGAAAGAATAGTAAAAGCTTTGGCTATTAGCGGCAAGATGCCCCCTAAAGCAAGGGTTCTCAAACGTTTTGGAGCCAGGGACCCCTTACAAGGGAGACAACTTTGGAGGACCTCCCCATACTCCTCACGCCAATTAAACTTAGCACCATTTAAGAGTCCAGATGCCATAGGAATTATTTGTGTTAAATTTTTCACACTAAATACAAACCTAAAAGACCTGTTTCGTAGAAGTGAACATCTTTTCATTTTACACGCAGAGTAATTTTATTCAAATGACATTTTGTCTTCACAACATTTATCATTTTCAAGTTATAGATCTTGAAGCTTTCAGAAATTGAACAGTATCAAAACTGGCACAGTCAAAATGAATCAGTTCATTTCAAAACTTAGTGCTCTGAGCGTTGACATCATTTATTGCCAAATTATTGGCAGAAAACTGAACCACAACATTCTTCACCCTTTCGTGAGGAATAAGAATCTTTAGTTTTGTCCTTACACTCTGGGTGCTTTGTGTTGAGATGTTGTTTTAGCTTGGCTGGCTTCAGGGCTTCATTTGCTGGCACCTGAAGGCACACAACACATTCTCAGTGTGTTCTCAGTGAATCCAAACTCAAGATAACTGTCGTCACATTTTCTCACTTTAGCTGGTTCGGGCTTAGCATCACTTCAAGTGGATGTACTGAAGTGTTTGTCCATTGTCGCAAGCAAGAAATGCTGAGCAGCTCATGAGTGAAGCGACAGACACAGGAGAGTGACGCGTGACAGATTTTACGTGGTGTCACAATCATATCAGACTTTTTATTGACCCAAAGCTAATGTGGGAGGGGGCAACTGGTTTAATATGTTTGTTTTATTGGTCGTGGCGGTCCCCACGTGTAATTTTGCACTTTTTTAATGAAACATCATAACTTTAAGAATTTATTAAAAATTACCAAGCTGTGGTTCGGGGACCCACAGGGGTCCGGGGGCCTCAAATTTGAGAACCCTTGCCCCAAAGCACAAAATTACAAGCTAGTTTTATTTTACACTGTTGGTTAAGTTGTCCATGACAATGCATAATGCATTTCTGTATTTATACTTAATCTGCAGCGGCTAACCCCACGAGAATATAGCAATCAGATGTGGAACAAATGTGGTCTAATGTAAAATATTATTTCAAAAATATGGTCATAAAAAGCAACAGTGCTTTGGGAAAGAAGGGTCTCATTTGTACTTAAACTTAGATTACGTAAGTAAATATACTTCATCTGGACTCTGACACAAATATTCTTCCTTTGACCTTCAGAAAGCTTAACTAAATCCTGCATAAAGCAAGGCGTGGGTGGAATCTGTCATTAAAAAGAAGAATTTTAACCGTGATTAACGCCACACTGGTGTTGCAAGCTTTTGCTACCATTTCAGACAGCGACAATAGAAAAACAATCCTCACTGTTTGTCTGGGCATTTACAATAATTATAGTGGTCATAACTCATGACACACCTATCTCTGTCAACCATGCGAAACATGACCTGAAACATCACATCGGATGATAGAGGACACGCCCGCACAATCGTGACCTGATGTGATCTGCCTTTTGTTTTGTGAATGGGTGATGGATCTAAAGTGTTGTTGACAGAGGACTGTCTTTTTTAACTAAACACTTCTCCAAGTCGTACCTTTTGGATTTGTGTTCTCAACCAGAGGTAGTATTGCAAACTCACGCCCGTACTTGTGGCTGTTCAATCTCAACTTGCACACACCTCATGGCTGTGCAGCTACTTCAGGTTCAATAAATTTTGTCAAACCCTATTATGTGAGTTACGCTGAAATGCTTACCATTTCTGTTCAGCGTGGCATAGAAAAACGAAAACTCCTGTATCATTACTTTAGAGATTACATCAGTCAGTACGTACAATGGAAGACAAAAGATGGAAGTGGTTCACGCTAATACAAATAAAGCCTGAATGCGTCTGAAATCTGCTGTTGATCGTTGCTAATCCCTCAAAATACAGCGCAAACAGCCTTTACATCAGTTCCAATGGGTTTGTCTTTTTGCTGATTACTTTGTTATAATCAGCGTCCAACATGCTGACTTTGCCCTTAAAAGTCTACGGTGCTCCCAAACAGAGACCCTTTATACATTCAGTAACTTTACAGACTAGATTGTCCCAGTTCTTTCTTGTTCCATGCACTGCTCTTGATGTGTGATTTTTTAGAGGTTTCTTCCCATGTTGCTGTGAAGTCCATTTAATCTTACCTGCTCTGTCCTTTCTAGTTTGCCCATGTGACACATCATTTATTCATTTATTTTTTATTATTCCTTTATTGGTCCGTCATGGGGAAATTCCTTCTCTGCATTTGACCCACCCGTTCATTCACACAGTAGTCTGTACAGTTAGAGCAGCAGACTGCAGCCTCAGGGAGCAAATTGGGTTAGGTGCTTACTCAGGCCATGGACAGGGCTAGAGGCAAACCTGTGACCCTTCAGCCCCCAGGCTGCGCCTCTAACGACTACTCCACAGCTCCCCCAAAATGAATGAAAGATTCGGTGGCAATAAAGAGCACATTATTATACAGCCCTTCCCTTTTTTTTTTTTGATCCTCTGTGATCTTACTTAAGATCTTGCCATATATATGTATAAATGCCGCAGTTTATATAAGTAAAGGCACTGAATAAACAGTTTGATAATTGGTAATTTGCCTCTCTTTGGCCTTGTCATGCGCATGCTCCGGAGGCTTCAGCTGACGATGTTTTGGCGCCACCTGATGGACGTAGAGCGACATCGCAGGTTCTCTCGGGTTACTGTGATGGCGACGACTGATTCTGTTATCACATTTTTACTTTGACGCCTCATTCAAGCCAGTGCATCTATTTATTTATGAAATTTTTAATTTAAAGATGATTAAAATGTAAGTGTCATGATACCATTGTTTGTTGTATATTTGTAGTTTAACAACGTGTTTGCGTTTTTAATTATGTGTTTTTTTTCGTTTCATTTAATTTTTCGTGTTTTTTTTTCCTTAAAAGACGCGCTGTTGTTTCACACTGTTATTTGTCGTAATTCAAGAAATGCTCATTATTAACATTAACGTTTTATTTTATTTTAACAAGGAGGCTTCAGTTAACGAACATATGGCGTCGCCCAGTGAACATAATGTGACACTGCAGCTTTTCCAGCTGAATCCAACTAATGTCGAGGTGAGTGGCTACAGTTTGAAATTGATCCCTCAGTTATTTTAAGCTCTAATTAATTATTGAGATAAACCCTCAAACAGACTCTGGTTAACTTATTTCTTGGGTATTTACTATATCTTTGTATATTTATATTTTGCCTTTCTGTGTGGAGTTTGCAGTAGTTCCTGTGTATGCGTGGGGTTTCTCCAGGTGCTTCTTGTAGCACCCGAAAATGTAACAATTTCCTGAAAATATAATAAAATTTGCACTTAACTCCATAAAAATGTAATAAAACCCAATAATGTAACAACTTAACCAATAATGTAATAAAATATCCTGACTGATGTTTTTTTACTGAACATTTTTACTGATAATGTAATACCTTATGACATTATTGGGAATTTATTGACAACTTGACGTGATGACAACTGACGTGGTTATTTTTCACACTCCTTTATGGAGTTTATACAGGGTTTCTGAAGTTGTATGTTGTTTCTATAATAGTAAAAAAAAAAAATGTGGTTAAACCCAAAAGGCGTTGAATAAAGGCAACTGGACTCGTAGAATTTTCTTGAAGATGTTTGGCCACTCATCCGAGTAGCTTCTTCAGTTCTGAGAGACTAGTGAGAAATTGAGGTTTAAATAGGAAAACTCTGGGGGTGCACCCACCAGAAACTTACTTGACCAGAAACTGGTGTAACTATTTCCATAATGGCTGGATACTTACCTGTCGATAAGAGGGGAACTGTGTGCCTAGCCTACTTACCCTTTGAGTGGAGCTCTAACGAAGCTGTTGTCAGTGGGAGCCTGGAGGCTCAAGGTGTGAATGGTGTTGAAACATCTTGGGGATAGAAGTGAAAACTGAATTGTAAATAGATGGCAGATTAAATGTCAGTCCACCTTCTCTGTTTAGAGAAGATTTTTCCACTTTGACATAGATGGCTTCCTTTACTGCTCTCTCAAACCATCTGTCCTCTCTGGTCAGGACTTTGACATTTGTATCTTCAAAGGAGTGTCCTTTGTCCTTCAGGTGGAGGTGGACTGCTGAGTCATTCCCTGATGAGCTGGCTCTCCTACGCTGGGCCATGCATTTATAGATGGGTTGTTTGGTTTCCCCAATGTACAAGTCTGTACATTCCTCACTGAACAGCAGACACTACATTGTACAACATACTCTGTTTTTGCCTGGGTGTTTTGTCTTTGGGGTGGACCACTTTCTATGTGTTGCTGGGTTTAAAATAAATTGAAGTGCTGTGTTTTTTTTTTTTTAAAGATTCTCCTCAGTTTCTCTGACTCACCAGCCATTTAGGGCATGGCGATGTTCTTCCTTCTGCTGTGCTCCTCCTCCCTGTCCTTCCTGGGATACATTTTTGAGCCTTTAACGAAGGCCCAGTTGGGATATCCACTCGTCTTGAGGGTTTGTTTGATGTGTTTCCCCACCTTCTCCTTTCCTATATACTTAAATGTTGAGGCTTCTGTCTTCTTCAGCATGCACCAAACAGTCCCAAAAGGCCAAACTATCCCCACTGATGTCCTCCCTGGTGAACTTGATTTTGCTATCCACTGCATTGATGTGTTGTGCAAAGGATTTCACCTCTTCTGTCTTGATTTTAATCCAGGTGTCATCCATATGTCTTACACCATGTAGAAATTGGCCACGATCGGTGACACTGGTGACCCCATTGCACAGCCGTGTTTCTGCCTGTAAAAACCTCCATAAAACTGGAAATAGGTGGTGGTCAGGCACAGGTGGAGTAACACACAGACTTGGTCAGTGATGAGGTTGGTTCTCAAGGCCATGGTGTCATCCTTTTGCAGTCTTTCCCATACTACATGTGTTGCTTCTCTGGTGGGAATGCCACTATCATACAGCTACTAGTTTCATTCGAAAAATTATGCTTTTGATACGTTAATTAATCTCGGACGCGGGCATCCTGGCCACTAGAGGGCACAATCAGGGTCTCTTTCAGTGGTGGCTAGCTGAAAATATGTCCAGCAACATTGAAGCTTTCTCCCTTTATATGATCACTTGGTAGCCACATGGTCAATAAAATCTAGTCTAAAGCGTACAACTATCCTACCATTATCAAACCTTTTCTGGTATCCTACAGAAATCTGAAGGCATTGATGTCTATAATTTAACCCAGTAGTCATTCTGTTGTTTCAAATCCAGTGTATATAACATTCTCAAAACACAAAATGTAGAACTCTGGATTGAAAATGAACATATATATTACATTATCTGTCAAATATTACATTATCAAAATGTAAAAAAAAAAACTCCTGAATATGTAATAAATTCCCAATAATGTGATAAGGTATTATCAGTAAAAATGTCTTTACAATATCAGCCAGCATATTGTATTACATTATTGGTTAAGTTATTACATTATTGGGTTTTATTACATTTTTGATGGAGTTAAGTGCAAATTTTATTACATTTTCATGTGTGATTCCATTTTCAGGAAATTATTACATTTTAGGGTGCTACACTACCTCCCTTCCATCCCACCATTCGAAGACATGCTAGTTAGGTTCAATGGTGATTCAAAATTGACCGTAGATGTGAGTGTGAATGGTTAGAGGATAGGTGCTTGGCACAAGAGAGAGGAAAGTAGAGGACAGGTGCTCACTGCATCATCCCCCAGCAAGCGGTTCAGTGTCCCCCTTCCTAGTACAGGGAGACAATCTGAGGTATGAACATTTTAACTCAAACACTTGTAAGCAAAAATATGTTGCAAAGAGCTTTTACTCCTTATTCGGTATGATCCATGCAGAATGTGAGCTATGAGGCTTGAGTATGCTAACAACATTATAGGTCACGCTGGCAGCTTTTAACGGCGCGTTTTTTTTTTTCTTTTTTTCTGTAATACCATGAAAAGTGCAAAACACTGACTCTGAGGCAACTGCTGTATCTCTTGATATGTTTCTGGCATTCGTCAGCCAGACTGCATGTCATTAGCTCCCAAACACTGGCAGTCGCAGCATGCTGTCAATGGAGGATTGTGGGAAATCCTGCCCTCAGACCCCCTGCTCCTGCCTTTAGGAAGCTTTCTTTAGTACTCTCGACATGTAGTCTGGAGCTCGTGGGGGACGCAGCTGTTGAAAAAGCAGTGGGAACCAGCAGCACACGCATCTCCTTTGTGATGTCTGGAAAATACATGTTTACATGTGAATGAGGCCTTACCAAAAAGAGGTCAGGAAGCAAAGAGTTTTGGGAGCACCCACAATAAATTGCAATCTTTCAAAATCATTATGATATATATATATATATATATATATATATATGTATATAAACACTGTTTATTTAGTGTTGGTATATTTCCTTTTTAAATCTGTGATTTTATATTATTTTATATATTATTATGATTAATGCTGGGATTTCATTACTGCTATGTGTGTATTTTGACGTGTTAATAATTAATACCCTATATTAGTAATAACGTATATTTCCTGTGGCTGCGTATTTTAAATGCCCAATTACGTTAATCTCAAATTCACAGTGTGTACGTGGGGACGGTCGCTGCATTTAACTAGCACACTCTGAGCGGAGGATAAGTGAGGAGGAGAAAGAGCAAGTGCTTTATGGGGGGAGAGAGGGAGCGTGTATGCGGGAGGATTGGAGACATAGAGAGGGAGAGCAAGAGAGAGAGAGAGAGAGAGAGAGAGAGAGAGAGGACGGGTGGGTGCTGTGAAATCCGCTAACAGGGGAGCTCTGTGCATTTGTTAGACGTTCTTGGCCGCTTGCCCAACTTGGCTCATTGTAATCGAGGCATGATCGTCGACTCCAGGCAGCCCTCTCTGCCGCCTCGGCTGCCTTGCGCCTGGACCCAGCCCACCTCTCGCCGCTGACATGGAAAGACCCGTGAGTGCCTTCTCCTCTCTCCTTCTCCTCTCATCCCACACTCTCCAGCTCTCTTTCTCTCCGGTGTTAGGTTCCCCCTCTATCCTGTACTGTTGCAGATTTAGCCGTGGCTACACGCAACGTTTCAGTTTGGTCTCTGGCTCTTTCTCTTCCCTGCTGACGCTCCCGTAGGAGGCAGGAACGCTGGGTTAGTGAGGAAGCTTTGGCAGCCTTCTCCCTGCAGGCCCCTTTCCTCCCCCTTTTTTGCCAGCCCGTCCAAGCATGGGTGCTGTCCGCTGGCACACCCACAACATCTCAGTGTGCTCTTTGATTGTGTGTGCATGTTAGCCGTCCGTGCTGCACTGTCACAGGACTGGCCACCGGGACCCGGAGGTTTCCCGTCCCCACGCCGAGTGTCCCCGCATTGCGAAGGCCGGTTCTCTTCAGTGTCTGCCTGCTGGCCTCGCTGAGATTCGTCAGGGTGTCTCTCCATTGCGCCTATTCTTGGTGGTATGCCCTCACGGTCTGTTGTGTTTGGATACCCTGACAACTAGAAGCTGTGAGGTAACCACTTTCCAGCCTGCCGCCTCTCCGAGTGAGTCTAAACTTTTCTCATGCTCACTGTATCTTTGCAGGTTTGAGACGCAGCTGCAGTCAGGACATGTAGCTGTTTTTATTTTGCTAAAAGGCTGCAGTCTGATGGTCAGTTCTGAGTGCGGTAAACGCATTCAAACATCTCAGTGGCAGCCATTCTTTGCAGGCGTAACAGCAGCGCCGATGGAAAACGCACAAAAGAATTTCTTGCAGTCCCAGTGCGATGGTCTTTGTGCGCCCGCTAGCAGTGAATCATCACTCAGTGCTAGGAATACCGCACAGGAGCAACCTTGATTCTTGTGTCGTCACTGGGGATAACAGTAGAGGATGACTGACTCACTTTGGCACATCTACTTCCGCTTCCTCTGTCCTCTGTCAAACCACTGGAATAATTTATTCAGATTGTGCAGAATGTGATGCCTCAGGATAAATAATGTTTTTCACAGCTGCGACAGGCCAAAGTGCCAACTTTTCTATTTGTCGGCGTTATTGTCGCCTCTCCTGAGCTGTGAACAACAACAGATGACAACGGCATTGATTCAAAGTGGGCTTTAGCTGATTGAGTTGAGAGCTCTTTTTTTAAAATGTATTTACAGTGACTGTACTGTATTATCCTTGTGCAGCTGTTTGTATCTGAATGAAATTGTTATGAAGACATGGAGATAAATGGCGCTTGCAATAAGAAAACAAAGATGGAGGAATAAAACAGCCACAAGCTTCATCCAGTCCTGGCACAAATTTATGTGTCACATCACTTTTGGCCATATATCCCAGAGATTTGTGACTTTTTAAATGCATCTTTTGGTGTCTTCAGCCTTGTGACATTTTATATACAGAGTGGTATAAATTTAAAGGAAATCTCTGCATTCTTGCTGAGCATTGGATGACAACATGGAATAGACTCTTGAGTCTGTACGGCAAATACAGTATAATGCTCCAGGCAGCAGCTCGTTAGCTAAACTTAGCTTAGCTTATCTTAGCATAAAGACCAGAAATGACTATCATATCTCTTTCTAAAGATATCAAAATCCACCCCCTAGCACATTGAAAGCTCACTAGTTACCTGAGCCATATGAAAAAGTTCTGGTTCTATGGTAGGACATCTGTCTTAGGAGACATGTTCCCTTTAAGGTTGTGCTGCAGCCGGTCCAAAGAACCACACTCTGCACAGACCAGATTCAAGTTAAGGTAGTCCTCATTGTGTTGAAGATTCTTACTGCTTACGGCTCTTTAATAGAATGTGAACATTCTTCAAGTCTTCGCTCAGCTTCTGCTAATAGGTTTTCAGCTTGTATAACATGTTAAAGTCTCGTGACCGTAGCCTTTAGCACACAACTAGCTGCAGTCCCATGTGAGCACGTGGAGATTTTCCTTAAAGGGCCACTTGTCACGTGCGTGCCCTGCTGACGGCGTTGGGATTTTAGGATGCTCTGCATATGTATTCTGCCTGTGTAAGTGAGCTTGGTAATGAATGCTCCATCTGTGGTGTGTGAGGTTGAGTGTGCGGCAGGGTTGTGTGTGAGAAAGCAGCGCTTACAAGGGTGTGATACCCAAGCAATGGTCAGAATGTCACCTGTGTCTTAGTTTCTATTCTGTTCATTAGCAAGCCATAAAGTTTTGGCATTGTTGTAATTTCATTGTTTCATAGACCTTTTATTATTTATTATTATTTACACTGATTCATGGTTATACTAAATATATAGAGAGATGGTGCTGTACATACTGTAAAAATATCAGAAGCTAAAATATGTGGTTGGATTTGTACCTCCCAATGATCTCACTGAATTTGAAATTTGACATTTAGTTCTTGTACTTAAACTAACTGAACTAAACTAACAATGTACTTACTGATGCAGTACACGTGACCCATGACCTGATGTGTCTCCTCTCAGACCTCCAGCGACATGATGCCCAAGGAGAGGGACTTGGAGCTGGACAAGAAGATCGAGGCTCTCCGTAGGAAAAATGAAGCACTCATGAAGAGGTACAAGGTGAGAACGAGTGTTTGCAGTAGGAGAGCCCACTTGTCTTGCAACAGTTCCTGGTTGATTTATTCTTTTTTCTATTTTACGTTTAGGAGGTGGAGGAGGACAAGAAAAGGGCAGAGGAGGAAGGAATGGCACTGCAGAGCCGGAAGGGCAAGGCGGACGATCTTACCATCACAATCAGCAAGTCCACCAGTGTGAGTGTCGAGAACGGTCTCTATCAAATACACAAAATGTTGCCTCATGGTGCTTCAATGACGCTTAACTAGAGCCATGCTTTTTTTTTAGGAAACATTGCTGCAACTTACATAAATATTTCATAACTCTTTCTTCTCTGTGGTTGGTGGCAGGATAATCGTGTGGTTGTGACAAAACCATTCAGCAGTGGTTCACCAGCTGGGAAAGGGACCCAGGAGGCTGGGCTGGACAAGGGTGGAGAGGGTCCACCGCAGGCTGCTGGCCGAGGACACAGGAAGCAGCTAGTAGTCACCATGGCTGGCAAAAAGGTAAGTACCCTGTTGTGACAATTTACATTTCAAGTGGAAATACGTAGGACGTCTATAGTTTTAAGGAAGAATAACACAGATCAGTCATAAGATTATGGCCACCTTTCTAATATTGTGTAGGTCTCCCTTGCTACTCCAAAACAGTTGTGACTCATCAGAGAATAGACATGGGGCCTTCTGAGGGTGTCCTGCAGTGTCTGGCAAAAAATGTTGTTAGTGGGGGCCTTTGGGTCCTATAGGTTGAGAGGAAGTCTCTGTGAATCAGGCTTGTTCCAGTGCATCAAACAGATATTTGATAAGTTTGTGATCTAGTGAATCTGGAGGCCAGGTCAACACCTTGTGCTGTTCTTCTTGTTTTTTGAGTGGTTCCTCAACTATTTTTGTGTGTGCTCATGTCAGACGTCCTGCTGGGGATGGCTGCTGCCATCAAGGAGTGTCATTGCTATGTGGTGGGGTTGTCTGGTCTGGTCTGGTCTGGTCTAGGTGGGTTGTACATGTCTAAGTAATATTAACATGAATGGCAGGTATAAGCAGAACGTTGTATTGTCATAAGATGTCTTGTTGTGGCTGACTGGTGTAATATACAGATGGATATATTCCAACCTACTGGAAGCAATTTAAATGCATTCAACTAACAGACACAGTCTAAGAATATTGAAGACAAAGTTACTCATCCAGTGGTCATCTGCCCTGTTGTACTTGGATGTCTTTTCCATTTTGTCTCTGTCCAAATGAGGAGTAACATTTCCTTGTGTACACGGTCGCCTTCAAGGGTTGGTGTCAACAGCAGGGTCCCATTAAAATATCCCACCCTGAAATTCAAGGCAGCAGAATGATTCAGCTTCTGTGACATCAGAAAGCAAATTGAGCAAGAGCACTGCCAGGTCTCTGGGCAGTTCAGTTTCTGGATGGTCTGAGGCTAATGCAGCTGCAGCCTCGGCTTGCTTCCACTGGATTGCATCTTCCTGTCGCTTAGAATGAGGTTAAAATCTGACAAAGTGCTCTTTTAACAAGGCTTTTATGTAAATGAGAGGACTTTTCACTGTGATTAAAACATTGCAGTCTGGACTGTAGTAATATTTACGACTCTGCAGCGTTGATTGTTAATCTAAAAACATTACTTAATACTGTATATAGTAAATTTAGGTTTCTCATTTTCATGTATATAAAGTGTATATATGTCATGTGGTTTGGTACTGGAGTGCATATTGGATTTCCAAATAAAAGTATATACCCTAAGTTTGGCAAAATAGAACCTTTCCACACTTAACTAACTAGAGTCAACAATATCTGGGCCAATGTGAGCAAGCTATCCTGCTAACCAAGAAACAGGAAGCTCTTTAGCATGCGTAAGATTTACTGTACTCAGCATCATAGTCTAGTGTTTCTGCTCGCTAATGCTTGCTCATTAGCACTAATCAAAAGTACAGCTGGACAGTTCAGGAAAAGTTAGGGGATCGCCAAAATGATTACAATCACGATCTCAAGGGAAGCTTAAATGTTTCAAGCAGATTCGAAGGCAATACATCCACTAGTTGTGAAGAGTTATCACTGAAAAACAAATGCAATGTTGGTTAAAATCCTATGTATTATGCGCAAAGACTGGCAGGTATCAGGGACATTTGTTTGGATAGTTTTGACACATAGATAGATATTTTTAGTATTGAAATTTGATATTACAAATCAGTAAGACTATCAGATCATATAGTCATTACTCTGCACATTGTGACAGTTTTTATACTAACTGTCTCTCCAGGGTAAGAGGGTGGTGAGTGAGAAGCCTGAGAAGAGGCCGGTCTCTGCAGACGTCAAGAGCCCTACTGATGACGGACAGGCGAGGCGTGTGGAGTCGGTCGGGAGGGGGAAGCAGCCGTCTCACATGACCAAGAGAGACGCAGCAGCGCAGGTCTGAATCAGACACACTGAACACTCCAGTGATCATACGCTTCCATGCACCCTCCTGTCTGCTTCCACTCTCACATTCCCTCCTTTGTTTACTCTCTCGTGTTGCCGAGATGTGTTTTACATAGATGTCAGACATGTCGGCTGGCCCGTCCCCTCCAGTGATGGAGGACAATGGCTTTGTGGACAGGAGGTGGACCAGGGCTGTGACGAACTGTTGCGGGATTAGGAAGGGGGGGGGGGTCGCTAATAGAGCCGTTGGTTTTGTAGATGCTTTGTGGAACATTTTTAGTCTAATCTTACATAGGTCTGGTTGTTACTTGCTTTCTTTTCTCCCTCCGAGGAGCTTTTGTTGTATTTTTAGAACCATCATTGATCACCCTCAGGCTTTAGACGTCTGGAACTGTAAAGCTGTAAAGTCGAGTCTAGAGCTCAACAAAAGTTGTTCTGTTACATATGTCTCATTTAACATCACGGGATTTTCTAACAACTGTGGTTTGCTTGAGATCCCATATTTAACACAGATAGGCAAAGACACATGTGCACATGCAGTACCCCTGGCTGGGCTGTGAAATGCCACACTGTCACTGACCTTAGCCCCCCCCTCCCCTCCCAGGTATGCAGAAACTCTGGAACAGCTGCTCCGCCTCAGTCTGAAGCTTGACGCACACACACACACACACACACACACACAAGCTGCTCAATCAATCAGCTGATGCACAAGCAGCTGATCCTCGCCAATGTAAACACGGACACAGTCCGCTCGCTGGAGGGATCTCTGGACACAAAAGCAGAGGCTTAGTCTAAATATGTATATGTGTCTCTGCCTCTGATTGGCCAGCACACCTCACTGGCCCGCCTGCGTTAATGTGCACTAAATCTATGGGCTGAACACGCTGTTCTCTTGCCTTTATTTCTGGCCCGCTAGGCCTGTCCCTCTTTATTTATCATGTGGACTGAATCAGCAGTTGAACAGTAGCCAGCGCTCCAGCGCACCAGTCGTCTGTGAATCCCAGAGACCTGGTTTCCACATGGCCGCTGTTTACATAACCAGTATCATTTAACATGGTAGGTTAGAGCAGCGGGGAGAATGCTGCGGAGCAGCAATATGGGAAGAGAACAGGTGTTAGAAAAATGTTTGCGTAGAAAAGATCCATCATAAGCTGAACTTTGCTACGGCTTTGCTCTGCCTCTCAAATATTTTTCTAATGAGTGCATGCATGTGAGAGACTCTCTGAAAATAAATAATGACTCTCCGGGAGAGGTGTGGTTATCAGACACTGTCCCAGGCAGAATGTAATGGGCGGAAGTGCCTCATGGCTAGACTGTCTCTTCACACAATCCTGAGGGAGAAAGACAGGACTATGGAAATGCATACGGGTGAGAAGAACAAAGGGAGGTTGAGGGGGAGACTCCTGGCAGTCCACCGTCTGTTTCCATCCTCCATTTCCCTTCTCTCAAACTTTAAGTGGTCTACACTCCTCTGGCACGATTGTTTCCCTATTCCCACCATCCTGAAAGGGCCGATTTGATCTAATTAACATTCAACTGCCTTCTCACTCTGAAAAGGCTCATTATGCTGCCAAAGAGATGAGGCTGGCATGGTGCCAGGAAAGAGTCAGAGAGGGAGAGGAAGACAGAGAGTGTGAGGGGAGAAGAAAGAAAGCAAGGTAGACATAGGTCCTTTGTGTTTGTGCGTGCGCTACATTGCATTTGGGTGTGGGAGTGTGAATGAGTATGTGGGTGTCAGTGCCTCTAGGTGCACTACAGTCTCCAGTGTTCGTTGCCCTCATCCCTCCCCCCCCATCCGGCTGTTTGGATGTTGCTGTTAATGGCAACATGACTCATCCACTGTGTTCACTGGAGCACATCTTTGCAGTCAGAAATACGCCAAAGCAAAAATGAACGCCCTTCTCGAGTTTTTTTTTTTTTTTTTTTTCCAGATTTTCCAGGTACTTTCCAAGTGCAGCCAGCTACCAACTGTACTCTGCTCTGATGACAGTTCTGCAAAAAGTTCGATTAATAATTGAGCATCTATTTACATCTGTTGCACTATTAAACCACACGGGGGCAGTGTAGCCCTCTTAATCTTTCACAATGAATGAATCTCTGACTTCACTCGATTTTCATCTTCTGTTTATGGCAGCACTAGTAATGTGATGCGTTACAACCATGCTTAATTGGCTGGCAACAAGCTGCCGTGTCACGCTTATTGTTGTTGTGTTTCTCTTTTGATCTCCTTGTCTCTCCGCCCTGACAGGATGAGGTGAAACAAGGGCAGAAGCACACCGAGGAGCAACACAGGGTGTCAGAGCAATGCCAGGTAAAAAAAACAAAACGATTCACTCTGCTTCCCAGACAGATAAGATATAGATAAGACATTTTAAATCTGAATATTTTTACTCCGTCTCTAGTTTCAGTTCATCATGACAATGTGATTCACAGAAAGGAAAACAAATTCGGACTACAAGGTTTCCATACGACAGCGCCAGGAAAGAGAAATGCAAATTCTGTGCCCCCGTCGCAAGCACATGCAGACAGACACTACACGTTGCCATGCACAACCCCCTTTTCTAGAGCTTATCCCCATCTGCCTCCCGCCGGCGTGTGTGTTAACGGCGCTGGAGTACCTCAGAGCTGTCTCTCAGATCAGGCGCGATAAACAGGCTGTCTGGGGAGGCAGGGATAACGAGCTTCAAAGGCCTGACGAACACGCCACATGACAAGTGACGCTGTTCATACCTCCTTGGATCTCTGCACCTTGCTTGCGCTGCAGTCTGGGCCTAGCGAGCGCGAAAGGAAATACCTCGCGGAGCTTTTTGAGTGTGGCGTTGCGTAACCGTTTTGGTTAGCAAATACACTTCTGCCAGCTTGTCGAGGTGCAAGCCTAAGAGCGCGAGCCACGTCCACGTTACCTACGTTGGGCCTCGGCGAAACTCCCCGTGAGGCCTCGCAGAGGCAATAAATTGAAAAGTTCTAATTAGTAAAGTAGCAGCAGGAGACGGCCTGTTGGAACATGCGAGAAGTGCCTTCCCCTGTGGCCCCCGCGAGTCCTCTGAGGGCCCAACGAGAGGGAGGGGAGAGGACGCGGAAAACAGATGCCATGTTCTTCGATAACTGTATGCAGCAAGGCAACATGTTTACTTTAGTGTGATTGGTCCACACCACAGTGGGAAAACATGACCCATCATCTTACCAGCACTGTTGTGTCTTGTTCTCTCACTGTTTTTTTCTTTTTGTGTGTGTGTGTTTTTTTTTTGGTTGCTCAGAACTCACACAATTTAATTTTCCTCTAGGCAGAAACAGTCTCTGCCTCCTGCTGCCATGCTGGCGGACCTCTTTCTCTCAGAGGTTGCTGGTGTTTCAGATGATTTCCCTCAGAGCACGGTGCTGTTGGTAGTGCTGCTTTGCTCACAGACTCTGTCTCTTTTGATGTGTTAAAGAGCCCATATCAGATCTCCCTTTAGTATTAACAAGCAATCCTCTCTGCTCTCATCACAGTAATCAATAAGCAAATTAAGAGTGGGATGGAGGAAGGGACCCTAATTGCATTTGCTGTACATTACACATTTCCCGGAATATTGGCCATTAGAGTGAGGCAGTGATTGGCATTTAAATTAATGTAGAATTCCACCATAACATTAGTGTGTTCTCATATGAAATCCATTTATCTGTATATGGCCCTGTTGCTTTGCTCATATATGACAAAGTGTTCTTGTCAGTTTGCCCCCATCCGTGCTTCACATGCTTTCTAAAGTGACACATTTGTAGTTATTGATGTTGTGATGCCGGTGCTCCACACTGAGGTGTTTTGTGACCACACAGGAGCCTGAAAACCTGCAGGCTGGCACAGACCTCAACATCCCCACATCGAGAGAGGAGCAGGAGGAGTACATGCGGTGGAAGAAAGAGCGCGAGCAGATCGACAGAGAGAGGGTGGCGAGGCACAAGAATGCAAAGGGCCAGTGGAGGCGGGCTTGGGACATGGACAAAACTGAAAACATGTAAGACTTTTCAGCGCTCATCTTTCCCAAGACACCATGTCTGCTAATTGTTTCTCACAGCTGCTGTTCCAGCCTCTTTATTTGTCTGACCTCTGTCCTATTCCACACAGGAAAAGTTCTGTCCTTTAACCAGCAAAAGACGACTGAATATATTTAATCTTCTCCGTGAATGCTCAGTGTCAATCCGCCCCCAGTTTACTTCCTTGAAGTAGCAGCTGTTTAGAAATGAGGTGATGATCTTAATTGTCAATTCCTGTGTCTTTGCTGTGTGGGTTTTTGCCAATTTCCAGTCCCTTATGTTAAAATGTCTGGTTTGATAGCAGAAATAAACAGCTCCTAGGCTCAGTTTGCCCGCTTTACACTTAGGCATCACCCACCTGTCTCAGCTCTACTTACACTCCATCTCTATGCCCGTTGTTTGAAATACCTATACTACATTGACAAAAGTATTTGCTTATCTGCTTTTTCACGTATATGAACTGGGTATGGGTTTAACATGACGTCGGCCCACCCTCTGCAGCTATAACAGCTTCATCTCCTCTGGGAAGGCTTTCCACAAGGTTTAGGAGTGTGTTTATGGGAATTTTTGACCATTCTTCCATTCTTACATTTGTTGGGTCAGACACTGATGTTGGACATGAACACCTCCCTCACAGCCTTTGCTCTAATTCATCCCAAAGGTGCTCTATCGGGTTGAGGTCAGGACTCTGTGCAGGCCAGTCTTCTTCATCAAACTTGCTCATCCATGTCTTTATGGACCTTGCTTTGTGCACTGGTGCACAGTCATGTTGGAACAGGAAAGGGCCGTCCCCAAACTGTTCCCACAAAGTTGGGATCATGGAATTGTCCAAAATCGTTTGGTGTGCTGAAGCATTCAGAGTTCATTTCACTGGAACTAGGGGCCCAAGTCCAGCTCCTGAACAACAACCCCACACCATTTTTAGATATAATGTTGTTTGAGACTTTTCTGTGCCTCAGCCCACACACTCTCAAAAGATCTGAGAGTGTCTGTTTATTTGCGAACATAATTTGGATTAAGGAAATCTACTTCTCACACAAATATTTTTCAATCAGATGCTTACTTTAGCCAAACTATGTAAAAGGTTTACGATAACATCACCTTAAAAAATGCCTCTGCTAACTCTCATAATGCTAAATATATACACTGTTAACTCTATAAATATCTGTTTGCATAATACAAATCTTTCACCCAGCCACACAACATTCACAACATTCCCCATCATCACAGCGTGTAAGGCAGGGGTGGCCAACAAGGCAGAGACCAAGAGACACATTTTTTACTGTGTTACGGCAAAGAGCCACATCATACACATGGGCACACATGAACATCACCCCATCCCTTCCTCACACACACACACACACACACACACACACACACACATACAC
Source organism: Mugil cephalus (assembly GCF_022458985.1). Taxonomy (NCBI): domain Eukaryota; kingdom Metazoa; phylum Chordata; class Actinopteri; order Mugiliformes; family Mugilidae; genus Mugil; species Mugil cephalus. Next base: position 8,738,235 of record NC_061786.1, read on the forward strand.
ACACACACACACACCTTTGCTCAGCCAGATTTATTGTAAATGTCACACACCAACATGATAATGACAGAAATTGACTCCTACAGTACAAAGACCACAGACAAGTCATTTTCAGCAATGAACATTGTGTGCACTGTCTCACACAGACAAACTCTCAGTTCAACCAAGCCAACAAACAAAAATATTATAATTTATTATAATTATAATTTATTATATTATAATTTACAATAGCTTTTTTCTTTTACTATGCATGTTACTTACTACTTACTCTGTGAGCTGAAGTGGCGCTGAAGATTTAAAGCTTTGAAATGCGCTAATGACGCCTGACATAAGGCAGAATGGCTTGTCGTTACGTTCAACAAAAAAATATAAACTCTCCCACTTTGTTAAAAACGTCCTGTGATCTTGCTCCTACTGCTCGGGAGCCGTGGGTTGGCCAGCCCTGGTGTAAGGCATCATCATCATCATGTGTTAAAAGCCGTGTAGTCTCCCATCCTGCTTGGGCAAGATAAACTAGCTTAGCTTAGCATAGACACAGGAGTTAGCAAAGAAATGTGGGACTGGACCTCTTCAAATTTTTAAGAAATGCATAACAGCACCTCTTAAGTGGAGTAATTAACTAAATTAAATTGCAAAATTTGTGATCGTACAAGAGATTGTGTACTGGAGCTAACGTTATTCTTGGCTACAAGTTGCTGTTTATACACTTAAATATAAATAATAATAAATCAAAGGAGATACTGCTACTAACCGAGATACTAATGATCTTTAGGCATGCTTACTGTATATGCGTATTTACTAAAGTTTTCAGTGGTTATGCTAAGCTAAGCTAACTGTGTATGTAGCGGTGGTTGTGGTATCAAAATGTTCTTTTTAATTATACAAAATATATATATATGTATGTGTGCATATGATTTATCCCTTTCATTAACTAATCACCTGCTTAGCTTTAAGTTACTGAAATTTAATTTCGCTCATTTTACTTTCATCTTTCACTTCTGACACCAGCTAAACGCCTAATTTGCTTTTAGTGCAGATGACGAATGGAGAAACTAATGTTGAAGAACAGCATGCTTCTTTCTAGTTTGACTATTCAGTGGAAAAATCCATTAACTAAGCTATTTAGACTGTACGCTTCCACTACACAATCACAACATTCATCAAGTCACAGGATGCTCCATAATCCTAACAATTACTTTTATGAACAAGACGTAACTTGTTCTGTGTGTTGCCACATATTCTCCCACATGTTGAACACCCTATGTGACACTGCAGCCCGGTTTCCTACTGCCTGTCGAAATCCTACAATAGCACCCCAAACTGACGGGAGGAACGAATAACAACCCATTCATTCAAAGTGTTTGTTAGATTTCAAACAAACCGAGCTGTGGTACAAAGAGTGACCCAAGTTGCAGAGTAAATGAATGTGCTGTTTAAGAAAGCATCAAAATGTAAAGAGACAAGGGAGAAGCGGCTATTTTTAGCTAAGGATAAGGGATGGAATGCTTTGCCTTATTTGGTGATGCTTAAACAAGGCACTCGGGCAAGAATAGTAGAGGAAACGTGTTTCCAATTTGATGATTTAGATGGTTTGAGTGCATATAAAGTGTTGGGTACCTACTTAACACTGCGTTTTAGGCCCATGATAAATGCTGAGTTTTGAACTGAAGTGTTGGAAGAAAGAATTCATTAGGTGTAGATGGGCTGGAATTGATGAATTATTTTCAAACAGGGCAAGACACTGCTTGAATTGCCTATTGTTCTTCTCTAAACAGATCCTCTGCTTCTAGGTTTTCAGGCAAATCCCTCCCTGACAGAGACTGGGGGCCTTCCAGCAGAGGTGAGACACCGACACAACTGGGACAACTTTTGGAGAAAGACAGTTCACCGAAAATGTAATGATAACAAGTGTTGTCTCATCTCTCCAGGTGGAAGAAATGTTAGAAGAGGACAAACCAGAGCAGCTGGTGACCCAAGAGGTATCACACATGTTGTTTATGTGGAAGTTTATTCCCTTACAATATTCCTGTAGCACACAAAAAAATTGTAACTCTTCTTCTGTCCTAGGTCATGACAAGCGAGGCAAAGACAAGGGAGCTAAAAACGTGTTAGTGATGAGCAGCAAAGCAAAAGGCAAAGATCGTCTGACTGGGAGGGCCAGGAGGTCAGTAAGAGTTAAACACGATCTAAATGAGGTCCATGCGCACAACTGCCTCAGGTCAAAGTTGACTCAACCTCTGGGACGTCTCTCATGGCAGCCTCCATTAAATGTTCCGACAAAAATGACTGTGACTAATAACATACGTAAAACAGACGTGGGAACGCAAGTTGTTTCCCTGCGCTGCCCTAATGTACAAATTCCCCTCAGTGTCATGAGACTTGATGCAGAAGTTAGGGCAGCTGACTAAATAACCCAGAAGGCCTCATTTGTGTGTATTTAGCTGGTGTTTTCTCCAGCTTCTCCTCTGTTGTGAAACAAGCCACTGTGCCAGGTGGTGAGGGGATTTTCTAGATGTACTGTAACGCAAGATTTGTTCGTAATCTCAAAAAGGCATAAGATCACAGACCGAAAGTGTGGCATTTTGTGTACTATCAGTGTGTAAGTGTAAAATGGTTTTCTGTATCGGTTTACTAATTGGCTGGAAGTAGGGCGGCTAAACAGCACTTAGTGTGCCGTGAGAGATTCTCGCTATCAATTCAATCCCATTCAATTCAATTTTTTTCAATAATACAAATTGTCTCAAGATGCTTTACAATAACCAGCCTGAAACCTCCAGAGCAAACCTAAAGGCGACGGAGGCAAGAAAAAACTCCCTCATCTGCCTAAGGCTAGATGGGTAGAAACAAACTTCTGTCATAGATACATGCATCGGACTAAAGGAAACACAGAGAATTTAATAATACATGATGTTATGTGACAGTTTGAGTGTAAACGAGGAATCATGGGCAGTTTATCAGGCTGTGCTATGGTCACATTTGACAACAGAGTATGATGAGAGGAATCCCACAGGCCACTAAGACGGTTAATACTTGCGGTGGCTGTGGCACCCGAGGTTCAACCACAACCTCTAATCACAGCCTCTCCCTTTCCCCCCTAACCCTAATGCTAACCCTAACCATCTATTTTCTGGTGTCAGACTGTTCTGTGTCTGGTATTCCTAGTGTGTTCCTCACCCTTTCAGGAGTTGGACCCCGGTTTTGGGCTCTTTAGCCGAATATGTTGGATTTGTGGTGGAACGAGTCCTAGGGAAAATCTTTCTGACTGGTGATTCAGTTTAGAGAACGAGCACCAAAAGTAGACAAAATGTACGGATTCACAATGTTGATCTAGAATGACTAAACTGTTGACCAGCTGAGGCCAGCTCAAAACCGCCTTGTGCCGCCTCGTTTTCTAGCCTCCCAGCTAATTCTAACTCTTTCGGTCTTCTGGAAGAGTTTTGGTTTTCGGCCCAGATACAGGTGACAGTACAACTGTTGATTGCTCTCGATAGTTCCAGTTTGTCAGTATAGTGTGTCTCTAACTTTACTTGATCATGATCTATGCAACATGGCTGCACACTGTAGTCAAACAAACTAAACAAACTGTAGCTAAACTAAACAAAACTCATTTACAACTTTCTGCTTTCAGGTGGCAGTCCAGTGATGAAGGTGATGACCCACAGGTGAGAGATCAAATCTGTGTTAGTGCAAATGTGAGCTGCACAGTTTAAAAAAATAAAAAAATAAATAAAAGACACAGTCTCACATAGTTTCCTCTCTTAGAGTTGTGACACAACGCTGGAGGAATTCCTCGAGGAACTTGACGCCCTCACAGACGCTGACGCAGAAGATCTGAGAGATCAGGACTCAAAAGCGAAGCTGTCGCCCAGCCCAGACTCACTGAGCATGCCCGAGGGCGAGAGTGGTTCTGCAGCTGCGGAGACGGAGGACATCCCCGCTCAGGCGAAGGCTGAGACCTCGTCCCCTCGGGGTTCGGAGAAGAGAGTGCGCTTCTCAGAGGAACTAATCCAGGGCGCTCACCCAGTGCAAACCACAGGCCCTCAAGACACTCAAGAGTCCAGAAGTCATAGCTCTGTAAAAGGATCTTCACCTAAAAAGAGCCAAGATGAAACACAGCGTTCTCAGCAGCCTCTTGAACGTGCAAAACAGGATGATGGTAGTCCTCAGGACAAAGGAGGCGGCCCTTCTGCTCCTCTTGTTACCCAGCAGCAGGATTCAGACAATGAATGTACTAAAAAAGATATCAACCCCCCAACACCTCCCAGCTCTTCCCCAACAGAAAAGGCCTCCGCTTCTCAACCTGAGAGCTCTGTCGAAGAGCCTGTAGAGCCTGTAGAGCTTGGCAAGTGCAACATCAGCAACACAAACACAGGTATGAGATTCCACCAGTGATCTTTTCCGACCGTACGCCGCTATTTAATTAAGCTAATGCTGGTTCTCTCTCATAGAGGATCTTATAGATTCCGGTCTGTCTGTCCTGAGTCTGGAGTCAGGAGAAACACACCCAACACACTCCACCAGCAGTGACAAGGTCAGTGTGGGGGGCAGGAAGAGGGTTGGAAGAATCAATAGATGTGTAAATGGACTGACGCAGGCAAGTGCAAATGGATGATGAGTTAAATGGGGGAAGAGACAAAAAGCTACATAGTGTATCTGCACTGCAGCTGTGTGTTACTCAGTTTTGATCCACCTCCTCGGAGGAATGATGGAGTGCAGGAGAAATCGTCTCATGAGAGAAAGCCTTCATCTTGTCCACCACGGGTACAGACAATAAATGGCCGCCCACTCCAGTCATTCATATGGAGAAGCAGTGGGCATGCTTAAGTTGTGAATAGAAAGGAAATCCCACTTTTAATTGTCATTTACTTGTATGTTTCTCTCTTCTTCTTTTTTTTTGCAGGCAAGAGAGCATGGGAAGATTGTTTGAGTGACGTATTTGGGATGTAAATAATGAAACCAAAACATCATTTTGCTTCAGGTAGCACTTTTGAGATGCTCCATTTATGGCTTACCAGCAAAAGCATGGTTTATCTAAAATTCGGCATTAAAGCGGCAAGAAGTGTTTCAGGACATTTCCCTGCTCCGATTTTATTTTATTTTATTTTGTTTTATTTTATTTTATTTTTTTTTTTACATCCGAGCACTTTATAGTATAAAAGTCTGTATACTGACACATTCTTCAGTATGTTGGTATGCTGCTCGAGTGCAATATCATTGAATGTTTACATTTGTATGAAAATTTTTGAGGTACATATCAGGAGGCTAGCTAATCGGTTTCACTTTGGTAGCCCTTGACAATAAGCCACATTCAAATGATCTAGTGCCTGAATCTGCCTTAGAGGTATTGCGAGTATCATGTGATGATACGATAGGTACGGACCCTCAGTCGAGTCTGTATTTCTGCACTCAAATTGGTGTGTGTAGATCCTATTTAAGTGATTTAACCACTTCCAGCATCAGCTAATGGCCTTTCACAAATGAAAAAATCAATAAATTGCTAAATGCACATAATTCTGGAATTCATTGTCGTTGGCCAGTGACCAAGACCCTCCTCCTAAAGTTTCTAAAACGTTACTACTGAGATAAAAAGTTTAAAGGAGCACTACACTGGTTATAGATACTTAGTGCCTCTTAGTGTGTGATGCTAGTTGTATAGTGGAGCTTCATCAAATTTGTCAAAAAGGCGCTTTCAGACCTCGGGAACTTTGTGACAGTTCCTGTAACTCTGGGGGAAAGTGCTGCTTTTTTTGTGTGTCTGCGCTACAGGAAGTGAGAACCAGCATAATTCTTATATCTCTGTTTTAAGCTCCTACTTTAGGGTTCGTACTTTACCAGCACCAGAGGAAGAGAATAGAAGAGGTAAGTTTAGGCTAATTGGTTGCACACATAAGCCGCACGGTATGGGTGGCTTATCAGTTCAGTCAGCGGCTCTAAATTTTAAACTCATAAAATTGGGGCACGGAGAAATGGATTGGTTGTGGGAGTACAAACTGAAAAACAACCCCCCCGACGGTGTATAGCTCTCGGGGAACTCCTCTGGGGGTAGTTACCCTCAGAAGGAACCTGGAACAGTTTGGTCCGAAAGCGCTTAAAGGATCATGATGTTGCCACAGCGATGTCTTCAAGGTTATCGGATTTATTTTTTTTTTAGACCATGAATTCACGACAGAAAAAGCCTACAAAGTGCCAGATGCCGTGTTTACCAGGTAGAGATGAACAAGTGCTATCAAGCTGCACTTTAGTTTACTGTTACGCTAAAACATTCGTCCACACCACTGGCATAGAAGACATCTGGATGAATGATCAGTGACACTGTAAATCTGTGGTATTAACATACTGCTGTTAAAGTTCTACAGCTGAACCCCAGTTATCCTAGTCTTCCTCTGACCTCCTCATTTTCAATCGAAAGCTCATTTGGGAACTAAACCTTTTTTTTTTTCTTTTTTTTTAATGTTTGCTTAGATAAGACTCTAGATTCAGAAAAGTCGCACAGTCTCCAGCATTTTTGTCTTTTGAGGCTCTCGGTTCACATGGGACGAGCTGACTGGACAGAATACTTCACCCAGATTTACGAGGATTCAGCTTTTTTTTTTCTTTTTCTTTTTTTTAGTTAACAATCAAAACACTGGGGTTCAGCTGTACTTCACTTTTGCTGTTGTTTCGTCTTGAAAGCAAATATTTTTTAAAAAAGCTTCCCTTAATTATGAACCTTGCCAGTTGTCGTGCCTTGCATATTGGCTTCTTCAGATATTGAAGGTGTACCTTAATTACTTGGTTTGTATCATAACTGTTCCGCGTACTGTGTACCGACAGTGCAGCATTCATTTGTTTTATTTATTTGCCTCTTGCCTTTGCATTTGGACAACAGAATGTTCCTTGGGAAAATCTAAGACACTGTCATGTGACATGTATGCTCTTTATTTATTGCTGGCCTGTCGTTTTATTTTTGGGTATCAAGCGACCAACATAATAAGAAGCCTTACCAGAACTCTGTCCTGAAGAAGTTTTTTGGCTTTCGTCAAAATGCTACAGTATCGTAAACAGTTACGTAACTGTGAGAAAAGAACACAGTGGCCATGCTCCGCGCTGCAGGGCCCTGTCAACTTCTACTGTGGCTACATAAATTACACATGATCAGGATGAAGCACAATGGGAAAACCAAGAAGCAAGTCACAACGTCTGAAGCCATCCATCCGTCGAGGAAGAAAATCACATGAGTAGGGGCCTTATTCTGTATTATATGTGGGTTGTGAATTACTAGTGAAGGAAACATCTGTTTGGAAAACAGGTCGCTGATTACCTCTAAAATATTTAAACCTCCCTGTGGGATTAAATTTTGTGAAATGTACTTTAGAAACTGCTATCATAGAACAGTTTTGTGTCCTTGTTTAGTACCTGCTTAGTCGCCTTCCTTAAACGATGACTTTAAGAGGCGGTTGTGATTATCGTGGTCCACCTCGGTGTGCACCGCTGTCCATGTTTTTACACGCACTTGTGACAAAGGAATAATAGTGTGTGTATACGAGTGTTTTTCAAGGTGTGATCTCAGCTTTTTTTTTTTTTTTTTTTTTTGGTGATTGGAGTGCTCGCGCTGATTTGAATCTGTGTGCAACATGGCTTCAGTTACTGTAGAGCAGTTTTGAAGGAGAACAATAAAATAAACCTTTCTGTATTTCAAGCGTCTCGTTCTCGCTCTCTTAGCATTCCCCCCGCTTCGCTTGCTGGTGTACCTGGATCCATGCAGCGGCTGTGTGGAAAGTGTTGAGAGAGAAAGAAATCCACGGCGGCGGCAAACGCGGAGCGCGCTGCGTAAGCGTCAGCACACCGTGAAGTCTGACCTCGGCACAAGGATTCTGCTTTCATGCTGGATTATTTGATTAATTTCAGATGAGCTCTCTGCAGAGCATGTCACACTGGAAACGGCTGCCTCTCAGCCCTCCAGGTGGGACCTCCCATAGGCGCCACTATTTTAATTATCTCCTCCCAAAGCTACCTCCGTTGCAGCCTTCTGCCGCTGAGGCTTTCATGCTCCTGCCCTGCTGTACATTGTGTACAGCAGCCTCGCTTCCCTTGAAAACACACCGAAAAAACACCCTCCAGTGAAAGCTTTTAACACAAACCGCAAGGTTTTTGATCTCTGCAAAGGAAATTATAAATCCCATTGTTTAAATTGCTGACGCTTTAGTGCTGTTGGGACTAATAGTTCGAAGGGTCTGACACAATAGTACACTACAGTGGGGGTGTTGATATTATGGAAATAAGTCCTGTAGGCTGCGTTAGAGGATTGAAGTGCAGTGTAGGATTATGTCAGCTGCACTCTGCAGTGAAGAGAAGCTTGCTTTCCTGGGGAAAAAATCAAATGTGAGCTTAGCGTTCGGTAAAGCAGCTTTGAATTAAGGTGCTGGTGAGGCCTGTTCCGGTGCGCAACAACTGGCTTTTATTTTGATGCTTGGTTTGAAATTCATTCACCAAGAAAAGTTTCCTTTTATAGCAATGTGATCTTTGGGTTAAAGCAGTAGTTCTACATTTATGATCAGTCCCACTTCCTTGTAAATCAGCACAGTAAATCACATCCAGCAGCTTCTACTCCGCCTAAGAAATCAACCTCACTTTGTCCAAGACAAACAAGTCAGTAGTCAGCTCTAAATCTCACTTATTTCCATATCATGTCATATATTATGTTATATTGTGTTTTCAGCTGAAACATAAAAATGATCTGCTGTCATTTCACACAGTTAATGTTCTTCCGTGTGTCCCGGCTGCGCTACTCGGATATCTGCTTGTTTCAAAGAGGGCTCCAAGCCAAGTAATAAAACGACGCCATCCATAAAACCACAACCCTTTGCGCAAATCGAGCAAACAAGATGTAATGTGTTAACCTCAGATATGCTGATTTGGGGATTTTGTTATCTTTCAACAGCCTGTATGTCGAGTATGTCAAGCTATCAGGCTGCAGCTTTATAATTACTTCTTGACAGATATAAGAGTGATATTAATCTTCCTGCCTGGAAGAAAGAAGAGCATTTCCCTAACTATTGCTTTGAGGTAAAATACAGAGAGCTCATTTGGTTCCTCGTCTGTGACGCTTTTCCATAGCTTAAGCGCAGTGAGGTAACAGTTCAAGGCTCTTGAGGTGTTTCATTACACTTGATGGATGTAGGTTAAGTGTGACCCTGACAGAAGCTGACAGGTTGGCAGTCCCCACGGAGCGTGTGCGTCATCCCTCCCAGTCCTGTTGTGGTTCAGCATGTAACAACCGCACCTCAGCGGCTGCTCCGACCAAGGAGAACATGATCTCCACCTTCTCCTTTCCCTCATCCTGGAGACAGGAAGCTTTGGCTGACCATGTGTTGTCTGCCATATTGATCTAAGGTCAGCATCACACTGTCTAATAAATCTACTCAAAAGCCTCTCAGTGTACACGCAGCTCTGAGTTTATGAAATAGTCCCAGGTGATTTAATATAAAAACTATTGTCATTAAGTGACATTTTGTATTGTTGTACTGTGCGCCAGCAATTGGGTTCAAGCCAGTGACCTGATTTAATCGGCTGATGCTCCAAAATGGAGCAGACGATACTTTTAAAATCCCGTATTCCAATTTGATGTGTTTCGGTGCTTACGCTAGCAGTGATTTCAACAGCAGCGTATTTCTCTTGAGCTCTGAGACAACACTATTATTAAACCCATGCACACGGCTTCACTTTTGTTCTATAAGGCCAACAACACACTTTTGCCCTTTTCTTAATTGAAAAAGATATTGTTCACTGCCTCCTTATTGTTCTCCTCCACTGCAAGACAACATCTTAATATTTCATAACTTTTGCTGCGGCGCCTTGCTCAGACAATGATGCATTGAGAGCCGTTTAACTCCAGCTTTGTATTAAAGGTCTCTTGCTTGTGAGGTGTCATGTCAAACCCGACGGGGGAAATACATTTCTGGAAAATTTCTGGGTTTTTTTCATGGTTACTCCTCTTGTGTTTTTCACATGCACATGCTGTGATGTATAAGCATTATTTGCAGCATCACTTCTAGCTTGTAAATCAATAGTCAAACAGTCCAGTGTGTACGAGAACACGGTGTGACGACTAAACAGGAAGTCTCCATCGCACATACTCTGAAGATGGTCATTTGTCTTGAAGTTAAATTCTCTTGAATGAAAGATGAAAGTTGCTATTTTTTTTATCAGTTTTATCCTTCTTATGCTCTTGTCCCGTCTAATATATGTTATCTTGTGTTTTCTCACTGCAGATTTATTATGATGGATAACACAGTTGACATCTGACAGTAAGTTGGCAGCAGCTGCCATCATTTAACCTAATGTATTGTTGAATAAAAGGCAGCATAGATAACAGTGACAACTGGCTATACGTGTAGATTTTATGATTTAATAAATGTCACGTAGCTTTTAGTGTGCTGCATGGCTTAAGCCACAAAACAAATGAATCCCACGCTGCCCCCCTTTTCACATCAGATAATGTTATCATCTAGCTGGCTGACTGGGTTCAAGACTCATGAGGCTCTGTGCTATGTCCTGACGCACATGTAGCTTCCGGGCTATAACTGCCAGCACGGATGAACTCTTTCATCAATAGGTCAGTCATTGTCTCCCTCGTATATCACAAGAAGCCATAAGAGGCAGGGAAATCACATCTGTCAAGGCTGTCCCATAAACAGAGGCCACTGCAGCACTGACAGGCCTGTGATTGCGTTAAGAACACTCCGCGTTACATTTTTCCGGTACACACGGTTTGCTGTTGGATTGCTTGCCCTGTGCCGTCCTCTTTAGTGAACGAGCTTCCTGTGCAGCAAAACAGACACATGCTTTGGCACTGGTTCTGAAAATCTGTCACATTATCACAACAGTCCGTGTCATCTCCGTTTACATCACAGCGAAGCGCGCTGGCTGCTCAGCGGAAATCAAGTGCTTTTATTGGGAGAGTGATAGTGAGCGATGCTTGTCACCGCCAGCGCGGAGAACCAAACCTTTCAGCCAAACAATCCCTTTTCACAGAGAGATGGATCAAAATAGCACCAAGAGGCATTGTGTAATGTGTTCCTTTCTGTTTTGTACAGTGCAACAACAGAGCTCTCAAATCAATACACCTCCCTCACATGCTGCTGAGAGAGCGCGCGGGGTGGTTGGTCTTATTTCCACTTTCATAGTTCGCAACATGTAACTGTGTGAAGTGGTTTCAGTGCGAGCTGCAGCGACTGAACTGTGGCAGACTGGGGGATGAATGCTTCTGTTTCTGTGAGAAGCAGACGGCCCCCTTTTTTTTCACACAATGGGCAATTCCCTCAGGTAAAGAAAGGGGCCTTCACCACAATTTGACAACCGAGCCCTCTCTTTGCTAGCACCACTGCTGTTGCTTCTGTTGAACCTACGCCTTCGTATCAATCAGTGATTATTCTTTTTTACTCTGAACCAAGCTGATGCTCATTTAAATGCGTCAGACTTTTGTCGGTCAAAATGCATCAACGTTAGGAAGGAATTTATTTGACTCTGCATCACCCACTGTGGTTCAGAATAAATAAAGTACAGGATGATGTCAACGATTAATTCTCCTTAACTTAACACAGAACTATTATAAAACCATAAAAATTAACGATTTTCTAAAGATGTTTATTTGTAATTTGTGATATAGTTATATCTATTATACATACTGTACCTTTAATAAAAATCTTCTAATTACACTAAAAGTTCATCAAGGCCAAAAGATGTATGCCTGTCCTATACTGTACTGTATGTACATAACCAAATACACAATACATTTACATGGTTATATGCACATACCTGAGCATAACTCAATAATGCAGGTTCTTCTACTTGGAATCCAGCTTTTGGTCCGTGACAGAAAATACAGCCTATATGTTAAAATGCAATAATGTGGTTTTAAACCGGCTGATGAATGGCAGTGATGTTAAGCGCTATATGCCCTTGAGACATATATTGTATGTCCTGCAAAATCAAAAGCATCTCCGGGACCTGCGTCCTAACAGTTTAACAAAATATCTATACCAGTGTTGTCCACGCCAACAGGCAGGTTAGTGGCCTCAGCAGCTGCAGTCCGAGGTAAATTCGACACACATTGATTTAAGGCATACACATGGCCTAGGACAAGAACAAATAACGCATAGTTAAGGGGAAACACGAGAAGAAAACAGTTCTTCTCTTTTCGTAAAAGCCAAGGTCTCGGTTCGTGTGTGCAGTTCAGCATCCATAGGGGGCTCTGCAAGATGAGTTTACAGAAGAAGATTTGCGTTTTATCCGACCTGCGGCACCGAGAATGTAAAATTCCTTTTTGGGGTGAGCTTGGATTCGATACGGGCGGCGTGGTGACAGGAATGGGGCCAGATCAGGGTCTTCTCAGGCCAGCTCGGCGCGCCGCTTAGGTCGGAGGGAGAGTGGCAGCGTCTGCAGCCGCCTGCTCGGTGTTGTCAGTCGCGCCTCGCCTGTGCGTCTCCCTCTCATCCTCGTCCTCGAATGTGTCACCGGTGCTTGGCGGGATGTACTGGTTTACCCGGGAGTGAGACGCGCGTGTCCCTCTGACCAAAGTGTCTGACTTCTGCGTGCTTGTGTGGAAAGATGCGTTGAGTTCTTCCTCCTCTTCCGAGGAGTGCGCAATTTCTGCTCCGGCACTCCGGGTGACGGCCGCTCTCTCCCACCGAAACGCCTGGCTGTGCGGGTCTGTGCTCTGCGTGGTCTGGTTGAAAGGTAGCATCCCTGTCTGTGTAGAGTTCCACTCCGAGACATTGTTGCTTGCGGAGATTGTGGTGTTAGTTGAAATGTTTGCGGTGGGGGTGACCTCTTCAGGCATCCCCGGCTTCCCAGCAGAAGAGGTTGAACTGGTTGGTTTCCAGATTAGGCTGTAGTAAATCGCCAGGATAATGGCTGCTAAAGACACAGACAACACATATGCAAAAACTGTTGCTAGTCTCACCCACTTCTTGTTAGTCTTTGCAGCCATCTTAGCCTTTTTGTCCCCCGTATAAGTAGCAGGTTTGCCCCTCTCCATATTGGGCATGAAGTCCCGCTCTCTCATATTGCCCCTGTTTTTTCCTCGATGCTCCACCACCCCCTCCGTCTTGAAGGCTTTTTGTTATCCACAGTCCAGGAGAAGAGGAAGCAGCGGGCTGAGGAGAAAGATGCTTGGCCACCTCGAACCGTCCGCACAGAAGGAGGATTTTTGCAGCTAAACTGATTCCCTGTAATTCATTTGGTCTCAGAAGCGCTGCGCCTCATATTCGGTACCCAGTGCAGCTCTGCGTTTCATAATGGACATCAAGCATCCACAGGCTGACTGCGCGTTTCAGCATCCGACAGCGGCGGGACAAATGTCTGCCCTGCGCGAGATTCCCAAGGAACAGCTGGCTGTAGGCCCACGGCGAATCCGCAGTATGCGATTTGATGTCATTTATTAAAAACGATTAAGTGAGATCATACGGTACACAACTGTCTGTCTTATCCAGCAAATGAAGTGGCTGGCTCAGCTAAAAATACGGGAGAGGGGGCGGGCGGTGGCTCTTAAAGAAGCAGCAGCTGTGCAGCAGCTCGGGAAGAAACCAAAAAAAAAAAAAAAAAGCTTTCACATCAGGACGCCTCTGTCACACATGGAGAGCAGGATGTTGTATCAGGGATGAACACACTTCTAAGTGACGCTGTGAAGTAGTTTTTTATTATGCTGCGCACCCAAGTGGAGAGGATGGCAGGTGCATTAAGAAAACAGATAGGCGATTAATTCATATCGATGGGAGTTTAGTCATATGATGCTTAATAAAATACACATCTGACTGATTGTGTTTCGGGTTTGACCTCACACCTGTTGGCCGGCCCATTCACAGCGCGTCATTTCAGCACCGAGGACAGCGACCGAGAGACGTTTTTTTTGTGCGGATGTCCTAAAAGAAAGCAGTCTGGTGAAACCGAACATTTGACCAATAACATGTGAAAGCAAAATGTCATCGATTAAAACGAAAACACGTGGTAGGATCATACAATCGAGTTTCTCATTGGCGAATTAGTGCTTCCTGTACGTTCGTTGATTTATTGAGACAAAAGTAATTCACTTTCCGTTTTTCATCTCTTAGAATAATAAAAAAAAAAAACATTAAACATTCAGTTTAATTAGAATTTGAAGAACAAAATATGAACTACTTATTGTACACTTACCTCAATCTCAATTGTTTCACTGTTGTATCCATGTTGACAGTGAATAGGCTTAAAGTAAAATACATTTCAAACATCTACAAACACTGGCTTAACATGGGTAATTTCCGCATGTTTACGACGAGCATAACTGTGTTGTAACATCCATACAAAGTGGAAAAGAACATTGTTGCACTTGGAGGACTGTTGGTGTCTGTACAGATGTGAGACAAGCAGTGCTCCGTGTTGACCGAAAGCTGATTGCTCATGATATGTGAAAGCGTTTGAGACTGTGAGTAAGATGACCAGATGTGGGTTTGACAAGATCCTGTGTGTAGCTCGATTACGTGTAGCTTGCAGCTTTTCACTGAAACCATCAGCATCTTGAATAAACTGACCCTGCGGTGGTTCACCTGATATCTCTCCTCTCCTCCCTGGCTGACTGTTTGCATTAGATATTATGCACACCGTCGGTTTATTTGAATGATACCCAAATGACCGGGCATCTTTTGTTGATACAGCAGTGAGTGTCCCATCTCCAGCAATATGTGACACGAGCAGGTGGCGGTGGCATAATTTGATAAATTAATGAAGTCAGAACTTAGATTTGCTGTTCATGTAAATTGCATGGTGTGGACGACAGCTTTTTTTTCTTCTTTTTTTTCATGGAACAAAAGTAACAAACAATAATCTTTATTTTATTACTTGCTTCCTACTACAAGTTCAGGTAGGGTGGACATTGTGGCCATAAAAAAAAAAACGTATCGCAATTGAGTAACCTTTAAAACAGTGTCAACACCTTTTTATGGTAGTTTTCTCCTGTAGAATGCATTTACAACAGAAACAATATAGCCTACACTACTCGTTGTGGCATCAAAATAATAATAATAAAAAACATATTGTATGGACAGACTAGGCCTTTCTGTTATCTGAGTCGTAGATAATTTAATTTCACTGAGTTTGCAGCCTTTAATTTCTCATATAAACCATGTAATCCTGAAGTGTAAATCAGTTCAGCAGCAACACATTCACCTTTGCTCGTATTACATGTTGTGTTCTCCACCTAATTTGCAAGGCATATTTCTCGGGGTGCGTCCTGGGCGCAGTCAGCTCAGCCGCACTCCAGTTTAGAGCACCTTTTACATGGAAGGATGGGAGGCAGGAGTTAGTTAATGGCTAGGACCATGGTGGATATTCAGGCGGTGGATATGCTGCAGCTATAGTAGTGAAAGGAAAGCCGCTCCAGAAGGACAAGATGAATAAGAAAAGATATTTTCTGGAGCCTCCAGAGGTCAAAGATTACCTGGTCAAAGGAGAAAGATTCACCAAGTGGTCAGAGGTGAGTGAATATTCAAAACAAATACAAATGGTAACTATTACATATCAGTGAAAAGAAGAGAAATATAAGTGAAGCCATAATTTTAAACACATATTTCGTTTTTTCTTCTATTTAAACCACTGAAGCTGTTAATGCTACATTTGAATCTCTGAATTCACTCTTTATTGATTTAAATAAATGCCATGATTTAGTTTGGCATCGGCACATCAGCGTTAGGCAGCTTTGTTTCACAGCTTCCAGCTCAATAAATGTGCAAACTGTGTGAAAGCCAATTCCCTTGTCTCCATCAAGGACTCGACGAAGACTGTCCCCATCACCATGAAGATGGATCCCAAAGGTTTCTATGTCTACTGGATTAATCAAAGCAAGGTAATCACATTAACAATCATTATTAAGGGTCTGGAAAACCAGGGATGAGCAGCTCCAACTCTGAGTAATTCAACATTTCCACACCCGACAGATTTATGTCAAACAAAGGTAGTAATTTTTCAGATTCACTTCCACTGTGTGGGCAATGTGCATGTGAGTGGGATCTGGCAAAATCTCTGGTGCAGCTAAACATTTCATTGAGCACCTTCTGGTCCCAGAAGCTTGTGGAAATTATTGATTGGCACTGACGTGGGCTTACATCCTGGTGCACAGGGCAGCTGGACTACAATACAGTTATTGGAGATGACAATCTGTCTCTGGGGGGTTCTCTCTCTGGTTTCCACCACATCAGAAAGGCAGTGAAATCTACGTCAAATGTGTGGTTTACAAGCCGTTCATGCACTTCTTATTTCTTTCCACATGCTGTTTTAAGATAGTGGACACTATCTCCACACAAACAAACCAGATCCCATAGTTGTTGCACTTTGCCAAAGGATGACTTGTATCACGATCCATATTTGGACTGGCGCCTACATGTTGAATTCAGTGCTGGAGATTATTCTCTGCCTCTTGTTTCTAGGAGACAACGTTCCTGGATGTTGCTACCATCAGAGACACCAGAACAGGAAAATATGCAAAACTTCCTAAAGTGAGTACTATTATTTAATGTCTTGCAACCTGCAATCTGAGCCAATTAGGTCCAACAGATGTGTTTGCTGGGCAGGAATCTCTGCAAGTATGAAAATACGGCGTCATGCCCTCGGTTTGCCCATTAGTGAGCTATGGGAGGCGTTTTTGCATTGCAAAACCATGCAGTGCACACGCGTACCCAGACTACTCCTCCATCACTGAAACACACAGATGCACAGA
This sequence comes from Mugil cephalus, assembly GCF_022458985.1. Taxonomy (NCBI): domain Eukaryota; kingdom Metazoa; phylum Chordata; class Actinopteri; order Mugiliformes; family Mugilidae; genus Mugil; species Mugil cephalus. The sequence goes on from NC_061786.1 coordinate 8,754,958, forward strand.
CGCGCAAACAAACATAAACACCGCGCCACAGACTGAGTCACGAGATTTCTTAGTGAGCTGTGTGTTTGGGTGTGCGCGCGTATTTAGTAAACCGACAGTTGTAGTTCCAGTTCTTTTCTGCTCCTCGTTGGCCTCCGCAGAGAGTTGCAGTATGCAGTATGATATGAAATCTGTTCCCCTTGGGGAGAGCTACATCATCCCAGATGGGGTGAACATCCTCCTCCTGGGCCCTGAGGAGATTTTGGGAAAGCTACTCCAGTGCTGACGTCAATTCTGCCGCTCTGAAATTAGCATAAAGTGTAGACTGATTGTAGAGTAGCCTGAGCAGGGAGGTACATTTAACGCACTCGTCTTCTTACTCCTGTTTGTGCTGTGAGTCTTGTTGTTGTCTTGTTTATGCATATGTTTGCATATCCTGATCAGCGTATTTGACTTTGTCCAAGAGGCCTCCAGGTGTCTAATCGGTGCACATAAGTGCTACACATTTTGATTCCTTTAAAGCGTACGGAGACAATAATCAACTTAGTAGTTTATTCACAAAAATACAAACAAGTCACCTGATCCACCTTTCTTTTATCCTTTTGATTTTTCCAGCACCCTAAGGTCCGCAACGTGTTCAACCTGGATTTCCCGGACAGTAACCATCTTGCCAAAACCCTGACCATTGTCACGGGCCCAGACATGGTGAACCTGACCTATCATAACTTCTTCGCCTCTAAGGAGAAAGTGACACAGGTGATAAAAACCACTGCACACGCACTCAATCTGTGCCTTATTGGCAACATGCACTTCGCCTGGCTATTTGCAATCTTTCCTCCCTGTCACTGGTCCCCTCTGATTGTTCAAACACAGCCACGGGCCATTAGCCATTACACAATGAGCCTTTGCTTCTCCTCCAATAGCGAGCTCTGTGCCTCCCTTTTAGTCTTTATTAGACTTTATGACTGCGACGTCCAGATTTAATCAACTGTAATGAAATCACAATTGTGCTTTGTTCAGCTGCAACATTCAGTGCTTTCATTTCCTGAGGTGCCACTATATTACCGCCCTCTAGTGGTGTGTGTGTGTGTGTGTGTGTGTAGCTGTAGATGATGTTTCAAGCTCAGGCTGACAAAAAGGTTGACCCAGTATTCCTGTTATTTTTGTAATTAAATGCACATCAGAACTGGGCAAACGACATTCTCACAATTGCCTACAACGCTGCAAGAAACAACTCATGCAGACAAGTGTTCCTGGACAAAATGTAAGTGAACTTCATGTAATATGACACAGCAGCTTGTAGAGGATGAGTGAACATCATGCCATTTAATTGCATTGTGTGTCATTACTACGTGTTATTCTAATGGAAACAATGTGCATTTAATCTTAGCTACGTCCGGATTTCTCTTCAGACCAACAAGGATGGCAAGATCCCAGTGAAAAAGTAGGTTGCTTACAATACAACCACGCACTAGTTGGTTTACACGCGGCCTTCTCGATGTTTCACGGATTTTTCTTATTCTCAGCATTTACAAGATGTTCCCTGCGGATAAGAAGAGGGTGGAAAGTGCACTGGCATCAGCACACCTCCCCAAAGGAAAGGTCAGGAAATGAAACTGCTTGCCTACGATGCTGCAAGAAACAAATTCAGGATTTTCAGTTTCGGTTTTTGCAGCAGGCACAGTCTTCCCTTGGAATAAATATCTGTGCTCATGTTTCAGTATGACACCATGAAGCCAGATGTGTTCACTGAGTCGGCCTTCAAGACCTTCCTGACAAATCTCTGTCCTCGGCCTGAGATCTACGAGATCTTTACTTCCTAGTGAGTTGCTCTCTGGGATGCGATGTTTGCCTTCTGTTGCGTCAGAAAAGTCATTGTGATGGGATTTATCATTTGACACACAAACTTTAGCTTAAACCATACGTTATTCTTAGAATCAGGAAGAATAATGTAAGAATATATGACTGCCATTTGAAAAGATTTACTCTGTCTATTAAAAATACTCACTAAATTTAGCCAAAATTAAATTATTTAAGTCAAAATACTATCACCACTGTTGAATATACTCTGTAGATAAAATCAATATCATGAATACTGACAACTATAATAGGATTATTGTTCTAATTTGATAGCATTAAGCCAGAGAAGCCTCATATTCGGTCAGTGTTGGGTGCCTGGTATGGCCTCACATAGCAGGTAGAGAGTCTATGTGTGAGCAGCATCACGCTAAAGTGATATTCACGCCTCGTCGTGCCCCCCAGCTCCACCAAACCCACCATGACGAAGGAGAACTTCACTAAGTTCCTCAATGAGAAACAGAGGGACTCTCGGCTCAACGAGGAGCTGTATCCACGCCTCCGCCAAGACCAGATCAAAGCTCTGATTGACAAGTATGAACCGCTGTCCAATAACTCCAACAGAGGTGAGATTCATTTGTGATTCGTTTGCTACATGCAGGATTTGATGTCGCTTCTGTTCTTTTGTTTTAACTTTTTTTTACCTGTTTTGTCGCTAGGTCTGATTTCTCCTGAAGGTATGTTATTCTTCTTGATGGGTCCGGAGACCACGGTCGTCATGCAGGACCGGCTGGCCAAGAGCCAGGATATGACCCAACCAGTACCCCACTACTTCATCAAGTCTTCACACAACACATACCTGACAGGTCACAAACGACACTTTGACTCTAGCCTACGAGATGCCGCTCGCATTTGGGTCGTATTTGACGTCTCTGTTTCTCTTTGTGAGCAGCCGGTCAGTTCTCTGGCGTGTCCTCTCCAGAGATGTATCGTCAGTGTCTGCTGTCTGGCTGCCGGTGTCTGGAGCTGGACTGCTGGAAGGGTAAACCTCCAGATGAAGAGCCCATCATTACTCACGGCTTCACTATGACCACTGAGATCCTTTTCAAGGTAGTCACTTTGAATTATTCACGTATACGTAGATTCATGTATCTATACAAGCAAAGGGCCACAATTTCCTGCCGGCCTACGTTGTTTGGGTATACGTAGCGTCTCCTCCTTTGCACTTCCAGAAGCTGTTCACGTTGACACTGGGTGTGAAAATGTATCGTGACAGGCCTGTGGATTCCCTTGCCACCATTTATTCATGCTTAGATGCACAAAGTCCAAAAGTGTGTAAAGGCTCCAGAGCACGCAGTAACACACAAAAACATGCACACACACACACACAGCGGAGCAGTCGGCCCCTTCACACCCTCTGCCCCCACACTGAACACTTCCATTTAAGGGCAGCCGAAGCACCACAGTCCCAGAGGCCTGGACTCAACACCTCACTTCAGTTTACAGTCAGCCTCTGGATGTGCTTGTTTTGGAACTGACTTCAAGCTCGTTCACTTTTTTTTTTTTTTTCAAAAAGTAGCCATTTCTGTCCAGCTGTGTTGATCTCCACTTTTTGTGTATCTGCAATTTCACTGGGCTCATGTTTGTTGCTGTCTGAGATAAATAAAGATCTAGTTAAACCATAATAATAATAATGAAAAAAAAAACAATTTGTCTTTTGTGACATGTAACAGGACGTGATAGAGGCTATCGCCGAGAGCGCCTTCAAGACCTCACAGTACCCCGTCATCCTCTCATTTGAGAACCACGTTGACTCGTAAGAGCTGAGCTTAAACACAAAGTCATGCCGTGTGTAATGCGGTTTGCACAATATAATGAGGTTCTGATGCCATTATCCCACATGGGATAATGCTGTTGGAACATACTGAAGATGTAACTGGACATTTTGATCTGGCAGTGGATAGTAACAGGTGTTGCTCGGATTTGTTCCAGGGTGAAACAGCAGGAAAAGATGGCCAACTACTGCAAAACCATATTTGGTGATGCCTTGCTAACAGAGCCCCTGGAGAAATACCCTGTGAGTACACCACTGCAAATCAGCCTGCTGTCAAAATGATAGTGAGATAAAGTTTATTTATATATTTTGTTAAACAGAACACTTAGACTGATAAATTAGCCGCAGGTGCTCATGTTTTTCTGTGTGACTCAGTTTCACGGTCTAGCATAAAGATGACAAACGGCGAAGACCGAGTTGTTCTCTTCCTTATCTTCGCCAGACAAGACCTTCACAGACTCCCATAACTAATCGGTGATTTATATAATCAACAGATATCTGTTCAACTCTCAGCCGTGTCTGTGTGTTTGTGTCCCTGAGACAGAGGGAGCATGTGTTTAACTCTTAGATTACGTCGGAGACATAAGAATTTAAAAAATGCCAAGGCCGTGAGACGTTTCCTTTGATGCTTTTTTTAACCAGTGTAGAAGTACATAACATTTATCTCCATATACTTTCAATAGGAAATGATTATTTCCTAAATTTTATTCATTCCAGAGTGAAACTTCCTTAAAACCTGAATTTAACCTTTTGTGTGTGTGTGAAATGTCTTTATTATTCCTTAGATTTTGCAGAAGATCCTGGTCCAGGTCCTTCGAAGATAAAATATAAAGGCTTTTTGACCTTTCTTCTAAAAGTCAAATTTTACTCTGCCCATTTTTTTTTTAAACAAAAAGTTAACAAAGTTAATGTCATTTGCATCAGACTCAGCTGAGTTCAGTAGTACTCAGTAATGCTAACAGGCTAAAGTACGATCATTATACCTGCTACACATCATTTTAAAGCCTTTATGTAAATGCCTTTCAGAAATCTAACCAATAGCATGTGCTGTCGAGAAAATGAAATCTCATGTCACAATTGAACCACAAATGAGTTTGTATCTACTTTTTGTATCTGCATCGAACATCTAGCTGAAGCCAGGGCAGCAGATCCCCAGCCCGTCTGAGCTCATGGGTAAGATCCTCATCAAGAACAAAAAGGGCAGCCACGAGAAGCCGGCTCAGAATAAAAAAAACAACGCGGCAGCCACTGAGCAGGCTGCACCCACGGCCGCACCTGCCCAGGATCCTAACGCCCCTCCTCAGGATGCTGCCAACCCAGCATCCAGCCCCCAAGAGAACCAAGGTGACAAATCCCGGGGCAAATCGTTCTCCAAAAATAGGTCAGGTTTATAACTCCTAGGTGCCACTGACATTTTGCTCGTATGTCGAACCAGAGGGGGACGCAGCTGTGGAGGACATAGAGGAGCAAGAAGACACAGAGGAACAGGACGAGGAGAAAATGAAGACTTCAGATGAGGTAAATGATGACGGCCGTGATGACAGTTTTATTGACTGACATCATCTGTATCCAGTCAGAAGAGTCCAAACATCATCTAACTTCCTGTCAATCCCCCACAGGGCACAGCTGGACAAGAAGTAACAGCGTACGAGGCAATGTCCTCTCTGGTTAACTACATCCAGCCCAACAAATTCATCTCTTTCGACAATGCTAAAAGTATGTCTGTGACCCAAACGTTTAAACTTACTTGCGGGCCGGTAAACACATCAAACCTGGCGAGAGTTATGCAATTCTTCCTCCCATTCTTATCTATCTCCAGAGAAAAACAAGAGTTACGTCATCTCATCTTTTGTGGAGACCAAAGGGGAGGCGATGATTGCCAAGACTGCTGTTGAATTTGTCGAGTATCCTTTGCAAAATGTTTTATTTTATTTTTTTAAAAGTGACAGTTAAATTGTGACAGGACTGCTGGATTTTTTTAGTGTACTCAGGAGAATACAGAGAAACATACAGACACTGAGATATATATGTATGTGGCCTAAATCATCTCTCTCAGATACAACAAGAGGCAGATGAGCAGGATTTACCCCAAAGGAACAAGAATGGACTCATCCAACTACAGCCCCCAGCCTTTCTGGAACGTCGGCTGCCAGATGGTGGCGCTCAACTACCAGACGATGGGTAAAAGTGGCACTGAAAAATACTGGAAAGCCACTCAGACATATCACATGTTCCACTACACGAACTACTCGCAGTTCTTATTTAATCTTAATCCTCTGACACGGTCGACGTATCCTGCGTCTTTTTATTCAGTCATGTATTCATTAAAAAAAGCTGAGCTTCTGATTTTTACCACAGCAGGTCAGTGTTGCACCTCTCTGCGCCGCGCAGGCCTCAGCTGTGCTCTGCATCCCAAATGCTCTGCCGCGCCTCCTCCAGCTGAAGAGAGGCAGCATGAAAGGGCTGTTTGTGTCTATTTTCAGATTTCCCCATGCAGCTGAACCTGGCTCTGTTCGAGTTCAACGGCAGAACGGGCTACCTGCTCAAGCATGACGTGATGCGTCGCAGTGACAAGAAGTTTGATCCTTTCTGCGACAGGCTGGACACCGTTGTAGCAAGCACGCTGACCATAAAGGCAGGTTCACGGCCTTGTTGCCACCGCTGCAATATCACCATGGCGAACTGCAAACACAAAGCAAACAATTTAATTTTAACATGTTATGATATTGCTTTGCAAGATGTGTATACAGTAGCTGGTATTACTGCTCTAAACTGAGCAATAAATTAGCCTCAGAAGCCCAGGGAAGTTGGTGCGCGTTGTACTTTGGAGGCAGTTTGGATGTGGAGTCTGTGATAATACGAGCTTCCAGCTGTGACTCAAACACAGTTCCTGGTATTCAGTTGGCTCTGCATGAATGAGAACCCGAGCTTTATTTGTATCCACTGTTTGGATAGCCCCCATGTACGTCAACATGAATAGACTCAGCGGCACACATCAATACTGTTAACCACTTTGTGCATGAATGTCATCGCATTACCCTCGCTCCTCTCACCAGATCTATTCGGGGCAGTTTCTTTCTGACAAAAACGTGAGAACGGGGGTTGAGGTGGAGGTGATTGGGCTGCCGGGAGACCCCAAGAAGAAATTTCGCACCAAGTGGTCCCCCACACCCAACGCCATTAACCCAGTATGGAATGAGGAGCCTTTTGTTTTTGAGAAGGTGCGTGTTGAATCGCTAAACAGCATCAAACATGTACGAACACAAACAGTATGAGGGTGATTGGGTTCGCGTGAGCTCAGTGATTGTAACCTGATGAGCTGCTGCTTTTGGTCTTAATGTATTTGTTGTTGTTATCATGGTTAGATTCTGCTCCCAGAAATGGCTGCTCTGAGAATCGTGGTCCACGAAGAAAACGGCAAATTCTTGGGACACAGAATCATCCCTGTCGATGCCGTTCAGTCAGGTCAGCGAGGAAAGAAAAACAAAAAAAAAACAAAAAACAGTAACGTTTTATGCTTAATCTAATCTCCATAATTTAAAGCACTGAGTCATTCAAGGCCTCCGAGTACTTGCTAACCTGTTTCAGCCAGCTTCTGGATCAGAGGAGCTGCTGCCTAGTTTTTAATTCACCAAGGTTTTTTTGTTTATGCCCTGCAGGCTTCCATCACATCTGCCTGCGCAGTGAGAGCAACATGCCTCTCACTCTGCCTGCTCTCTTTGTGTACATCGAGGTCAAGGACTACATCCCCGCTGCCTTCGCAGGTGCTTAACTTTTCACTTTGTGCTGTGGCAAAAGAATAAAACCTCCTCGGCAACTGAATCCATGTTGCCAGAGGGACAGTGAGGGACAAGGCTGATTTAGGCTGTATTTGGATTAGTTTTGTATATATATATATATATATATATATTGTATGAAGTATTTCTGCCTTGCACGCTGATGTAATTCATTTCTCCTCAGATTTCACAGATGCTTTATTTAATCCAACAAAGGGCACAGAGAAGACAACAAAGACCCCCAAAGAGGTAAAAAAAAAAATAATAATAATAATTGCCTGTCTCCAGATTTCCAGTAAAAAAATTAACAGCGCTAACGTCCTAGCTGTGCTATCTTTTTTCTTTCTTTTTTTTTTTTACTGCAGTCATCTTCAGACTACGTTTGTCAATATGAGTTACCCCTTGTGGTCCAACCTGCTACAGACAAAGCAAAGGAGGACGAGGCCCCCGCTGCAGGTAATGAACGTCACATTTAAATTATTTATTAAAGATTCTTATCTTTAACATGTCTGAGTGTAGAAGCTCTCTGAACGTCCTGACTCTCCTAGAAAAGGCCTCGGCTGAGCAGCCGTCCCAGTCTACGCCGGAGGCTAATGCAGAAAACGATGCTTCGCAACCTGAGGCCGAGCCTCCCGAGACCCCTGCTGAAGAAGCAGCACCCAAGGCGGTGGCAACTGGGACAGAGGCAGCCCCTGAACCCAAAGAAGAGTCGGGCCCCGACTCCGGTGCAAAGCCTCAGTCTGAACCAGAAAACAAAGAAGCGACAGATGTCGTAAGTGCTGCTGAGGAAGGGGCTCCTGAAGAGCCCACTGCAGAAGAGGCAGCGGCTGAAGAGGCAGCGGCTGAAGAGCCTGCGAAAGAGGAGCCTGCCACGGAAGAGCCTGCTGCACCGGCCGAGTCTGCAGGATCAGGGGACTCACCTGAAGCGGTGACGTGCTCCGAAGGTAACCCTGAAGCACTTTACATCCTGCACTCATCGCAGTTTCCCTTCTGTCAATACACTGTAGCTAAAAGGTCTCTCTCAGTGAACCAAAACAATACAGAGGTATTATTATCATTATTTGCTGAATATATCACTCTGAAGTGCATATCCAGTGCTGGGAAGTAGGAAGACTCTGAAAACATGGCTCTTTGTGTGTCTGCTGCAGAGCCTTCGACTGTGACTATTGAACAACTGACACAGCACAAGAACTATCTGAAGGTCGTCAAGCGACAGGAGAGAGAGATGAAAGAAGCAGAAAAGAAGTATCAGAAAAAGGGAGAGGACCTGATTCAGAAATACTCTGACTCCTTCAAGGCCATCAAGAAGAAGACCTCGCTGAAGAAAAAGGAGTAAGGAGATTTAATTTTCATGCTTTTCAGTTTTTACAGAAATATGGCAGAATATTGAAATGAACCCACTAACGAAGTTCTTTGTGGTCAGTGTCATTAGCCAGATTATATTTAGGAGCATGTAGAATATTTGGAAACTCAGGAGTTTTGTTTTTTTTTAATCTGGAGCAGAATATTAGTGGCCAAGAAAAACAGCTGGAAGGGCTGCAGTGTGTTTTGTGTTTCAAGCAATCCATATGTTATTAAAGGCCCAGTGAGCATTCCTGTGTAATACTTCCAGTGAGCACATGGCTGAATGCTACATTTTGTACTTGGAAGTGTTATGGTAGTTATTCGCTACATTGTGTTCTCCTTACGGTACGTTGTTGTACCATCTTATGTGTCCGTCAGGGGAGAAGGAAACAGCTCAGACTCCAGCGCGAAAACAGAGCGGGTGCAGGAGCAGAAGGAGAAAATGCAGGTTGAGCTACAGGCTCTGTGGACCGACCAGTGCGATCACATGAAGAAGAAGAAGGAGCAATTTGCAACAGAGGTTGGTCACATGTATTCATCTCTAAAATGAGCAAATGAGAAGTCTGTGGTCAAAGGAAAACTATATAAATATAATATATATATATATATATATATATATATATATATATATATATATATATATATATATATATATAAAGATGCAATAAAGTTAATATTGTTAAATTAAATCTATGGTGCAGAAACCCTTCTTGAAGTGGGAGTAAATACACAAACAGTGCCGACGCATTCATGTGACGTACATATACAGCCTCATCTTTCAGAAGGATGAAGAATAGCCATACCAATGTAAACCAGTGTTTTCCCATTCATCGTTTTTTAGTGAATTCAAAGAACCCAAGTTACATCTGTAACTTTTATTTCTGCCCTCGGCTCAGTCTGTACTTGACTGTACCTGTACTAGAATACTGAGAATGTTGCTGCAGAAAACTGATTTAAAACGCCGACATCATGCGAAATCGGCTTGAACTCCGCTCAGCTCTGTGGTATTTTTTTTAACTTCTGAGTTTTTCATTTTGATTTTCTGAACTCATTCATTTCCAAGTCGTAGCATTTTCTATCCAAATAAAACGTACTGTGCTGTACGCACTTGCCCGACACCAAACAGCAGACTGACAAAGTCAAGTAAATACGATAGTTTCAAACTTAAATTCATCAGAAATAGCACTTTATGATAACAGCACTCTGTCAATTTATATAAAGCATCACTAATAGACATTAGTATTTACAAACCAATTATTCAAGTTATTCATTCTAAGGTTTAGAAATTTAGACTTAGAAAATGTAAGTAAATGATGAATAAACTATTTAAATGTATGTTTACAGGTTATATTATTTACACATGTACAAATAGTTACTAAGTGTGTTAATAAATGGTTTATAGACATGTATTCTTAAATGTACATTTAAATAGTTTATTACATGTTTAAATTATCACTAGTAGTATTAACACTACAATAAAGTTTTACAATAAAGTGGCATGAATCGTTGAATTGTTGCCAGTTGTGAAGTTGGGTGATTTGGAGCTGCCTGCTATTGACCATATTTTTCTCTAACGTAGGGTGTGAATCTATATATGGACTTTTTTTTTTTTTTTTTGTTAAATTGGTACTTGAAAGACAAAATCTGCTCTCTGTTCTGATGTAGCTGTTTTATGCGCTCCTCGTCCAGCCACCACTCTCCTGACACTCAGCTCTCGGCTGTCTTTATTCTATTTAATGACTCGCCCCAAAAATAGGATTCATTACCATAGTTCAGAATGCAGCCACTATTCTCACAGAGCACCTCGTTTTAGCGCGCTTTGCTGGGTATCTGGGTTCGCGCACTTCAGAGGCTCCAATGTATTCATTATAGACTGAGGTGCTCTTAGCGTAAGTCTGAATCGATATAAGGTTCAGCAAGGTAAGTGTTGAATGGCTGCCACATCAAGAGACGAGGCAAAGTGTTTTGGAGTGAAGTATCTTGCGCACAGGTTTTGGGCCGAGAGCTGTTTTCAGTACATTGTTATTTAAAGCTGCTGGAGTCACATTTAGAGCTTTATCTTGACTGTGATGGTGCCATTTCCTTATTGTGTTTTGACAGAGACTGGCCAAACTGTTGGAGATGGCCACAGAGAGACACTCCGGTGAACTGAAGAGCCTGGAGAGGTGTGAGCACGCATGCAACACATTTGGGACAAGATTCGTACACGAGAGCACACAAGGCTTTGCTGAGTCTTTTCAATCTGTGCCGTGAGAGTTTGGTGTGACACTCTTTGTGTGTATGTCATTCGAGGTGAAACATTTGACATTTCGCAGAGAGAATACCTCCGATAATGAATGAATCACCCCAGCATGCGGGTCTTCCAATGCGCTGGGCCGGCTTATGGGTTTTTTTTTGTACGTCTGTGTGTGTTATCCCAAGTCCCCAGCTGGCAGATGGTTATCTCAGGACAGCCATTATCCAGCAGGTGTTTAAACAGCGGTGGGGAGGCAAAGGCAGCCCGGATCATCTACCTGTCCACACATTATAACATTGCATTTAAGCCTTCCTTTCATTGTAAAGATAAGGTCACATCAGACACACACAGCCCTGCAACTCTTGATTAAAGGAAAAAGGTTGTTCATGGGGTCATTTTTCATTTTCATTTTTTTTTTTTTTTTATATATACCCACGCCAGCTGTCTGTGCCTTGTTTTGCAGCGAAGCCAAAGAAAATAAGAAGAAAGCGCTCTCAAAAGGTTCATCCACAGAGAAGTCAAAGTGAGTTTCTGGCCTTTGGTTGCTTTATGTGTTTGTCACATTGAATGGTCCATAATGAAAATAAATATGAAAATAAAAATGATGAAAAGCAGCCCAGCTTCTTACCCCCTGCCCACCTCCCACACCCACCAACCCACACCCCCACCCCCCCCCGTCACATGGCGCTGCATGTTCAGCCTGGTGTGATTTGGTGAAGTTTAAACATCATGTCCAAGAGGTCTAATTGACAATAATTATCTACATTTAGGCTGAAAAAGGCAGCGAGCACTGAGCTGTTGGACGAGGCCAGTCATCCCGATGGTGCAGTAAGTACAGAACATTTCTTCAAACTCACTAAAAACACGAGATATAAAGTTTATTTTTAACATAATAAGGAAATGAAAGAAATAATTTGACTTTCACTTCAGGAAATATCCTGCTGAGGGCTAAATCGGTAGATTTATACCAATTTGTAGACTAAACGTGAAGCTGCAGCCTGGAAGCTACCGACAAAAGAAGATAACATAACTCACAACGGTACAAAACCGGTATGGATTCATTCAGTTAGTGTAGATTTATGTGAGTTGTGTTGTACCCAAGGCTTCACACAAACCTCATGACTGGCTAAAACCAACAAAGGCTGAACACATAATGTACAAACGTTGCTGCTACCCATTTGCAAAGTCTTTGATTGTAGTGATGGAGCACAAAGATCCGACAATATGGTGTCCAGTAAGGACTATATGTCATTGGTATTTTTCAAAAGAAGGTGAAATGTGTGCCTCCCCTACTATTCATTGTTGTCCACTGCAGCACATGCTTTAGAAATGGTCATTGTGTTCTGCCTGTGAATATCAAGGACTTATGAAAGATTCTTCCAAGTCAGTATTTTGTTGTTATTATTACTGTTGAGGTTTTTGACTTTTAGGACAAACCACAATCTCCACTTTTACAGTGGCTCTCCATGCACTTGACAACACACTGTTGACCAGGAAAGACGTGAACTCTGGGAGTGGATAACACTGGGAATCCAAGAATGTTAAATGTTATATATACACTGAACATAGGTTGCAACAGCTTGCACTGTTTTCCCTCAACAGCAAAAAAAAAGGAACATTTTTGACACAAAACTAACTTCAGTTTTAATTAATTAACCTTTGCATCAATTGTAGCCAGTGTAGGTCATAAATCTTTCATCATACATGCCTTTGCCTCCCATTTCTAAACGCCTTCCAACCAAAGCCAGAGGACAAGCAACCCAACTTGGTTCAGTCTGTTGTTACATCCAAATCATTTTCATAGCGAGGACTGTATTTAATAGTGGACAAGTTCATGGGTTTCTTGAGGAGCAATTCTGAAGCTCAGTGTGGTGATGTTGGCCATCGCCATCTTTTCAGTGGCTGCTAATTCAAATAAGAGGAAAAGACAGAGACGTTGAGGTAGACAGGTGATGCCTTCGCTGGCAGATCTGTGACAGCTTTTAGTCAAAGCAGCCATGCTCTTAAGCCTTAATATGATTTATAAGAGATGTGGTGCCGCATATCAACCTGTACAATAATCCTTCCGCATAACTGAGCGTTTCAACATTAGGGTTTATAGGGACTGACTCACTTTTAAGCCAGCCTCACGTGTTCAGTGGAAGAAGTGTTTTTGGCACTTCTGTGCTGGCTTCCTTTTTCAGCCCAGGAGGTGGCTGCGTGATTCGTAATCAGCTCAGCAGTTCCTGTGTGTGTCCCTGCCATTACTCAGCAAGACAGCAAATGAGTGTATTTCCCAAAATGTTGAACTATGGCTTCAAAGGATTCAGCAACTCACAATAAATTCTGAAGCTGCTCACTGACATGTATCCCGTGTAACAGAGTACCATTAACAGCTCACAGCTGTGTGTTCAGCATATCCTGTATTTAACGACGTAACCATGGTTACGCGGCGTCTAAAGATTTGATAAAAACACAGAAATAATATTACCATAGGCATGTTCCAGCTCTTTTGCTCTATGCATTTGCATGCATATACAGTCCACTTACATGTTGCTTACAGGTACAAACACACATTGTTGAACTGTGAGTACACTCACATACATGTGAACACCCAATTAGACCCCCTCCCACACACGCACGCACACACACAGCCTTTCAGTAAAGTGCAGCAGGCCCTGACCATAGGCCGGGCCTGTCCATTACTCAGAGGCTGTTTACAAGGAGTGGGCTAATCCATGTGTGGCCGATGACTCACTGAGCTCTGCTCTGTTCCTCCTTCGACTCATCACAATTCAGACTTGTTGTATTTGGGTTAAAGAACCTGCCATTTTGCTCAGACCTTTTCCCATCCACTCAACGTGTTAGGGCGGACCCCACCGCCGCAGCTCACGTTGATCTACTTAATCACCATTTCCCCATTAATTACCGCAACCGTTCACAAAGCAATCACTTGTTTAATCAGCGCAGCCTCAGTATTGAATACCAGAGTGCAACAAAGGGCCGCGTCCAGGTCCGACCTGCGACTTAACCGTATTGATCCGCTCTGTCTCAGGTTGCATCCCGTGGGTAGGTGCACATACGCGCGCAGGGAGGAACATGAGCAGATGAAGTGTTTATAGACATGCAAACAGCCTTCGCGTCTCTCACTTGATACCACTTGCACAAAGGCACACACAGGTTCGAAACCACAAATCAATAGTGTTTTTCAGTAGCAACATGTTTTTCACTTAATTGTTTTGTTACAGTCTTCAGATTACAGTCCACAACAAGAGGCCCTGATGAAAAAGCAGGCTGCTACACTGGAAGAAATCAAGAGCCTCACTAATCAGGTACACAGTCAAGCACAAACTAACACACACTGGTACATGAACAATATTTCTTCAACCAGATTTACGCAGATCTGGCTTAACATTATAAACACTGACAGGAGAAGTAAATAGCATCTTGTGACAATACAGTGATCTGCTGGGAAACTTTAGGACCTGACATTTGGACGTGTAAGTGACATTGCATCACCTTAAACCAAAGAGCTTTTTGTCTCCTTCTTCAAGCACAAATTCTCAAATTTTACTACACACATTCACTTACTGACATCTACAATCCAAACTAAACTATGCCAACAGCAGACACACTGTCAACAGTGGCCATCTGTCCATTCAGCGAGTGTGCGCGATGCTGCGGCGTGGCACGTCCAGCTCAGGCGATTGAGAAACAAACCGACCAAACTCTCACCACCGTAAATGATGTCAGAGCGTTTTGAATGACAATGCTTTCCTTTGAATTGGTGAACTCTTGGCAGCGGACACTGAAGGAGGAGGTGTGAGATGCCAGATTGATGGACGGAGAGTTTTTATGTCTCACCAGTAGTATTAGCTTACAATTGCATTTTTTTTAAAATATATATATATGTTGTGAGAAGTGGTGGGAGGAATTAAGAAAGGCTTAAAAAACAAAGGGGCTGGTCCAAAGAGGCTCCAACCCTCAACCCCAAAGACCCCCACTAACACAGGACACCCTCAGAAGGCCATGTCCATTCTCTGATGAGGAGACCTACATAATATTGGGCATTAGGTGGTCATAATATTATGCCTGATCTGTGAATATGCAACTGTATTCACCATTATTGACTGAGAATCAAGATATTTGCCCTTTTACAGGAGAATTTCCACCTGTCTAAAAAAAATCCTTACTCGTGCTTTAGTTAAAGTAGCTTGTGATCAAGTTATTTAAAATCAATCCATGCCATTGGGTTCAGGCCAGTTCCCCGGCTTAAGGTGAGCAGTAATCTTTATTTTTGACCCGTACCAACACAGAAATCCACGATCCATCATGATAAGCAGCCGCTGAAAGGAGCGTCAACGGCGAAAATGTCTGCTCGTCTTTTCGATAATTGTCTAACTAACCTGTGGCCCCTGTCTCCACAGCTCAATCAAGAGGCCCTGACGGAGCACGCTCAGAAGCTGAGGTCCCTGCCGGCAGAAGTCAGGGAGGCTGTCAACGTGTGCGTCGGCGCGCACTTCCCCGAACTGGTGGATGAGGCTGGGGACAAGAAGGCGGGGGCGGTGGGCTATGGAGATGTCTTTCTAGGTTAGACGTGCCCTTTGATCCCCGACCTCTACCTAAGTTTTTCTCACTTTTATATTTACTTTACTCTTGGTGCATAACATACAGTTTTAAGCATAACTTTAAAATAGAGGGCGTTTATTCGATTAGCAAAGAGAGGTGTGATGTTTCATTTTAGATGTGCTATTCATAGATTGTTTTATGATGTTTTTCTTCATAGTCCAAAGTTAGATCACCTGGATTGGATTTTCATTTTCAACTAGACTATTTCTGTTTCTTTTCACCAATGAAAAAAACAAAACAAAAAAAACACCTTAAATTAGACGACGCAGTGGAAACTTCATCTTCCAGATGAAGGCCTTTCGCTAATAAAAGCCTGAGCCCGGTGCTCCCGCTCTCCTTTCTCTTCTCTTAATACGCTTACAAATGGGGATGAATGTAGCGGGAAGAAATCAGAGTCTGCATGCTGAGTGAGACAATGACTCCATTTGTCACACTTCAGCAGAGCTTGATTGTGGATGTGTGATAGTCAGTAAAGCCACGGGAAAGGACTCAGTCTGACTCCGTGATGTAACCGAGTTGTGCAAAAATAAAGAGGACATTTACTAAAAGAAAGAACCATGCAGAGAAAGAACCATATGAAGCCATGACCAGCTGAGTTATGGATACATACATGCGATATAGCATGCAATTACGTTTGAAAAAGTGAGGTTGTCTTGTAATGAGACCTATATTTACACATATAA
Source organism: Mugil cephalus (assembly GCF_022458985.1). Classification (NCBI taxonomy): domain Eukaryota; kingdom Metazoa; phylum Chordata; class Actinopteri; order Mugiliformes; family Mugilidae; genus Mugil; species Mugil cephalus. The sequence continues at coordinate 8,771,215 of NC_061786.1, forward strand.
GATATCCCCTTTGCAGTTAGAGTTGCTATGAATTGCTATTAATAAAATAATTTAAACTGCCCATGTGTTTTCTCCACTTTATTTTCCATTCGGTTTTCTGTTAACTGTCTGGAGTCAGTTTGATAACATTTAGGATATGATGCCTACACAGAAAAATGTTTTATCCCTCTGTGTGTCATTGAGGTTTCTTGTCATCTGCATTCTCGCGTCAGCTCTTTGAGAGTCTGATGGAATATTGCTCTGTGGTTGTTTAAATATCAAAGCTCTTCGTCTTGCTCTGTTCTGCAGCACCTGTGAGTAATAGGTAATTGCAGGTGTTTTTCGTGAAGGTCACTCATCAAAATCACAAACACTGTCGCCTGTGTGACACCGTCAGTCAGCTGAATGTTAGCGGGGGACTCTCGTCCGGTAAGATAACCGCTGCATGGTGGATTTAAGCGACTCACTGTGCATGAGAAGTACGGTGGTGGAGAGAGCTCAACGCACAAACGTTGAGCTTTGTCAGCCACAGTAGGGAAGGGATTTTTAGACATTGTCTCCACAGACATTTAGATAGAAAAATTTCATCAGTGAGCCATAGACCCAGTCATCATTTTGTTACCCTGCCTACAGATAGCAGACATTTTTTTTTTAATCCAAATTTTTGCCACTTCAGTTAAACAGCTAAAACTTTGAAAAGGCCAAACTATGAAGCACATCATCGTAAACAATTGTTTCCCACAACTCTCCAGCGAAAGAACACATTGTTAGATATTTTTAAGAGTGTGAACACCGGTCCACACACTAAACCAAAGCCCCAGCGCATACAGTGTGGATAATGACAAGCCGTGAAACACAAATTGGACGAAAGATAAATGTGTTGTGTATAATTACAGAGCAACTGCAGGAGCCAACAACAAAAAAAAAAAATAAATAAATAAAATGCAGTATCGATTGTAAGGAGAATTTGCAGTAAATGCAGGTTCAGAAAAAAAAAAACCTGAAATGAAATCAAAATGAGCAAGGAGGTGAACTAATTCAAATGCCTGCTCATTAAATGATCAATATGTTTCGAGAAATGTTTAACAAAGCATGTGTTGGATTCATGTGTTGGATATTGTCTGAATGCCATTTGGTACCGTATGATTCAGGCAGAACCAAATCCAGTGTTTCAATCGGAGGCTGGAACGTGAGCAAAGAGTTACACCGGCTGATGGCTGCCAACAAGCCTCTTTCTCTTTCTCTGTGTGCATTGCTTCAAACCTGGCTGGGCTAATTTAGCACACCGTGGTCCGAATGATTCACTATACTGCATGACTGCAATGGCTTTTCTCTCAAACTAATGCAAGCTCTGCAAAGGATCAAGTGGTCTTTTCAAACCAGAGCTATAATAAAAGCAGGTTGGCCCTGAATAATGGTGGTCATTTGGGCAAAATAAGACTCCAGGTTCATTTCCGTTCCGTATACAGTGTATCTGTCAGATCAGCGAGAGGTACTTATTTGTTCAAGTGTTTACACAAATATGCATGCGCTCCTTAATGAACACTGCTTTCTTTCCCGGCTCGCCATCCACGGCCATCTGTCCATTTCTTTGATTTCCTCTTCTGTGCGACACCCGTCTTCTGAATCAGATGACATGACTGACATTTAAAAGTGGAGGATCAGGACGAGTCACCGGGAGACACAGCTTGTGCCTGAGAGTACTGCCACCTCATGCACAACACAGATGAACTGCTAGCTTTTGAGTGTGAATCCAGTCAGGCCTGAATCACCGGGCCGATAATCTTACATAAGACAAAGAAGGCTCCGTCGGCTCCGTCTCGTACCAGCTGGAGAGGGATGACCTGGGCAGGATCTACACCCAGCGGGCAGGCACTCGGATATGCTCACACTGGATAGAGAGTCGGAACAAGGAGGAAATCACATTACACGCACGCACGCACACACAAATAAATTACAAAGTAGCGGCAGTAGCGGATGGAGTATTTGTTATTGATCGCAGGAAGAATTCAGCATGTGCAGAGAACAGGAAACGGGCAAAACGTGGACACGTGAAGTGTGTAGGCGAAAGTTAAAAACGAACAATAAAAAAGTGATTTTGTGCTTTTAAATGTTCACAGATTAAATGATGTACACGGATCAGGTATTACATTATGACCAACTTCCTCATACTGTGGCTCCAGTGGTGTCTGGTCTGGTCTATGTGGGTGGTGCATATCTAAGCAACATCCCAGCAGAACATTTGTTGTTATTTACTTCACCTCCCTTCAGTGGTTTTAATGTTGTGGCTGATTGGTGTATGTAGACGAATCTCGCATATGATTCAAGTTACAAATTTTCATATTGATTTCCTCCAAACTTGAAGTAGTTGGCAGTTGGCAAACAAACTGTTAACACAAGGCACCCATGCAATCATACTGTATCTTGGCAGCAGCTGAAAAGACAGCACTAGCTTCTCTCCGTTACAGTCTGTGCTAAATCACTCTATTCTAATCCTCACGAAAAAAAAGACGAGAGAAATTAAATTCTGCTATTTAAAACCCCCCAGTTCTGTACAATGTTCTGGTGCAATGTGCAAAATGCACGATTACAGCAACATTAGCAGATAACGGAGGCTGTTTATTTTTGGTGAACTCTGAGGATAATGTCAGGGACGCGTAGAGTACATTTCTCTTCCTCTGCTTGTTTCCTGTGTGAAGAAGCAGGGCAGACCCACAGGAGGTGGAGTCATGATCCATAGTCCATCTTGGCTTGAAGTGGATGCCATCCTGGATGAATATTAAACACCCACGCCGCCCACACACACACACACACACGCACACCACCTGTCGAGGCACCATCAGAGGCTGCGTGCGTGGATCATTTTGTGGGCTGCACATTCTACTTCTACTGCCTTCTTCTGCCAAATCCATACAGATTTTAGACATGGGTTTCGTGCCTGCTGCAGGAAAGTTGATTTTTGTCTGACATAATTCCATTAACATCATAAATCTAGCACATCATCAACAGCCTAACGGATGTTCACCTCCCTGCAGTCTCCCCTGCACTCCTGCGTGTCACACGAGCGGCAGAGGATCCGCTGAGAGGCCCCTTCACGTTCTCAGCGATGCAAATTTGAATTTACGACCCGTGTTGAGGTGGCTCTCCTTTACATTCAAATTCACGCATGAGTGCAGACACCCACATATTTTAAAGTAGTGCCAGACAGCGCGCTCATGGGCTACTTGAAACCTGATTCCCTCATGTTCCCCAGGCAGTTTTGAAACTACAATTTATGCCATCAGGCTCAGGTTCAGGTGATTTATTCTGCTCTTTGCACCATTTTGGTACCTTGTTGCGCTCCATTATGGCTCTGAGCTCTCTGGGGTGAGAGCGTCTGTCTCGCCGTAAGTTATGAAGACCAAAACACGAGAGTCATATCAAAGCCCTGGCAGCTGATTACACTGTTATGTAATTCTAAACATGCATGACTTAAGCTGCAAAAGGCCGTGCATAATGATCTACACAGCCCACTTCATTCTGCAGTGTGGATAGGTTTGTTTGTTAAATCTCACTTAGTGGGATGAACTACATGCCCTGACATAAAGTGTCTTTATATTTTAAGTTTCCTCTGGTGTTGCCTCCAATCCAAGCCAATGCCTTTCATTTAAATCATAAGTCTACAACAGGGGGTCCGTGGCCCCTAAGGGGTCCACAAAGGTACTGTAGGGGGGCTGCAAAATCTTTGGTTGATTAAACATTTTTTATACATTTTTTTTTTATTTCCCCCCACAAATTTAAATTCCTTTAAGTACACATTAACATGCAACATATTTTATAAATGGAGGCAGAGGTCGTTCAGTTAGCACTTCACTCATTTAGCTCGGCCCCATCAGTCAATTACTGAATAAAACATGAATATCTGAACCTGTGTATTATTTGAATAGCTAAATATTGGATGCATGATAATAACAATGTACATTTATAAATAGCACTAGGTCAAGTTTTTAGTAGGTAGGGGGTCCCTGCTTAATCTCTCCATCAGTTTGGGGGTCCTTTGCCTGAAAAACGTTGAGCGTTTAAAATGATATTCATCAGAAAAACTGTCAAAGTAAAGCTTCTTGTTTCACATTACAATGCTGTCAACGTTCTCAACAAAAATCATGTGTTATTTGTCCATGCTCGCCAATCTCATCTTTTGAAGAAAAGAAAAAAAAAGAAAGCGTCGAGCCTTCATAAGAAATAAAAAAAAAAACATTTATTTTCCTTGAGTCCACGCATCCAACAGTCAGCTTGATGTTGAATCTGATAATGCATCACTGCGTCTATCTGAACACGCTTACACACTTAAATGTCAAAATCGTCATCAGTCTTTGATTTCTCTCTTTTCCCCACTTTTTTTTTCCTGCATGTGAACTCAATGGGGTAGCCTCTCATAGAAACAGTGGCTGTGAAGAAGGTCGTGAAGAAACGTCCACAGTGTCAAGGAAACTTACATCTTGATATGTTTTGCACTTAAGGCAGATGAGTCACCAAGTGCCACTTTTTAAAGACGTGGCAGCCTCATCGAGGGATGATTTGATGGGAAACTTGTGCTTTTACTCAGAGCTACATTTATAGTATACTCTGTGAGGCAAAAGAAAAGAGAAGGTGAACGCCGAACAACGTGAGAAGCGGGGCACGTGGGAGAGAGGGAGAGGGTAGCCATGAGCCTCAGGGCCATTAGTTCATTTAGAAAAGAGCCGAGTTCCTCCAGGGAGCCACAAGGTTGTCATTAACAGACCTTTCATGTCTTCAGATGAGATTTGACTCACATCCTGTGCTTTCACAGGGTCATGTTAGACTCTGTGTATCAAGATATAAAGGTGTGTTGAACTTGTAAAGTCAATACAAACTGGGTCACGAGACGACAAAAGTTTGGTTTCCGTCCACTAGATAACAGATGTCATGGCCCCAGCATTCGAGACATCATGTGCGGTGAAAGCTGGCGTCTGCTACCGTCTAAAAGCCTCCAGGTTCCTCTCCTCTGTTGTTTTTCACTGACCCAGTCAAACCTGCCACTAGCCGCTGCTTCCGTTATGAATGTGACAGTGTGGCAGTCTTTTACTCCAGGTGTGGCTGAGTGTTCCCCCGTCTCTGCGCGATGTGGACATCAAACAAATGCATTTGTTGTCCATTTGTGCAATTTATTGAGCTGTCAGTGGCGAGCGGGCCGTCAGTGCCACAAATAGGGCCCGTCAGGCGAGGAGAGTGAGCATCATCGCGGGAAAGGAATTTCCATCACACCCGATAGATTAAAGAGTGGGTACAGGTGGCTTATTGGAAATAGCAGAGAGTTGCAGTGTGGCAAAAAAAGTTTTGGGTACAACTGACCAGGAAACCTGTGACAGTTTGATTAGGATAGGATATGTAGACCGGGATGCAGTTAAAACAGATTACTGGAAAAAAAGCTTCTTCTCTAATGAACCAACTTGTACTCCTGGTTAGTGTAGATCAGGGGTCTTTTTCAGACCAAGGACCCCCAAACTGATGAGAGATTAACTCAACCCCCTACCTATTATATGTGTTCTCTATTAAACATGTGCTATTTATAAATATACATTATTATCAACAGTAGATACATAAAACATACCTATATATACCATGTACTGTTAGCTTCTCTTCTGCTAACACATCTGGAATTTCACCTGAAGACTGAGCAGGCTCTCGGTCAATTGCGGGAACTCTGACAGTCAGGGTGGAATACGGGGCGTCGTGATTGGCTCAGCAGCGATATGGGCGGAGCCTATTGTGTACAGGAGGCTTAGATTGACAGGTCTAGTGTGGCGCTCGGTGTGAAACGATGTGCTGTTCATGCAGCTCCTGTATCTCTGAATGAGAGTGAATGAAAGTGCTGACTTAAAGATAACATCTTCTGCCTCCATTTATAAAACATGTTGGATTCATGTTACTGTGTATTTAAATACATTTCATTTTCATTTGTGGGGGAAAATTGTGGGTTAAAAATTATATATATATAAAATGTCTAATCAACCAAAGCTTTTACGACCCCCCTGCAGCACCTGTTGAAGACCTGTGGTGTAGAAAATTTTCCCACTTCCATGTCTGTCCACAAACTATTAATAATCAGGCAAATGGAAAAAAAAAAAAAAACTTTGCACATTCCCTCAGCAGTGCTACTTTCCCTCTTCAGTTAATAGTCATACCCCATTGCCATGGCAAAAGAACATCCTGTAGGTGCTAATGCACTGTTATCCAAAATGTCTCAGTCTGAGAGCTAATATTAAAGTCCCCTAAACCCAAAGGCTGAAGGAACAGCCTACTGTTTACCATCTGGCTGAGGAAGGCTGGCAGGCCTGAATCAGGCTGATAATTGATGAGCAAAGACGCAGAGGGGCGCGCCTCACGCCTGATAACATATCAGTGGCCCCCTTGATTGGCAGCTCCTGGTGAGCCGTCAAGTTCTTCAGCTGCAACCCTGTAACTCAGAGTAATTGTCCTTCACCCACCTCTCTCTAGCTATCGTCAATCTGCAAAAAAAAAATAAAATACAACTTAGTCCTTTAGTAACTTTAGATTTTTTTTTTCTATATAAACACAGAAAATAACATCCAAATGACTCCCATTCAAAGAATCTCCTGCTGACATTTGCTTTCGGCTAAAAGTGACCTCATCTCAACCTTGGTGATGACAAACACACCAGGGTTACACAGCGACAGCCGGCCAGCTGCTGCCTCTTTCCTGGAACTGAAGGCGCGTGACATCTCAATTCAACCTAAGACTGCTGTGGCCCTGTATCAAATCAAAAGGTACTAGAGAAACCGAACGGTCACACAGACGCACGATGTTTGGGTCGAATATGAAGCGCATCATTCTGTCTGGGGCCCTTGCTGGTGATGCTATTCCAGACTGGTAAAAACGACAGAGCTTTATATAAGTGATCATGATGAAATCTTCTAAGACGGTGTCGTCTTACCGGGTGTATGACTTGATCAATATTTTTCACATTTGCGAGCAGGGTTGGAAAAGAAAGGTCACCGCTTGTTGCTTCACGCTTTTTCCACTGCAGAGTCAATTAGCAGGCGGACATCAAAGTAGTCCATGGAGGATGAGGGCAAGTTGAGTCACAGGTAAGAAAACATTCTGACCTTGTTAAATTTGGTCCCGAATGAGCCAACCTTGTTCTCAGAAACTTACTTAGTCCCAGGTGTTATTAGCTAAATGAAGTTACCAATGGGATTTTAGCTCAGGGTTTTGTTTCCATTTACAAGTTTTTCAAAGAACCTTTAGAGATTTGTTGATTTTGCAGCACTGGTAGTGCATTCTCCCCTGTGACTAATTAAGACATTTAGGCCTGCGGATAACACCTTAACTTGACACAAGCTTTAATTTCTAATCAGGCATTCAAAGAGGCTGCTGCCTGGGCCAGGCCCGCAATGAATGGGAGATCAGGTATTTACCATGACATCTCTGCTTTATTGCATACATCTGCCCAATTAGCAAGTCTCATGGCACCAACCCATTCACATTCTGAATATTTCATGGACATTTCATTCATTTCTGCCCAGGCCATTTTTCATATTCAGTGAATAGATAGTAGAGTGGTTTTATGTCATGCACAGAGACATCCCGAGCATGACTGGTGAAGGTTTTTATACCGCGAGTGTTGCTTTTATGAACCGTTACTCATCTGTTTAATTAATCACTTCTTGGTCTGAGGCAGTATCGTAAAGAATTACACTGAACTGTGTTATGGAACAAATGCTCAGTTTGTACGATTTGTCATCAAATGTAATTATTATTTTATTATTTGCTCAGAAATCAGAAAAAAAAAACAGAATACAGTATTGCGTATTTAGGACACAGAATATGAGTTACATAATACTGTTGCGTAACATAGGGTCTACATTATTTAAAAATTTACCACACTTTGCCACATTTAAAACAAAGGGTAAGAATGCCTGAGGCTATTCATTCAGTGTACCTTTGAGGGCAAAATGCCATCTTTCACCTCTCAGTGGTCTTAATGTTACAGCTGATCTGGTTTCATTTTAATGAATTAATTCTGAAGGGTTATGTATTCTGTCATTTTTTTTCACAGTGACCCTGTCCACACTGCAAACTATTCAAGAACTGAGAAGTCAATTAATCCTGAGCTCTTCTCGTGGGAACTAACAGGCAACAAATAGAAAATGTCACCCCCACATACAGATTATCAGCGGCATCCAAAAGTCTTGCGGCCAACACAATAACTCAGGCCCAGCTCGCGGCCTGCCTGTGAGAAAGCATGCTGTCCAAGTGGATCAAATCTATTTCTGGGGATGAACTGTCCTTAGAAGAAGCAGCCAAAGTCTCAAACTGGAACGCCTGATAAGAATTCTCATGTGCTGTCGAGCTCTGTGCAACTCTTGACGTCTGTTTTTGTTTATTCATTTATCAGTCTTATCCTAAAGGTGGTCTCTTGTTTGTAAGCGATCATCTAATGCATGATTCTGATGGCTGTTGAGTTTATCAGAATACTATAGTTCACAACCGATGGGAAAATGATCTAATCAAATCAAACCGTTTGTGTAAGAGGCAGGGAAGGCGTTATGTCATCAGTGCCGCTGCACTGCTATGAAAATTGTGCAATATGTTAATTACAATGGGGATAGGTTTTCAACAGTCATGCTCATGAACGAATGATGCAGCACTTGAAGCACTTGAACCCATAGTTATATGGTAATATTTTGTATTGTTTATTGGTTTAGTCATCTTGAAAAAAAATTAAAAAATCGTCTCAATGTGGTGAAAAACTTAACACTGGTAAGACATCCCCAAGCTAACAGGGGGACTTAAAGAAAAAGAAATGTCATTAATAGCTCACTGTGACAGCAGCGTGTCGAGTGTGTTGCAAAATGCTAGTGGCCAAGGTCACATCATTAGTTAGTGAATTATATCATTTCAAATGATCAGAATAGATGCACTAGTGGAAACAGATGCATAATATAACAGTCCTGTACGATGCCCTAGATTTGTAAAGGCTATGGTATTTGGCATTTATTTAAAATAACTGAATACAGTGTGTTTTCATTTTGGAGGTTGTGGTTTGTAGTCTCAGGGAAATGCTTTGGGTTGCACAAACACATGCTTTGATTATTTTGACCATATTAGTCAGTGGTCTAGACTAGATAACAGAAATAGCAAAACGCAGGTGATTAATTCAATCTAAATTAACAGCAACACAAACTACATCCTCCAAAATGAACGTACCGTTGAATTGCCATCATTCAGGCGATGTTTCAGCTTAAAGTGAACATAACAACAGTCACAAAGGGTCGGTGCAGGACTGTTGGAGAACAGAAGTAGTGTACCATGAGTTTTGTCTAAATACATGCAGTATGCACGTTTCTTGTTTGAAAAGTGCATACTTTCAGCCACAGCTGAATGCATTTCTTTTGGGATGTTAAATAACAGGCAGCATTTATAGTTTTTAGTAAAGTGACTTGTTTGAGGGACTGCCAGGATATTTGGGGCAAACATACAAGATTCTTAATATAAATTTGCCTGAAAAACTTGCTTGAAAAACACGAATTGCATCTGTTGTCTTTAGTGCTAATTTGTTAATGTTCACATGGGTTAAGTTGGTATTAAAGGTCTTCTTGTTTAATCGTATGCAGTACTTCCACCAGCACTTGGGTCCATTTATCTCGCAGGCTTGCTTCCGTTGAATTAAATTACTGACACCATCAGTCCTGACACCGCAGGATATGAGCACACTGAGGATAAATCTGGCGCCATGAGACGTCAAACCTATTGAGATTTTGCCATAATATGACCTTGTTATAAAATGATGTGGTTAAGATAGGACTTTATGATGAAAATTCCACCCTTTGAAAGACACCCAGGAGGAAGTGTCCTGATGAATTTCAGCCCCCTTTCAGTGAACCAATGACTGAGGGTTAGATGGAGCCGGACGGGGAGCAGCGAGCGAGGTGGAACCCAGGTAATGTTTTTCTCACCTTCACTGTTTGGCACCATTTTGGTCCCGCTGAGATTTATATTAGCAATTAAAATTCTGGCCTTGTGAGCAAGGAACAGTTTGAAAGATCTTCGTCACACGGCTTGACCAAAAAAAAAACTGTATTAATAAATAAGCCGTGAAGTGTACAGAAAATATAGAAAACAGGATCCTGCAGGTTTCTCAAATCACAGAATCACAGACTGAACATAGACGAATAATACCACACTGATAATGTCAACACTGGAGTAGCGGCCCATAATCACATCTGGTGTTTATTTTCAGAGCTACTCCAGAAAGCGACATATAATCATCTCAGCCTCGTACAAACAGTGGTATTGTCTTTAAATCTGTTTGATTAAAAGGATTCGAGTCATAGAGAGCACTAGATTGTCTGACAAAGAGCAATCTCACCACATCAGCTGCACGCTGTTTTTATTTCTTCACAAAGTCGCTGAAGCACTGCCTTTTTATTGTGCGTTGCTGGATTTACAATTTCCAGAGACAAAAAATAAAGAAAAGAAAAGTCATTTCAAGCAAAGCCATTGTTAGGAAACCCTGAGAAACTTGAAGCGTAACACAGTAATTTGTTCTTGTTGTCCTAAGTGGATGGATGATGTAGCATTTCATGTTCTAAAGAATAAAAGGTAAATGCTCATTTTCCATGTACCTTTGAAGTGAACTCTCAAAGCCTGACTTTAGTCTTTGGTATGAGTCCAGATAACAATAAATTCTTCAATCTAAATGGGACTCATATTCATATGTGTCACTGGATGCACGTGTTGTACTGGCAGCAGGAATTTGTTAATTGAATTTATTTTCTTGAAACTTAAGAATTGTGCATTTAAGTTAACCTGACAGACTTTGCATGAAAAACACTGGCCATGTTTTTCTCCTTGAGTAATTATTCTGTTCAAATAGCATATATTTCTCTCCAGGCAGAGAGTGCTTGGGCTGAATGGATGCTGCCACTGCATAATGGTCCTCAGACGTTTGTTTCCTAGGCAACGTGGGGAGGGCATGCGGAGAGGGAGGTATAAAAACACTGGCAGCTCCTCTCTGAGTCTTACTCTGAGGTGAATGCACTCACAGTCAACACAGGGAGCCTCGGAGAACTTGCTACACACTTTCCCTCCCAATTGGCCATCTCATCTTACGGCTCGCTCGAAACACTCCTCTCCACAATTAGCTTTTCAAAAATGATGCGACCAAAAGATTTGCGCCAGGGATCTGGCACTAAGACCTTCCTAGATGCCATGCATGATGGTAAAGTCCACCTTGCGCGCTTCATCCTGGATGCCTTGGATGGACGCATCATCAACTCGAAGACGGAGAACAGCCGCACCCCACTCATGTATGCCGTCTGCCTACCAGACTCCGGGACCAGGGCCAAGTTCACCCGGCTGCTGCTGGAGAAAGGGGCGGATGTCAACTGCCAGGACGAGGACGGCCGGACAGCCCTGAGCCATGCCTGTGAGGTGGGTCACCTGGACGTTGTCAAACTTCTTGTGCAGTTCAGTGCTGACCCAGACATCTCTGATGCCTGGGGTAACAACGCACTCATGTATGCTGCCTTTTCTGGACACAGCCAGGTTCTGGACTTCCTGGTCAGGGCTTTCAAAAGACTGGGACTGAGGCTGGACAAGATTAATAATGCCGGTCACTCGGCCATCGAGGTTGCCAACTTCTTTGGGCACAACCAGTGCGCCCAGATTCTGAACTTTCCGTGCAGGAGGGGTGTCGCCACAGATGATCCACTTGTTGATCCAGGTGCCACCGTTGAAGGGGAGTGCCGTCTGCCCAACAAGCTCCCCAGACATGTCCTGGAGAGATTCTCCAGGCATTTGCATAACGACAACCAACTGCCCGGGCTACTTCAGAGACAGCTGAAGATTGGAGACAGTAACGGACTGTGGAACCGCTTCAGATGCCCCAGGAGCCAGTCTCAAGAGGACAACCACCACCACAGCTGGGCTCTGCCTCCTCAGAGTGAAAAAAGCCAGACTGAGGGAGATCACAGCATCCTTTTCACTGCCAAACAACTGCAAAACTGCCAGTTCAAAGAGCTATGGGGGGCTAAAACACTGAACTCGCTCCGTAAGCCAAGCCAGAAAGATGTCAGCCGAGACACTAGACTGCCAGAGCAAACACCACAGAGTTTTCCTCTCTGGGGAAAGGCAAAGTCTTTTAACCTGGACCTTCTGAGCAGCAGGAAGCAGTCCTATCAGGGTGATGTGCGTGACATGAGCCTGTCAGCCAGCAAATTAAAGAGAGCCTCGCTACAGGATGAGAGATGCCTGATAGACAAGATGGAATGTCAAGGGAACACCCGGGGCAAGACAAACGATGCTGACAAAACTGTCTCTGGGCCAAAACCTCTTTTAAACAGCAAGAGTCAGCTTGTGAGACCACTCGAAGAAAATGTCAAATCGCAGAACGAAGAGTCTAATGACACAGCTCCATCGAGCAGGCGGGAGCAGCAGAAGAGGGGAAGCTTCGGCCCGACTGCCAGACACAACAAACTACTCTTTGCCAGGGGCGAGATGGAGTCAGGGAAGATCCCGAGCAGCACCCCCGGGTTCGCGGGCCTGGGGACCAGACTGCTGCGTCGATTCACCGCTCCAGAGTTCATGAGGATGGTCATAGACTGCTCATCCGGCTCCTCGAACAGCAGAGGTCGGATGTCCCGCTCCGAAACCTTCCCTTTCTCGCACACACATCAGCAGGTCAACAGTCAGCCGAGCGTCGACAGCATCAGCGGAGTGAGGTGTGAGTTTGAGAGCTGCTCGTCTCGGTCTGCCCTCGATTAGGATAAGGACAATGGCAAACAGCAGAAATGGCGGATAGCGATGTTTTTACAGCGTTTAAAAGTCTGATAATGCATTTGTATTGCTTCGCGATATACTGAGAGAAAGAATAATCTGCTTTTGTTGCACTTTGTATTATTTTTTCAATGTTTATCAAAGAAAAAATGGAAGTTCCACTGCTCCTTTGCATAAAGCTGCGTACCATATTTGAAAATATTTATAACACAATGTCCATCTGTGAGCTACTGAAATACATTTTCGTTGAACATATATATATATAGTAAGATTTGTATTACAATAAATGTATTTGATATGGCTTCTGTGTTTATAAGAAAAAAGATATACAGTGACTGTGCATTCATGCTAAATACGGAATAAATTCACCAGCATACTCGACCTGTATTTCCCACGTGTACGTGTGCGAGTGAGGAACAATTATTAAAGGAATTCAGCTTCAGTATGCATCATTTATTGATTTGTACAAAATTAAAATGTGTAATTCTCTTTTTCATGAACGATCCACACAGAAATAGAAATACATGGAACATGTCAACATGTACGCGTGTCAGAATACAAAGACTACGTGTGCAAAGTGTTTCTCAGCAGGCTGGATTCCTGCAGCATCACATGCCAGGCCTGTGTGCTTTATCTAGGCAAACAAATGCAAATACAGTCATACACATCGTCCTCGGGAGCAACGCACACGTCTTGTGATTTATTAAAAAGTCCATCACAATACAAAGAGGGTCGCATCAGAAGCAAAAACTGAGATGTCCCCTCACACACGCACACATGCGCGCGCACACGCACACATACCCACGCTACACTCACATATCACTAAAGAAAAGTAACATTTTGAATTCATGTCATATAACTTACTGCAGTGAATCTGCAGGTGTAAGGACCTAATACTCTGCATTTTTATTTACATTATTCATTTATCTGCTTATGTTTCAAGTCCATACTTAATAATGAAACCTTATTTGCAACTTCACATCATACAAACAACCCACGACACCTTTTGAAAGTAAAGAATAAATATGAAAAGAGGAGTACGGTACTGGTAATTTTCCAATAGCCCAATAGTAGCAGCTGGGCTTTCATCTACCCATTTATTATGCTAATAAAGGAGAATTGTCTTTCACATCCCAGTTTGGTACATATTCAAGCATTCACGTCAGGCCAGGTGTGCCTCCATTTGGCCATGCAAAGAGTGTGTATTGATCGGTTTGTCCACTTTCCACGACAGTGTGTGAGTGTGCAGAGGTAACTTTATCCTTGAACGTCACAATAAGCTACTGTTTTCTCGGCCTAACACCAGCTTTTTATGTTTTACACAGCTAGCAGTAATGCCCACTATGAACACTATAAAGGATTTTTAGAGTTTCACATGTTTGGTTCTTGTGTGCAATATTGATCTATGCTATCAGTTTGATATGCACCGTGTTGTGCTGCGCTGTATCGCACTGAATGTTACAGGAAGCCAATCAAAATTCGGATCGATCCGAGTTGAGAGGTGAGGAACTGCATGCTGCCTTTAACTCACTCCTAAAGTGCTTTTCTCATGCCCGTGACCATGCTGTGTCTGTCAACCAAACCTGCGTCTTGCCACCACTGCGCTGGCAGCAAAAATGCCGTCTGGGTCTGCTTCCCTGGAGCCGACAGCCCACTGGCTTAGGTGCTGGAGGAGTTGGACCCCGGTGCGAGTCCTCTTTCGAGGCCTGAACGGGATTGGGCCGAAGGTGGGTGCGCGGGGAACGGGTGCCCCTCGAGGTCAGCAGCGGGACATGCGTTTGCGGTACTGCTCCACCAGTGGGACCAGGCACTGAGGTGAGCCACTCTGCAGCAGGAAGGGGTGCTCCAGCAAGTCAGTGGCACTGGCCCGCTCCAGGGGGTCCCGAGTCAGCATGCGGTCCAAGAAGTCTTTCAGAACTGGAGAGATCTGGAAAGCAATAGGTGTTATGTTTTACTTCAGCGCATCATTGAAGCATCTGATGCACTTGTATAGTGGTGCTTCATGACTCTGTTGTTAAGACATTTCAATCTGGGTCTAGAGAGGTGGAGCAACAGACTCGCTAAGAAAGAAGAAGAAAGGAAATGTTGTGTTTTGTGTCTGGTCTCGTACCTGGCTGACATTTCGTACAGTGGGAGCAGGCTCATCCCTCAGCCTCTTCATCGCTGCTACAGGGGTTTCGCTGAAGTACGGGGGCTCTCCGTCCACCATCTCTACCACCATGATACCCATCGACCACACGTCGACCTAAGTTAACGCAAAAATAGAAATAAGCTGTGTAACAGATCTCAGAGCACAGACTGCCACCGTCGGCTCTCGTCCCACCTGACCGAGATCACCAGTGCGGATGAAAGCTGATCGTGAGCCTCCTCACCTCAGTGCCATATGGTGATTTGGAGATGACCTCAGGAGCCATCCAATAAGGTGTCCCCACTAAGGACTTCCTCTTAGGGATGTCCTTACTGATCTGAGCGCAGAAGCCAAAGTCTGAAAGCTTGACCTATGGGCGACCAGAAAAAACACGTCTTACTAATTCATTCACGAAGCACAAACAACAAAGAAGGAAATAAGAAATACATTTAATACCCTTCCGTCTAATGTGAGTAATATAGAGTCACTCTTGATGTCTCTGTGGATGACTCCCTGTGAATGGAGATAGGCCAGGGCTTGCAGAACAGCTTCACACACTGTGGCAATCTGCTCTTCGTTCAGCCTGAAGTGCAACACACACACACACACACACACATACACACGCAAGTTTATACACATACATGCACACATTTCACAACATTTCCATCCGTAGTTGCAACAAATCAACAGTTCCGAATGATGAAATTCATGAATCACTGCACATTAAAGACAACGATAAGGAGTGTGCGGTGCATACGCTCATTCCTCTAAAATGTTAATGTGACTTTGATATTTCACAAGTACAATATGTACACGGGAGATACATGTGACACTTTCATAATGAAAGAAAGGTCAATGTAAAGCCAGGTAACTTTACAGAGTGCTCCGTACACATGACCTTCATCATGGGTAAAAGACCAATTTGAAAGGATAGAAGATAAAAATGCGTTCATTCATTACTTTATACAGATTTTAATTAGGCCTCCAAATTCACTAGATCCCAATCTGATCATTTATCTGTGGGATGATCCACAGAGGCCCCTCCCCTCAACCCATAGGAGGGAAAGGCCCCCACTAAGAACACTCTGTTGCCAGACACCACAGGATACCCTCAGAAGACCCATGTCCATTCGCTGATGAATGATCACACTGTTTTGGACACACAAGGGACTGCCACAATATTAAGGAGGTGGTCATAAAGTTATGCTTGATCAGTGTGTACATATTTATATATTTATGACACCATCCTGAAGGTAGGAAAAACAGAAGAAACAAAGCATTCTTCTTCTTGATTGTTCTGTCAGTATACTGATTATCTTTGACAAACAGTGGTTGTGACAGCTGGCTCATTTTATATGTCATCTGGCTTGAGGGAATTTGTCTTTCATCCCTTGGAGTCAAACGATTTAACCCTGAGGTCGTCCTATGGAGATCGAGAGAGCCTTCTGTTAATAATAATAATAAAAAACACATCGATCTCAGAACAAATAACCCTACAATATTCAGCTCCCTGCTGCTATGATTTCTTCATTTTTGATGAATGCACCTCTGAAAATTGCGACAGCATCGGCCAATCAAACTTCCACCCAAAATTGACATTCAACCTGGCATGTAAACATGCACAAATTCAATTACGACACTGAATTATTATTGCTCCCCAGAGAAAAGCAGCAGAACCGGAGCACACACAGGCGAAGACTGAATGCTGGGATCAATGCTAATCACTCACCCTTCTATACCACACTACCCCCTTGTGGTTGATTCAGTTATTAAAAATTATATGACAAAGATAGAATGCACCAAATGCATCTTTTTATAGAAGGACTGAGACAGTTTTTCTTGTTTTATCTGGTACCTGGTTTCAGACACAATGTTCGTTAGCGCTCCACCCTGCAAGTACTCCATGATTACCCAGAGCTCCTCCTCCACCAGGGCTGACTTAAACATCTCCACCACATTCCTGTGCTGGTAGTCTCTCATGATCACCACCTGCAGCATAAAACAATTGTGTTAATGACGCAGACTTTAGCGATATAATAAACAATGGAGTCACATTTTGATTCAGTAGCCCTCAAGGCGTACTGTGCAGCAGTTCATGTTGTAGTGTCATTTAACTGGGCTACTTGTTTGAGATAAATCATCAGCAGAGGGTGACACCTACTAACTTTTAGTCCCTAATGTGAGTCAGGCACTTTCTTTTATTAGTGATTCCTGCCAAGGAGAAACACAATTGTTTCAAAGTCCCAGATCGACATTATAAGGTTATTCCTGTAGTCTTTGGAAAGTACCAAAGTGATTACCTAACTGTTCAACGGGTGAGTTGTCAGTGACAAACTATTACACATGTTCCGCTTGAGTTTGAGTTACATGTACTTGTCTGTGGGATAATTTTTTTGTACCTCATTAAAGAGCAACTCTCTCCTCTGCTGCCGCCGCAGGTCCATCATCTTCACAGCCACTTGCCTCCCACTGTGCTTCTCCGTAGCGATGCACACCACGCCCGTCGAGCCCTCCCCAATCTTCACAAAGTTCTCCAGGTAAGACCGCGGATCGCCCTTGTCAACCACCATCTGAAGGGCTGCCTTGAACTGTTCGTGTGTCACCTTGGGTGGGTCTGGAGGTGGCCTGGGTGACGGATGCTGCGGGGGTCTAAAGGCAGGAGAGCAGGTACCTTGAGGACTGGTGGCTAGAGAGCCAGTAGGAGAAGGTCGAGGCTGGGAAGGGCTGTCCTGACGGGGGTAAGGAGGGTTGGGGCATCCGGAGTGTCTGAGAAACGGCTCTGGTCCACTCGGCCTCAGTCCCATGTTAGGAGACAGGCCCAAGGTGTAGCTGGCTGAGGAGCGCACAGTCCGTTGGGGTCTGATGCCTCCCACAAGAGGACTGCTGGTGCCAGTAGGCAAGAAACCAGAGTGGTACCTCACTGCCGACTCTGCCTGCACAACAACAGAAAAAAGGGTGAGCTAAGGTAAGCTGAAAGTCATCCTGGCTACGTTCCTGGGTGGGTTTTATGACCCACCTTAAAACTGGATGTAAATCAAGCCCTCCTCTTTCACTCTCGCATCCACTTCACCTGATGCGACCCATGTAAAGATGTTGCTATATGGTCCCAAGTGTCCGACTGAGACCTTGGCAAACACACCATCTTTCAACATTTACAACCCCACTGGCACTTTAAACTTACATTTCATTTTTTTTAACCTCTAGAATCAAATGAATTACTCAAACCCAGAACTTTAATCACCTTTAGTGCGGAGCCAATCAATATGCCACCCCACTTAAGTTCAACAGCCTAAGCATTAAAATGATCCTTGATGATTTCTTGACAAAAAGAAATTTCATTTAATGCATTCAAAGTTAATGCATAAACATGCTGCGCACTAATAATATGATGTACATAGCATTAACAGAAATATGCATATATTGCGTGTTCTATGAATTATGTATTATCAGTGCACTTAAAGGCTGCAAAGAAGTGCAAAGGCTTACCTTCAGGTCATAGGAGGAGTATGGCCTCCCTGGGCTGTTCTGTGGGTGCATGTACATTGGTAGGCCGGGTCGGAGCTCCGCGGTAACTGTGCCTTGGTCTCCGTGGGGCTGCTGTATAGTCATTGCTGGGCTGTAGAAACAAGCTACGGGTCTCTGGTTTGGTGGCACTCCCCTGGGCAGCTGAAAATCCCTCTTCCATATCACTCTCTCCTGAGGACTGCCCATCTCACCACTCATATAAGCCCCGTGACTTGGCACTTGGATATTATGGGGCGGAGCAGGCTGTGAGGGTCCCTCCAGGGAGCTGACGCCAACTTCATAAGTGGATTTGGCCTTTGGTAAGATCCCGTTGGGCTGCAGAGTGATGCTCTTCTTCATGCCCAGATAAGGAGTGTTGGTCTCACTGTGGATGTTCCGGGCTTTGTCCCTCCACTGCTCGTGACCTGCGTCCTCATCATCATTGTCATCCTGGGTCAGGCCCTCGTACTGGTAAGCGTCTCCCTCGTTCACCTCCCCCAGCCTCCCCAGAGACTGAGCCCTCTTCCTGGCTGAGGGGCTGCTCTTCCGCAAAGAGTTGGAGCTGGTCACAGACAGACGGCTCATGTCATTGATCATGGCTGCGATGTAGTCTCCGTGACCAATCATGCTCCCACGCACAATGGTCTGAAAGGGGAGAGGCATTTATCTTTATCAACCTTTGCGCACACAATGACAACATTACAGAGAGATTTTGGACCGAAAGGAATAATGAGGGTGACATAATCATTGCTCCGAGACGAGTTAAATTTAGACTTGGGAATCTGTAAAGGACTTTTCTGTCACTCTTCAAAGACAGCGACCTTAAATCATTTCACCAGTCGTTTATTCTGCCAACACACTGACAAATGTTCCAAGCAAATGTTTCAAGAGACAAAAACAGGAGCTCTACAGCTGCTACTTTGTTTCCAGATAACTGCTCTTACCACATTTTAAGTGGTATGCATGGCTTGCGGGCAAGCAAAGACGGAGGCCTAAACATGCTCTGACATAGAACGATCAGGCAAACTTCAGATGTTTCGCCAGAACAGCGTTACTCAGTCTCGAGCTGGAGTCATATTCAGTTCACTGGAAGTCTACCGGCTCTCGTGTTTCTCTGGTTCGGGGCCATTCAACCTGCACGGGGGGTAGAGGTCAGATGACATCTCACCTGGTGTAGATGTCAGCTCTGAGAGCACAAGTGATAATCGCCTCGGTGAGACACTGTATTTTAGAGGATGTTGTAATAATAGCTTGAAACATTTCCTGCCCACTTTACACTGTTTGTGTAAAGAAAAAAGCTGCTGGATTTTCACTTGTTTATTGGTTTATTTGGGGGATTTCTACATTACAAGAGTCTTGCAGGTATAACACAAACTGATATTTATGACTCAATTAAAACTATAATTCTGACCTAAAGGCTGATGTGACGGTTCTCTCGCACAGCACTAATCACAATCACACCATGGAGTTAATGAAATGTTGGTGCTTTCTGTAGTTTTTTATTTTTTTTTTCTGTGGGTCATAAAAAGCATCGACAATCTGCTCCATGAAGCGTAGAAATCCTGAGATTTGCAGGCTTTATCACTCACTGGCATTTCCTTTGCTGTACCTGCACTTTTTATCCCGTCTGTTTGACATCTGTGGGAAGGCACCATGGACTGTTATTAATTGCCTGCGTGGAGCAATAAATCTTGTGGCCCCTGTGAGTATTCAACATCGTACAGTCAGTGTACACAGCAGGGTCATTAGCCCGGCCCCGCGATAGATAAGAAAGCAAAAAGATGGGGAGGGGAGCACGTTGTCATCAGAGGATTATGGCGTTTTCTGAGACAGCAGATTCCCTCTGCAGCAGTGGAAAATATTTCTGCAACGACAGAACTAGCAGCGTATGTCCGTTCATCAGTCTCCATTAAACTGACGTGAAACTCTCAGAACAACAACGCATGATTGCTAAATGAGGACATCGAGTGGGGTGCCATTTGTCAGGGGTCAGCTCAAGGTAAGGTCAGAGAATCTATAATGAGTTAAATGGAAGGTGATACAAACCTTCTTTGGCCTCAACTCCACCTCTGTGATCCTGGAAGGGTCCACCATGGGTTTGGGCCTTCGCAGGTTCTCGATCAGGCTTTGCCATTGGGTCGGCAGGCCCACGAAGCAGCCGCGCTTGCTGTCGAACGAGGTGTGGACGCGGTGCTCAAAGTTCTTGGGCGCTGATATCTCAGGCCTCTTCTTTTTCTTCTTGCGAAACATCCTCAGGTCCAGAAGTGGAACAGTCTGTCTGCTTCAAAATGTCCCTGCAGAGAAAAGTATACTTTAAATAAACTGCACTCAAGATTATATGCAGCACATGTTTGAGCAACTGTAATTTTGACATTTGGATATAAGCAAATCTCTTCTGACATGGTGATTAAAAAGATACCAGCCGCTGAGCGCACGTCGTAGTCATAGTGTGGAGCTCTCTACTCCCTGAGCAGGTGTATTGAAGCTAAATCTGCCGGACGATTACATTTCCACGTGGGAGAGAGTTGCTCATCTAAAAACTGTTCACTGCCTGGGATGTTGATGTCCCACGCTAGCCTTGTCGGCTATCATGTGCTTTTACCACCAAGAACAGCTCCAAGGAGAGCGGATGGATTTGTAAGCACATGTGTAATGAAGGATATCTGGTCAATTAGGGCTTATTCATTCTCTGTGCCCTTTTACTGATGAGCACACGGCCGGGCTGGCCAGCGCCCACGGGCTTTCAGTGCATTAGCGGACTAGTACGACACTCAAACACACACATTAATGCGTGCACATAGGCCTATAAACAAACACAAACACACTAAGGCTATCCTTCATAACCCCTTTATAACCCTTTAATAACCCATTCTAATTAGTAGCCTCTGTGCCCTTGATTGCAGTAAGGGCAACCTCTTAATCTCTGGATGGATGGTCTTGCAGTTGGCGTGCCACTAACTGGGGTTTACTCTATGTTGAGCTTTATTTTCCATTCAAGTGGAGGGAAATAATTAAATACGTTACATCTCATTTCCTCTGCCGCACAGCTGTACTGGGAGATAATCAGTCACATTTAAGTCTCATGATTAGTATTAATACTGTTTTATGTAGCTTGCGCTGTAGAGGACATCCCTGAGAGGCATGCAAGCGGACGCCAGTCTGGGCCAGACTGAAATGTCTTCATAGCTATTGGATGAACTGCCATTTCATTTTGACATGACATTTACGGTTCTTAAAAATGAATCCAGCTATTGTTAAAAACCCGCTTGCTTTCCTTTGCCTTGTGCGGAGAATTAGTTGGTTTTGATTTGTCTTCTATCGGGACCAGATATCATTTAATTTTGTGAACTTATTTGGTTTATAAAGGGTTGGTTTATGGGCAGTATTCCCAGATATGATCCTCTTACTCAGTTTTCAAAGTCAAAGTTTAGCTACGTGATACACATTCATAGAGTTTTGCCCAACATGTGCATCCAAACGATTGTCCACATCAGCAGCGCAACAATCGAAACAATAATGCTAGCATGTTCTGTGCACATTGTAGCCCTGAATTATACAACACACACACATGCAAGGTGCCCTGAGAGTATCTGACACAATCTCCCATCATGCACTTTGAAATCGTGGGAGACGAGGAAATGAGTTTTGCGGTCGTCCATAAACCCAGCAGGCGATCGCACTGGCAGCCTTTCCTCTCTCCACACCCACCCTCAAACCAGCACGGCTCTAATCGGCATCAATGACGCCTGTTGAGATGAGAGGCATTGGTGACTAACCCACGCCACTCACCCAGCCGCATCGCCGGAGGGTAGAAGGAGGTCGGGCCCACCGGTCACATCAGCAGAACCCACCTCATTACGAAGGGGGGTGGGTGACGAAAGGGAGAGACGTGTCGCCCTCCAAGGATAATTCAATCACGAGGCTAATATGCTAAGTGTTGCATAAACGTATCAGTCTGTGCTCTCCCTATGTACATAATGTTGTGCTGGGAAGGACTTTAATTCAATCTGACAGGGACATTATGGTGTGAGGGCTCTCGGGAGGGGGGAAAGAGAAGCCGGGGCCACGGGTACAGTCAGGCCCAGATGTATTAGAGAGACAGGGACCCAGTTTCCCTCCTACAGACACAGAAAGGCTTTTAACACCCAATTATAGCTCTCTCTCTCTTTTTTTGAATAACAAATGCCTGAGAAAACAAGCTGCAAAACAGATCGCAATCTCACTTTTCTCTTTTTCCGCTGCATGACCCGCTATGCGCTCAGATCGCTGCTCAACGTGTAGAAGCTGGCATCGCCTGAACAAATATTTGCACGTTTACTTTCATGTATTCTTTTTCAAGTGGATCGATCAATATTTACTCGCGGGTGAAATGCAAACTGCTACAGCCCTCCACTGCCATCAATAATGGGGTGATATCAGCGCACTGTTTTTTTTTTGTTTGTTTGTTTTTTTATGATACGTCATCAAATCTCAGCTCAGAGTAGCACAGGACAAGACATTCAAAGTACTCGTTATTTAGATCTCACTGCTGTTCCCTTCGGAAGAGGTACAAGCTAACCACTGTGACATCAGAAACAAGTACAAACACACATACGCACTTTGTTGATTCATGCCGCGGCAAAATGAATTAAAAAGTTGATGCTCTTATTGATTTACAAGCTTTAATCACATGCAACTGGCCTTACGCTGACCTCTCTGACTGTGCTGAGCGTATGACTGTCTTGATATGATATGAACGATGTGCTATTGATTTCCGAGTCTGTGCATTAAATACAGATGCACGGAGCTGAACATGCACACTGCTCTCGATTTCTGGTCACATCCTTAAAAACTGCGCAGACTTGACCCTATGCCTCAGTGGCTTGTCTTGAATCTATCAGAGAGCTGAGGCAAAGCCCAGCCAGCTGCTGTCAGGGATATGAAGAGCCAGGGAGGATGAGGTCACCATAAAAATTGTGCTACATTAGGTATTTCCATCACTAGAACTCTGTGCGGGAGCAGCAAATTAAATAGATCCAAATGCATGACCTAAAAACTCAAATCCTGTCACTGAGAAATAAAATCTCTTGCATGGGAAAGCAGCAAACAACTGTCTGCAAGAAGTGTTTGTGGAGTCTGACTAAACATGAACCTCTTAAAAAAAAAAAAAAAAAGAGCTGATGAAGCGTGGAAATTTTGGTGGGGGCATGTAAATAAACCTTATTTCTCTGCAGAGAGCTAGCTCTTAATCCCGTCCCAATCCAGGCTCAAACCGACATCCAATCACAGCCTTACCCCCCTGACTTGACGGAGCTTCTTCACCTGGCAGAGTGGCCGTGCCTCTCATGCCACGCCGAAATTCAACCGCGCAATCCATACGTTTCCCGCAGACATGACAGAGGAAGATGGGGCATGCTCGCCTTCCTCTCATGTTCAAACCACCCGGAGCAGGAGCTGTGGCTGAGTGGGAGGGGATCGAGAGATAAGAGAGATATTTGATTTGCTCCATGTTAGCGCTCCCAGCTCTGTTGAATGATTTTTTTTTTTAACCCCCCCGTTTGCCCTGATTTCTGCTTCTGTCTTTTAGTTGGCGTGCGTACAGAAACGTAGAGAGTGAGTGTGCAGGTGACTGTGCTCGCAGGATTAGTATGGTTTCAGTCCTTCACTGATCTAATTTTAGGACACGTCACCCCCCCCCCCCCTCTTCTGTAGCACCCGACGCGTGTTTATTTTGTACAGGATTCGTGTCAAACGCTGAGGTGAGGGTGGGAGACGACAGAGATGAGGTAATCCTCTTTCTGCGGTTGTCAATGCACGTATAAACGTAATCCAGCTACACTGAATTACAGAAGGGGAGGGGGGCTACATTTATTTCACGGCACCGTAGATAACATCAAGGTCTTAACTCTGCAGTGCAGGGTTGGAGGGTTTAGAGATAGCTCTTCTATCAGCTTCATTATGATGACCGTTTTGCCCTTTGGGTGTAATGAGACCACATCTCAAGGGTGGGGAGAAGAGGGGAGTCTTGGTCGGGCATCTCCTCCTCGTGCTTTGTAAAACACACATGCACCTACACGCGCCATCTGAGGGCATGAAAAAAGGTACAAGGCACTGGACGTGACCGGACAGTACAATGGCAGCGTTTATGATTTAAGTTGATGCCCGCGTTCTCTCTGAAGTCACCTCTGCAGACATGGAGGGATTCTCAATAAGAGACGACGTGATGTGATGTAACAGGCCGCACGCAGCGACATGGAATAACATGACACTAGCATGCATATTTCATGCAAGTGGTCTGGAACATCATGCACGACAAAGCACTTTGAATATAGGGAACATTTGATAATGGCACGCACGTGCTTCTATACCTCTGTAATGTCACCAATTGCACGAATGAAGCTGCGCCAGTTAGCGCTCCTGTTTTTTTAGCATTGCTCTGGGGATGACGCTGTCAAGCTGTCCAGAACTTTAGTCCAGCAACTATGCAATAGTTTGCCAAACATTTGTGGCCTCCGGAGGATGAATTCTGCTGACTTTTTGGACATTTTCTTTTGTGCAACTAGCACGCCTTGAGTTTCAACTCGTCCTGCAAAACGGTAAACAATAAAATGTATGTCTTTTACAGCATATGTAAAATTAAAAAAAAAAAGCTACTCAGAGCTACAAGAGCAAAAATAAAAGTGCAGATGTCTGTTGCCAGTGGCCCGACAACAACTTTCTTAGTCCTTGATGTAGCTCTGTCTAGAATAAAAGCTACCACTCAGGGGTAAAGACACAATGTAGAGCACACCCAAGGGCACGTGTTTATCGACAGCAGTGTACCAAAACAAGATATCCCGCGGGGCATGGAAAGAAATCGCCATTAAAAGATAATCGGATACAAAATAAATATTGAATGAAATACAGCCAATTACATCCATATGCTGCATTCAGTTGGTAAATCTGGAAATGAAGAGCAGGGGGGGGCGGCCCACATTCAGACAGAGAGTTCATTGATAGTGACACATCTTAGGGTATTTCAAATGTCACATAACTCGCAGTGATGCGTCATATGTATTCTTTCACTCCGATCTCCGTGTGAAGCCGTGCAAGTCGGAAATAGTATGCGATCAAAAAGACCCGCGTGCCGTTTCCTCATGCTCCAAATAAGTAGAAAAGAGCCTGAGGACTAGTAGCACACAGTAAAACGCGGCTTCTGTGCCCGTCAGTGTGGGCTGTCAGTTCTTCAAGGTCGCACATCTGCTCAGGAGTGCACATGTTAATATTGACAGTGAGGGAGCAAGAAATGAGAGGTCAAGACAGGGGGAGCGAGGGAGGCGGGGGGAGGAGGAAGGGAGAGTCTGGACGCTCAGCTGCAGCGACAGAAAAAGAGCAGATGAAGAAAGTGAGAGGACAGAGAGGAATAGATGTGGAATCGAAGCTGTCGCTGAAACTTAATGTCTGCACGCTTTTGCTCTAATTTAGCGGCGCAGTGATGGTGATAGCGGCCGTGGCCTCAGCTCGGAAAATGTAACCTCTTTTCTCCACCGCCTCTGGATTCCCGCAGTAAACAAGCCACGGCAAAGGGGATTTCAGGACAAGACGGCTGCATCGACAGAGCGCATACATCATTCTGGCACCTGACATAATGGCACTGATTCTCCCAGATGAGAAAATGGACAAGAAAACTATCTTGTCCCGCCCTGCAGAGTGTGGCATGGACATTAATGCGCAGTAAGAGCTATAGTCTCTATCTACTCCCAACACCTTAAGATAATGACATTGTAAAAGCAACGCTTCCAGTGTCCCGGGGCTTTTATGGGATGTTATTTGGATGCTGACACAACACTAGAGAAAACAGACTCTTAAATCAGGAAGTAGCCTTCCCCCGTGCAGTATCGCAATATGTATACGAAGAGTCTGGAGAGTAAGGAGATGCAGCACTGACCAACACTCTGTTTAATTAAAGATCCTCTTGGCTCTTGCAAGTGCTTTGAACAATTTGACGCTCCGCTGATAGAGACGTATGATCGGGCTGGACCAATGGCACGAGCCCGGCTCTTCTCTCTTGGGCCTAATTTATTGATGCGCTGGGACTTGGTGCAAGCTTTACTGTACGCGCATGTGCTTATGAAAGCTTTGATTTGAAATTTTTCCAGCCAGGGCCTCGGCGCGCCTCTCCGAGGGACAAAGAACAGGCCGCTTTTAACCTCGGATGTTCCTTTGTGGTATCAATCTTGCACCGACTCCGCTGCCCTCCTTAGTCACCCAGCACGGGCGCTGTTTGAGCCCAGAGAGGGGACTCATGCTGTCCTAATTTGGACTCGGAGCCTTTTTTTAATCCTTAGTGCTCGGCGTCTCATGGCCAGCGGCGACGCTAAGCTGGTAATGCACGCAGTCCCCTTCTTTCGGCCGACACGAACATGACACGAACGCTCCTGAAAACAACTGTAAACACAGCAGGTGCCATGATGTTACATCATGTGTGCTGTGTCCTCGTGTGTGTGGCATGTCCCACTCACTGCCAGCCCCGTCAGCGTCCTGCCGCATGTGTTAGAGTCCTTTCCAGCCTGTCTGTTTTAGTTTCCCTGTAAGCCTATAAGAGCATAAAAGCAGACACACAAAAAAAAATCGACTTCAGGAGATACTGGAGTCTACACATCATCCTCAGGGAAGCAGATGTCCAACTGAGTATGTGCATGTGTGTGTGTGCGCACCAAAGAGACCTTCTCTGTCACCTGCCGCCCCCTCCACCCATCATGAATATCAATGAGCGACCTGAGACACAAACACATGGCTTCACTTGCAGAGCCTCAGCTACGCCGCCGTCGTATTTTTTTAAAACGCACGCATAAAAACTCAAATCCGCTAACTTCGAACACAGATGTTGTTTTTGGGACGCGCGCGTAACAGGTGCAGTCGCAGGGTCACGCACAGGGTCGGGAGTAGCTTTTTTGGACGGCGAGCGCACAAATGTTGTGACGCTGCCAGCAGGAATCAGTGCGGGGTTGATAAGGCATTAAAGTAAAATCTATACACTTTCTAGCCTCGGACTGTTTTTCACTGAGAACTTTTGCACCTAATTGAGAGGCTCTCCTGCAGCATCTGTCAGATTTCTTGAGTGCTCAGATTCAAACGGTGCACGGTTAAAACGTGCCCCCCCACGATTATGCAAGCCCACACACAACAGGTTTTCCAAATGTTAATAAAGTATGTCACATGTGCCCATTTTTGCTTCAGCAACCATCGACTGAAGTGTGTATGTATATATAGTAGAGTAGCTCCTTGAATCCTCATGCTCTGGTATGACCAGAAAGATCACCCGAGCCTACATGAACACAACACACAGTAGCATACACAGAGGCAAAAAAAAAAGAAAAACAGGAAGCGTCCGTCCACGGTGCCCTTAGTAATGGCAGAGTCTGTATTTGTCAAGTGTGATCCATCGCGAGAAAGGCAACATTTCATGGAGTGTCGTATCCTCTTCCTTGAGGACAGGAGCTACAGAGACAGGGGGAGAGCGAGGACGTGGGGGGTTTTGAGGAGGAGGGGTGAGCAGAAGGTGAAGGCTCCTCTTTTGAGATGCAGCCCATCACTGAGTACATCCAAATAGCCCTCTCCGAATCTTCCCTTTTTTTCTTCCCTTCTCCTCCACATCTGCACCTGGCTGCGCTGCATTCTGCTCACAGCCTCTCCACCTCCTTCCCCTCTTCCCTCCACCACAGCTGATGCCTACCGATGGCACACACACTAGCCTGCTCTTTATCAATGACGTTAAGCCTCTTTTCCGTTTTTTTTTTTCTTTTTTCATACCCCCATCTCTACCCCCCCGCTTTACCCCACTCTCCTCGCTGTGGAGAGAGAAAACAGGGCTCTGGAGGGATAAATCATTATTAGAGGAAGAGGAGGAGGAGAAAAAAAAAAAACGGTCATTCCCCCTTACCTTGCTGTCCAGTGAAGAGGAGAGCCTCTCTCCTCCAGGAAGGATTGGAAGCGAGAGTGTGTCACATACACACTCGCGTACACTATTATACGCCGCTCGCTCACATCCACGCACACTTACACTCACGCGGGGACATAAACGCTCTCCCTCTCTCCCTCGTACACACAACGACGAGGAGGAGGAGGGCTGGCTCTCAAGCAAGAGCACACTGCAGGCTGCTGCTTGCCTGGGAAAGCCTGATGCGTTCCTCCCTCCAGGCAGAAGCGCACACTGCCATCTCAAAGGCTCTTTGTTGGAGCTGATTCATCTCCGGCTCCGCGGCGGAGTGCTGGTCCGTGTACCGGTGCCCGCTCCCGGGGACGCGGGGCGGCCGCACAAAAGAGGGACAAAGCCATGAAAGGGGGAAGGCAGCATCCAGGAGGAGAGGATATCACGGCCCCATGCAGCTCCTTCCATCCAGCGGCACCCCCCCTCCCCTCCTCTCTTTCTCTCACTCTCCTTCTCGGGCTCGCTGTCTTTCTCTCTCTCACAGACACACGCTCCCTCCCACCTCCCTTTCCCTCTTCTCTCTCATTCTCCCTCTCTCTCTTTATCACTTCCCTCCTTCTCTGCCTCCTCCCACTCGCTCACTGGGCTGCAAAAGAACTGATAGCACCGTGCGCGTGTGTGTGCGAGTGTGTGTGTGATTTTAAGCCGGTTTCCAGTGACTGTAAGGAGACCTCATCACCTGGGATACCTTTCATCCACCTCCCCGTCCCTTTTCCTCCCTCCCCCCTCTGTCTCCTTTACACGTAACGTGGGTGACACGAGAACACGAGGGCACTGCGCTCGCCCAGCGCGCTGCTGTTCAGTCAGATGCATTATCCATGCAATGACAGGGTCAGGGATGGCAGATGGCAAGATGGGCTGTTGTATACGGTCGGCGTGTAACGGGGGCGCGGGGCTATTTCCGTAGAGGGTGCAATCCTCATCCTCGCAATCTCCTGTGAGTCCGCCGTGACCCAAAAAAAAATCTTTCCGGGTGAAGGCAAAAAGAAATTACAGCACTGCTCCTGTCCTACATCTCATCCCGCATCCTCATTATTTGAGCGAAACATTCCCTTCTCTTTTCCACCACAATCATTTCCTGAATTATTTATACAGCCGCTAAGACCAGACACAAAGCAGGAAAACGTATTAGGGTCGAGTCGGGCAGAAATTGCCTGCAAGAGTGAGCCAGATTTGGGGCATATGTGTAATATGTGGCATTTTGATATGAGAGGAGCTCGCAAAGGCGCTATGACAGGTTTAAACAAGGACGTTCCTGCAAACACATCCAATAAAGTCAAGTGGAAAAAAAAAAAGCCGCCACTCAACCAATCTGCATGACAAAGACAGATTTGCCTGTTGGGGGTATGACAGACACGACCCCTCCCTCTCTTTTCACTCTCACCACATTATAGATTTATTGGCGTGGAAATATTTTACTGGCCCGAAGGCCCGTTTTTCCTGATTTCTTTTGAGTTCACAGATGTGAACAGCAATAGAACAGCAATACTGGTTGTTATTACGTGAAACATATAGGGGTTATCACAAAAGTGTTTGCCCAGGCTATCTGAGCCTCGTACTCACTGTTATCTCTGTTTGGCAGCCATGAAGGAGAGCTGGGCAGGTCAAAAGGTCAATTAAAGACATACTCCTGTGTATTTTGTCGTTACAGGTCACTGAAATACACCATTGTTGTTCCAGCAAGAGGAGCAAATGCATATCGTTTCATTACCAAAGAGAAGAATTTGTCAATTTAACCTTTGGTCTAAAATACTGTTGCACGACTGGCTAAAAATCCTCTTTTGATTTGCAGATAAATCAACTCAGTTCAATTAATTGTTATATTTTCTTTGTTTTTCAGCTTTTTTTCTAGCCACGGCTAAAAAGTGATCTTACATTATAATCAACGACAAGGTTATATTTGTAAATTTAGGAGCCTGTCAGACTTCCCATTTGGGTAAAAGATGGAAAAAATAGTTTGTAATGCTAAAAAGGGAGCTTTCAATGACAATACTGGTCTTAAACCGCAAGGTCATTAAATTGAAAGGCCAGAAGCCGCCTTAATTGTTTGCATTTCAATTCATTCTATTGTTTATGATGAATGTGAAGGATTACTCTATGGGCTATCGGGGCTCAGCCTATAAAGCCATGGGTAATGTAATTTCTTGTCAAAATCCACTGACATTTTTCCAGATTACCTATAAACCCACTTTATTATATTCTCTAACAGCGGCACAGATATAGCTGAAATCTACATAAAGCCTGTGTCATTCACCCACTCGCTTACAAATAGTATTAAATATGGAAACCTATTTCTGCCGGTTCTTTTTAATAATTAATATAACCGCGAAAGTCACTCAAGATAAAAACAATATATGTGCAAGTTAAAATTATGAGACAAAGATCACCGCTCTGACTCACTGAGTGAGTGAAAACTGAGAAAACCTATTAAGTGAAGTGACTGAAGTAAGAGAGTATTGAAAATGTTGGTATAAGTCAATCAGAATAATAAAACAGTAATTCACTACTAGTAAGTCAAAATTACTGGACAAGGAAATGGAAATTTTAAATTATAATAGGTAAAAAAAAATCACAAATCACAAAATGATGAAAAACTCTGCATTATTTATGGCAGAGCATAAGAGGCCTCTGTCAAAATGATAGAATTGAACTTAATAAGCTGTCAAATAATAACGCTGAGCTAGAAAACGGTGGAAAACTTTTTTAAGTTTGCAGTAAATTCAAACTTGAAAGTCAGAATCATAAAGTGTCAACAATATGTTAGTAATTTGGAAATAAATCAGTCAAAACTACGATAAAGCACACATAATTAAAACCATGAATCTACTTTATTTTCCTGTTTTGTTGGCGCGCGTGGGCCTCCATAGAGACACCGTATGCAAGATATCCAACTAGTTCATCTCAGTGAAAGGTCAAAGTGTCTACTAGTGACTTCAGGGAAGCAAACGCCTGGGCAGAGGACTTCTTATTAACTGGTGCGTGTAAATTCAAGACTGCACAAGGGCGGTGGCGGTAAACAAGCGCACCCGTCGCCCCTGAGTGTCCGCGTCTGTCAAAGCACTAGCGTGGGACAAAAGTTCTCCTCCGAGAGCCTGTCTGCAGCGCATTTACAAACCTAGCCTGCTTGTAGCATGTCTCCGGTGCAGAAACAGAGTGCTATGGATTTTCTGTCTGAAGCGCTGCCTGCGTGCTTGCTTGCTTTCCCGGGATGAGCTTTTAATAAGCGGCGAGCTGTACAGGATGCATTATGGTGAAATTACGCTGCGTTATTATTATTATGGGGGCGCACCGCGTTGCCTACCTACCGGAATTTAAAGTAGACAGTATGGGAACTCACCACTTGAGAGGATCTTGGCTGTCATGTTTCCAGCGTGAGATTAAAGTTCCTCTTCCCGGAGTTATCCACGTGCACGCAGAAGCAGCGGGGCTCTCCACTGCCATCAGGAGAGTGGCCCCTTGGGGATAGCAAAGGCCTGTCCTGCCCACAACCGCGAAAGGGTGGATTTCACTTGCTAATGAGCCAACCACCTTATCTTCCAGCCATTCATCAAAGTCTGCCCTGCAAGCTGGCTGTGTGTGAAGTGAGTCCCATCATCACAGTAGATTAGGTTTAGGTATACTCCTACCACTTTGGTCAGTGGGCTTCTGGGTAGCCTCTCCTGGACAATGATTAACCCAGCAAGTACTTTACAACTCCCCAGCAGTGAGGGAGTGAAATTGAGTCATTTCATTAATATGAACAACCCTGCCAGCAGACCATTTAAATGCGTGTCCCACCAGTAAAGCTGCAGAAACATGTCAGTGTGAGAACTGTTCTGTGCATCACCTGGTTTCCAGATACCATTCCCTTCGCATGCTCCCTGCTGACAGTGCATTACCACAATCACCCTCAGTCTTTTAAAAAAAATCCACTGGTCATCAGGCATCAGTCAGATGTCTTAACAGGTTTATTGAACATCAATGACATGTGGCCTGCAAGGGGCATTAACCCACAGCGAGATGTAAAGCCCAGTTGAAACGCCTCAGTGAAGCTCATTTGCTTGGGATTGTGTTGAAAAAATAAAAATAAATGTGCTGACACATAAAAATATGTTCTTAAGAACAACGCAAACGAGAAAAAGTGATAAATAGACAAAGAATGAAATTAGGAAGAAATGTCGGCCTTCAGTATCAAGCAGTGTTTAGTGCAGGCACAAAGACAACACATTTAGATGAAGTTATCTCTACCAATGCTTCTTTTTACATAGGTCGAGTTGTGATACTCCCATGCCAAATTCAACTTTTCAGTCTGTTGCAGTGTGTGCTGGATTACATAACATCATACAGGTGTTTCTATTATTATTTGATACACCCACTGTAGTTTTACTAAATCCGCGTTCAACACATCTAAAATAGTTGTCTTAAAAAAAGGTTTCCACAGAAGCCTCTGAGTAACTGGAACTCTATAAACACAATATTTACAGCTAGCTTTCAAACCACAAATCAACAGTTCTTGCATGATATTTGGAGATAAAATCCCAATCAGATCACGATGGATGGATCAGTTTTCAGGCAGTAGCCTGAGCCACTGGACCTCTGACTTCCTGCGATTCTTGGGACAGTTTTTTGAAGTAGCGTTCAGCCCGCAGTTCCTCAAAGCAGAATTCGGTGGCGCCGCTGAGAAGCAGCTCTTTACAGTACATGCTCTGCTCGTGTGGTTTTCCTGTTTCTGCTTCCTTGTGTTGCTGGTGATGATCCTGTAGTCTCTTGAGAGGAGTTTCCTCTCTGCCAGGCTTGCGCGCCGACAAAACCGTGTTCACTGCCGGGTTGATCTTGCATGGAGTCCTGAGGGAGGGATGGAGGGGTGACGTAGTTACATTTAACTTATAATAGCAAATCATGACAACTAAAAGGATGTAAAACAACAGTCCTTGCTGGCGTACAAATTGTTGATGAATTAATGAAAATTAAGCTCTTGACTTGACCAGTTTGGGTGCACATTTAATCATTTTAATAAATAGAGATCGACCGATATGTTGGTTGATCTATCTATACGAGGGTGCGTTCGCCAACACATACACATTTTTTGCCCCCTGTCAAGATTTACAGACAGAGACGCTGGAGACGCTGTGGACCCGTGCAGCCCATACATGACCCCTCCCCCACTAGCAGAGTGCATGCAGCAAGAAGCTGGAAAATGCTTGTGCTCTACCTCTTCTGTTTATCTTATATGCATGAGAGCGTTAAATACTCTTTGAGTTCAATAAATGCTTTTGAGACCTAAACATTTGTTATCATGGTGTGCCTTTCATCATGTAAATGGAGGAAGAAAGAGCAGTATTGGCTCCAAATATTGGCCGCCAAGGATGATGAAAAAAAAAAAAAAACTCAGTATCGTCGCCAAATAATCCATATCAGACGATTTCTACAAATAAAGGTCATGAAATGAAACTGCAGGAAAAGTTTAGATTACTTGGTTACTCACATTGTTGGAGGTTGGTCTGACTCCTCAACAAACGGTTGGAAGGTGGGCTTGGGAGGCGGTGGAGCCATAACAGTATGTCCAAATTTTGTCTTCTGGGGCATCTATGGGGTAGATTTATACAGATAAAATTATAAACTTTCTATACTGGATTTGAATGCTCACAATTGAACCAACAAAGTTCTCTCATACCTTGACATCACACCACTTTTCAGGTCTGTGCTCATTCTCCTTTGCCTTAGACGTGGGAGGAGCCTTCCAAGACTCCAACTTAGGCTCTGACGGATCAGCGCTCTGAGTTTTGTTCTCATCAAAAATCACCAACAGACTGTTTGAAGCGCCGCCGAGGACAGGGACACCACGTGACTGCAGGCCACCAGAAATACCTATCCACAAAACCATTAAAAAAAATGTAACACCTTTTCCAAAACTAATGCTGAT
Organism: Mugil cephalus; assembly: GCF_022458985.1. Lineage (NCBI taxonomy): Eukaryota > Metazoa > Chordata > Actinopteri > Mugiliformes > Mugilidae > Mugil > Mugil cephalus. The sequence continues at coordinate 8,805,478 of NC_061786.1, forward strand.
GTTTAAAGATGCTGGAGCACTGGTAACACCAGCTCAGCATTTGTACATTGCCATGCTTACTCCTGATCGCCGACCCAGTTCTGTTGACGGGGACAATAGTCTTTTTCTTCCCTCGGTGTTTGAGGTCAGCTAGAGAAACTCTCTCAGGTTCTGTGGGCTCATCATCGCTACTATCCTCCTCCACATTCATCATCACCTGCCGGGTCACACGTGCCTGCAGCGCTCTATGAATATAAACACAGAAATGTGTGATTATGATACAACTGTAGACAGTGGGAGAACATTTCACTTTATAAACTTTTGGGTGGGTCCATACTTATGAAACTGCTGAAGCTTATCATGTGGCTCAGCATTCTTCCTGAACCCCTCTTGATAGACCTGGTCTGCTTTGCGATAGTTGCCCTGATTCTCATACTTCTCAGACCAAGCAATGTAGAAGGATGTCTGCGTCACTCCTACCCCTTGTGCCTGCATGTACCTGTAAATGTCCAAAGGCTCCGGGCAGTTCTCTGCCTGGTATACACATGCAAGACAAACGTTAATGACGCCGTGTTAGGTTGTCAAAGTAACAAAATAGTTCAAGGATACAATACTAGAAACTAATGCACATACAAATTTGATCCAGAGGTCAACATAGCGGGGGTCACTGTGATATTTTTCTTCCTCTGTAAATCTGGTCACAGCTCGTTCCAACAGTGTGGAGAGGTTGCTCTCCTTTCCTCCCTGAGGGAAGGTTTGCTCTGTCCACTTAATATACCTGTAAAAGCAGAAGTTTGTTAAGAAGGGCAGATTTTAGTGGATCACTGTAACAGAGACACTTTGCTGTTTGTACATGTCACTTACCGATCCCAAACATCAAGGGGATCATCTCCGTCATACATGCGCAGCTCAGACTCAAAGGCCCTGGAGAAACAAAGAAATGAATCCTTTCATCATGCAAAAACTGCAGAGAAAAGTGTTTGACAGACACCCAGACATTTTATCATCCATTCAAGTGCAAAGTTTAACAGGTTATCCATACTGTCTCTGTTGATTGATCACAGAGATGGCTCCCTCTTGCTGTTGACTGAGAGCCTGATGTAAGCCTGATATGGCTCTGCCTCTTCTCAGCGGCTGGATGTTTTCTTTGCTTAGCTCCCACTCCACATCTCCTCCTTCTGCCATCGTGGCTGGACTGGATGCCTACAGGCAGACACACAGACATGTGTTACTTTTCTCAACACTGAATGTATTTGTTTGTGTGTGTGCATATGTATGTATATACATATATTCAGTTCTTAATAGTGAGCCCAGAGAACAATGAAGTAGTCAAGAAGTCTTTTTTAAAGAAATAATAAATCAATAATCTAAATTTTGGATCTGCAATGAGAAACTTTGAGACTGAGACACTTTATATAATCTCATATCTGTACATAAATGCAGTATATTCCAGGTAAATAGGACTATATATTTCATTTTGTAATTCGTACTTACTTAAAACTTACTTTTTTATTATTTTTATTTTGACTCTTATTCCCGTGTCTATATCTGGTTCACCTGTGTTCTTTGTTGACCTGAGACTCTTGGACAAAACTATTTCCCTGTGGGGATCAATAAAGTAATATTGAATCTTGCATAAGTTGTACTTCTTTTCTACTCCTCTACCATCAGACCCAAGACTGTTATTAAGATGAGTTATTATGATAATCTCCAGAGTTTTCTGGCCTGGCCTTTTCATTTATGGTTTATGTGTAGATTGCTGTTGTATTATATATCACATTTTAACATCTTCAAGTGTTACCTATGGTTAACACAACGCACTTCCATGTATTAAAACTGCCATATATTTAAATCCGTTTTATCATAGACGCCATCCTAATTATAATAGCTCAGGGTTTAACTTGTTGAAGACTTGACAAACAAGAGCAACAGTCATGTGAATCACGTTCTACACATGCAGCTGCATTATTTATAATTTGAGCCTTTGAAAACGTTTCAAAAACGATGCAATGACAATTAAAATCTAGCAACATTGCATGTAACTCAGAAATGAAGTATAGTTTATTGTGGTTATTATCTGACAAGTGTAAGAGAGTTGGTGTGTCCTTGTTGGTAACGTGCATGACGTGGGGAGCTAGCACCTAGCTAGTAGCTAACTTAGCTTATATTAGCTTTAGCTCGATAAGATTTTGTCGTTCGCTATATTAGCAAAACAAACTAGTCACATATAAAATAAATCAGATAATCTATGAAATGCTGTCATTTTTCCTTTATTCCATACCGCCTTTGAGACAGTTTTGTCCCTTTTCTTTTCCAGGTGGCCGTAGTAACGCCTCCGAAGCTCTTCAACCGAGAACTCCTCTGTGTTTTGAACGAGGCCCGCGAGGAAGCTGATTGGTGGAATCAGAAACAGGAAAACGTAAATGTACGTCACACCACTTTTTTCCGGGTTGGTTCCTGATTTGATTATGACAACATAGGAAGCCTGAAATGGGTGGCTAGCTGCTATATCATTGTCCATAGAGTCGCCTTTCTTTCCACATTTACCCGTTAGTAACATATAGTAGTAATATTGGTCCGGTTGTAGCTGCCGTTCTCATGACTGTCTACACGTGTCGGAATGGACGGTCGTTGTTATTGTTGTGCGTCAAAGTTTAGTCTCTTCAAGAAGGAGGTAAGCTATTCCTGGCTATCATTTAACACTTAGATATACACATTAAACGTGTTTCGTAAAATATGATGTGTAATTAATACATTTCTATGTGCTCTTAGCTGGGCTGTAAGGGCTGCGGTCGATCCTTCTGCTCCAGTTGTTTGACTTTCAGTGCTGTGGTGCCTCGCTGTGGCAACACCCAGCAGAAGGTCTGCAAGCAGTGTCATGGTAATCTGACAAGGTAAAGCACAAGCCATGCCAGGAAAGAAATGACTGCAATCATAAAAAAAAAAAAAAAAATCTTTAAAGTCATTTTTTTCCCTCCTGTTTTATTTTTAGTGGGGAAGCTACAAACAGTGCTGGAAGATGGTCCCCTCCTGAAAATTATAAAAAGTCAGTACGAGATCAGATTTGGGAAAGGAAATAACACTTTACACAATACAGCTATTTCATAAAATCTAAAGTTAATGTGTCTTCCACAGACGGGTCGCTGCACTCGAGGCCAAACAGCAAGGACAGCCGACGGCCCCTGGTGCTCATGGGGCAGGCAACAGAAATAACCGAGGAGGAGGCCATCTACCATCAAAAGGCCTCAGTAAAGAAGATCAGATTATTGCTGACAGACTCCAAAAGCTCAAAGAAGACACAGCACCAAGTACTGACATTTCTTAGCAGCCAAAATCTTGACTTACCGCCAATTTCCCTAATATGTTTTCCCAGAAGAAACGCTGTATGTTTTTTTTTTAATCTTTCCTTTAGAGTCTGTCGCCTCTGAGAAAGATCTAGAATCTCGCCTTGCTGCTCTGAAAGCTCCCAGTCAGCCGGTACCTTCCACCAAGGAGATGGAGGACCGTCTGGCAGCTCTACGCGGTCAGCCTCCGCCTTCTCAAGCTCCTCCACCTGTGAGCTGAGTCTCTTACCTACTTGTTTGTGACACGTTGCGGTGCAGCTGAAGTATTTGGTGTTATGTAGAAGGAACTGCATGTTGTAGTGGTTTGCTGCAGGTGCTTACGAGCATGTGCGCTTGTGTGCTCATCTGCACAGGTGCATCGGCCTCCGGACAGCAGGACTCAGACTGAACAAGCCAATGATTTGATAAATCAGATGACAGACGAAGTTGCCATCGACAACCAGCAATCAAATCCCGAGTGCAGTAAGATGCTACTTGATTTCATCCACATTCAGTCAATATGTATTGATATATTGTATGCAGTCATAAAAATTATATAACAGCTGCATTCTGACACCTAAATAAGCCTCTGGACTGCGTAGTTAAAAATATGCTAAAACTCTTTCTTCCCTCTGCAGGTGCTGATGGTCGTATGAACGATCGTATGAATGACCTCAACAAGGGGGAGGGGGGAACACTGGATGAGAATTTAGAAGAGAACCAGGATGCAGTCAAGCAGCTGGAGGCTGAGAAAGCACGTGTGCTGGAGGAAGCCATGGAGGAGCTGAGGAAGGAGCACCACTCCCAGGATCAGATCCTGCACATGGCCAAGAGACTGGCACAGCTGAAGGGGCAGGACCCAGACAAAGGTGCATAACGTGCTGAGATATTAGCACACCGTTCCCTTCATCTTGATTTCAGTCAATAGTTTTACACCAGACTTTTGAGAAAAGCGTGTTGTTGCCATGATTAATGTGTTAATCATCTTTTAGTTACGAAGGAGGACTTCCAGCATCCTGACAGCGATGAGGAGACTGAAGAAGAAGCTGTGAAGAGAGTGTTGAAGCAGGTATATGGTTTAGTCAAAAAGTCAACATTATGGTGTGATGCAGATAATATAGAGTCGGTCAGTGCAACCACAAGGGGCTGCTATTTTGCCACTTTAAATATTTGCAATGTGAACTGCAGGCTTTGCTCTAAGGTTCCCCTCTTTTATGATTTTGGCTTCAGCTCTCAGAAGAAGCTGCGCTGGATGAGGCCAGCGGCTACAACATACCTTTAGAACAGAGCGGCCCAAGAAACAGAGAAAAGAAAAAGACTGCAAAGAAACCGGTACTAGACGACACTCACAATGTAACTTCATGATTGTTTTTCAGTCGATTTAATGGACAGCATTTAAATCCTTGATTTTGTGCACTTTCAAGGCTCCAGCTCCTGCAACCAAGAGCAGAAGTCCGGCAGCTGCTATAGCACATCAGCCGTCAGACAGTGACGAGGATGAGCTCCCGTGGTGCTGCATCTGTAACCAAGACGCCACCGTTCGCTGTCACACCTGTGATGGAGACCTGTACTGCAACCGCTGCTTCAGGTAAACACTGATCGCGTTTACACCTGCACCACCCTCCCGGTTACTTCATGTTCATAATAAGGCATTTAGATTGAACAAGCAGGTTTAATATGGTTATTCATCCCTTCATACATGATAAGCCAGTTAGATATAACTGCGAGCAGTTTGTGCAGGAGCATATGATGATACACAAAACCGTGTAAGTCAATTTTAGCCAAATTCCTGCACCTGTTAACCTAACCGTAAATTAATTTGCCTGTGCTTGTGAAGGCCTTAGCCCTGATATATATCAACATTGCATTATGGATTTGGCCACATAGTAACATAGTAGCGTTGTGGCACGGTGGCTTGTTTACTTGTGTCAGTAAGAACGTCAGAGCTTTTTCCGATGCAAACTGCAGAATATTCTCAGTTATTTTAATACAAAAGATTAAACTCAGTTTCTTCTTCATTCCAGAAGTGAGACCCGTTAGTTTGCGTTGTCTTTGTCTATCTGTTAAGTCACGTGGTAATAAAATGTATACATGCAATACGATCCCAGTTTCTCCAACTAGTGTGACTGGGTTTCTCAAAGTTAGGTTCAGGCGTTATTCAGGATTTTAAAAAATAGGATGTGATGTTTTCATGTGCAGATATAAAACTGGCATAGTCACAGTCATGTAAATGGACCCATTGATTTATAGCGAGCCCGCAAGAATTCTAGGTTTCAGCCCATAGAAGCATGGAAATCTTAACTGTGATGCCCGAGAAAGATGCGTGTGATTTTGAATGCATGCCATGACCCAGATAAATGGTAGGCAGACTGCTGCCATACTGTTAAGCAGCATGAATATAAAGTATTTAGTCTGATGAATTATCAATCCATGCTCCATTATCTCCCCAGGGAAGGCCATGATAAATATGACAGGATGGAGCATCGCACCAGTGACTACACCGCGCCAAAGAAGAAGAGGAAGACATGAGAGTGAGACTGTGCTGCAGTTGTTTTCCTTATCAGACTCTGGTCAGCTGTCGCTGCTAACCTTGCTCTTTGAGCCTTGAGTACCTTGGTAATATGGTTAATAAAACCGCATGAAAAAGTGCGAATACTACCTATTATATAAAGCGAGCCTGAACCCATCATAACCAATGATTCACAGGACAACTAGCACCTGCTTACTGGAAATGCTAAAGCCGATCTAAACAAAACATTAAATAAGAGTATGTTAAAAAAAGCAACGGATAACATTTAAAGCTGAACACTTTTTAGACATAGACATAAATGTCAATGTAAATGCAGTACAAAATGTATAATATTTCAAACATAGCTTATTTTTGTGGAATGTATAGAAATAGAAGTAAAATAGTGGCAACAAAGGCTCATCTTAAGTGCACATTGCACTTGTCATCATTTGATCCTTTTTAGGTTTTTAAAACGCGTACAGAAAGCAGACCAGCCGCGTGTTCATCTGGGATGATGTATGGTCCCAGACTGCTGTCAGCTCTGGACTGAGGAAGCACAGAGCAGTCAGTATAAAAGGATTACTGGCCGCTTTGTTTTCTTTTGGCAGCCACGGCCGCCACTCTTGTAATCTATGTTTGGCTACAACTCTGACATGACTATTGGCTTTTCTTGTTCTTATGCGTAATTCTATTATAGATGAGGCAAATTGTTAGGCGCTATATGTCACATCTTTGAGATCAGTATCTTTTAGTTTTATTTTAAACTCCGAGACAGCCTTTTATTTTTTTTCTTGATCAAAGACATCATTACTTGTCGACAGCGTCTCAGTCTGGCAGGCCTTGTCTGAAGCGCAGTCGTGCAGTGTTGGACGGCTTCTCTGGGGGAGCACCGTACAAATTACTATAATGGAGCCCTCAACCGAAAGACCCCCTGTGTACTACAGAGAGAAGGCCAGAGTGCAGTTTTCATCAGTGTGCATTACTGTCTGGCTAACTGAGGCAAAGCCATAATTACACTCTCCTCCGGGGGCTTTCTCCATTAAGGTTTGTATGGAGCCAGTTACCGTGTTTGCCTTCTCTGGCCATGTCATACGCGTACCACAGGCAGGAAATGGACGAGGATAATGGAAGCGTACTTAATGGAACATCCTGCTGCTGATTTCACTGTGTTTACTCCTAGACTTGACATGTCTCCTTTGTTTCCATCACCCTGTTGAAAAATTTACACCAAAAAATAGAAGCTTGCATTCTGGGAATGATATGCTGTCTGCTAATCCATAGGGAGGGGGTCTTGATGTATCCATACAGTATGGCATAATCACTTAGTGAGTCATAAAGAGCACTAGTGGTACTTTAAATTTAAAGCTGTAATGATAATGTTGCTGTTTATTTGTGTATTAGAAATGGATTGTGCCTCATGATGCGATTTGTTAATTGTGACCATTTCTCACAAAACAGCCTCGTTTTGAAAATGTTCCGCTTTATTCCGACAACAGTTATCTGAACAAAATATTTATGTACATAAATAGGCAACCAAAAAATGTACAGTCTTCCACAAAAAACAGAACACAGCCCATCTGAGTAATAGACAACTTGTATCACAAGTAAATGGTTATGCTAATGGGAGACAAAATGTTATAGCAGTCCATAAATTAAAACGAAATAATAAAAAAAAGAATTCATTCAAAACCTGACTGCTGCTGTGTTTATTGATGCCGATTCCAGGAAGAGGAGGGATGAGGAGGAGTCCCTCTGACATGCGAACCGCACATACAGGCATCCGTAAGGTTAGCGCACGGGAGGAAGAGGCTCTGCATCGTCTTGATCCGCAATTTGACCGAGTATCATTTCTTCAAGGGACCTGACATTTTGCGTAGACCTTTTATCCTGTAGAGCAGCCCGTTGATAAAATCCTGCAGGGGAAGTAGAGAACAATAAACTTTTTTTTTAACCACCCACGGAACGGCTGTAAAATGATTAATACTGCAGTGCTCTCTCTCTCTTTTTTTAACTGTTATTGTTTTATGCTAGTGCTGTTTTCTCGCACCTCTTTTGGCTTCCCGCATTCTTGCAGCAGCTCCTAACGAGGACGACAAAAACAGAAAATGAAGCTCACAAACAACACGTTCCTTCGCAAACATCATGACACTGGACACCAGCGAGGGTCAAGTGCTTCTTACGCTATTGCCCTACATAGCAAACAGTCGTGTTTGCACTGAGGTGTTGATTAGCAGGGTGCACAGCGTTCAAAGTCTCCGGTCTAAATGTGTGACTCACATTTTCCACTGTTTGTACAACTGCAGGTTAGAGGGAAATTATTTTCACTTAACCGGCAATTAAAAATCGATTAACTGATAGCGTGGTGTTTCAGACGTTACCTGCAACCGAGTTCTCTGCCCGTCGTCCGGCAGCTCCAGTAGCTCATCTATGTCGATTTCTAACTCTGGGATCTCTTCTTCCTGTGACAGCAGAGATAAGTAAAAGTTAAAGGCAGACAAAGGCCCAAGCAAATGGCATTTTAGTCATTTTGCCGTCCTTTCTCTCACAGTGGCAACAATGTCCGCAACACTGATTCGTAAGGAAGAGAAAGAGCGAGCTATAATGCAACGTTGCAACAATTTCTGTGCAGCATAAACCCTAGGTGAAGGGTTGCACTGTAAATTTTGAAGTACTGACTTTTCTTAGCAGCCAATCATCTCAGTTAGTGGTGTCCGTTTTGCTGTAGAGCGCCGAGGCGTGAAGGGAGTGAGGCTGTAGGAGGCCAAACTTGCCACACACACACTTGCCGCCATCACATTTCATGGATGGTTTGCCCAGCTGGCATTTAGCTCAGCCATTACCAAGAGATAAACTATTTTCTGAAGAATACCTTCTATGCCTCGGACGTACCTTGACATAGATAATAAATGAGTGAAATGCGTCATCTTTAATATATAGTGACCTGTTCTCAAAATCCTGACATTTGTAAAATTCGTCACCGCAACTTTACACTTGGCAATCAGTTCGCATCAGAAGCTCTTAATACCTCTCAGCTACATTTTCTTTTCGCGCAGAATGAGAAGTGCTTACTGGAGGACTCCCGAGCGCTCAGATACCTGGAGTCAGCAATCACGTTTGACAACTGTGGCCTCTTTTTTTCTTTATTTTTTTTTTTTTTTTTTTTTTTTTTAGGAGGAATATTTTCCGGTTGGGGAGTTTTCATGGCTAGAGAGGATGTGGCCCACGCAGCCCTCTAGATGAGGAGAGAGCTAATCAATGTGGAAGTGCTGAGTGGCGGAATAGATGGGCCCACCTTCAGAGTCCCCTGTGCCCCTCTAATTGATATGTGCTGCCAGTGTGGACCCTGTGTGATTCTGCTGATGCCTGCAGGATAAATGCATGGCTGAACTCTTTTTTTTATTTTTATTATTATTATTTTATTTTATTTTATTATTTATTTTGATCCGTGCTGTACATTTCTCTGCTGCGTGGGCTTTGCTGTACAAGCTCTGGATGATCGATTTTTTTGTGTGTGTTGAGTCAGTCCGAGTACCTGGACTTGTGTCTGTGTTTTATGCTTAGTGCTCGTGAATTGCATATAGGTTTAATTTTTGCAGTAAAACATTCATTTCTTGACTCCGTTAGTGTTCATTACACCGTCAGTACAGGCTAACCAAGAAATTATTTGGGCCTATCAGCTCATTTGATAATTTAAAATGACAACCATAAACCTCTCTAAACCTGCGAAGGTCCTACTATGCATCAGCAATGCTCCAGGGGACCTCTCTATCTACATCTTTTCTACAGGTCTGCACCGAACTTAGGATCGCCAGTCATTATAGCCCAACTTTCAGGCAGTATAACATAGCTCAACTACAGTTGCATAACACTCTATGTTCTGTAAGTGACGAAAACCGTTCAACGCGTCTTTCGACGCGCAGAGCACCACTGAATATCAATGAGAGACGAGAGGAGCATGTGCATTTATGAGGAACCTTCAAATGAACCTTTCACTAACTTACTACTCGTACGCAGTCGCACTTCTCAGCTTGTTGAGTTGCCTTCGCTGTCGGCGGAGGAGGATAGCATTTTAATGAGGCCTGTGGGCAGAAAAGTCTCAGGCAGCACTTTTTTTTCCTTTTTTTTTTTTTTTTTGAAGTTAAAAGCAATAGACTGAAGCTAAAACGAACGTTGGCACCAATACTAGAATTCATGAATATCATAGTGGTTCTCAAGAGGACTGTGGTTTCATACAGCCAGTACAAACACGGTCTAAATAAGCTTTTGAGATGAGATGACCTCCGCCGGAATTAAAAGTTTCGGCATTGTCGGACCTAAAAATCCGTTGGCGAGTTCTTCAGCCACTTCATCCCTGTTGCACAAACGATCCAGCGCACTTCTGAAAGACACATTTTATAATTTAGGGTCGCGTTGTGTACATAGCGTTTAATATTATTGCCTAAGGGTTGCACATTGATCGGTTTGCATCAATTTCACCCACAGGGGGCACTGCTGTGAAATTGAGTATTGATAATCATGGCCCCAAGGGAAAAATTCCGAAGCACTTCAGCGACCCATGACCTGGGAACTAGAGCAACCGCAAGGCCAGGATTTGCTTCATGACCTTTATTTCACGTGTTGAGTCAAACACCACAGCAACCAAAGTTACCATCATCAGTACACAAATCTAATCGGCGGCATTTCAAAGTTCCGCTAGTCATGATCTGCAACGAAGAATGCTAACATGCGGAGTCATCCGAGGGCTGGGGGAGGACGGGTTTCCTATTTTGTCTAGCGCTTCGGTGTTATGGGCGTGAACAGCTAGCAGCATGGAACTCTTTATGGCTGTTGTTGTAAAACAGGCTCAGCTGAACTTCCTGTAGTTCCCCCAACATTTTAAGTAACACCGGCTTATCGTTCCAAAAAATGTTACAACAAAAGAGTGATATCAAACACGCAGCTGTTCCGTTATACACAGTATGTGTTGCAAGGGAAACCATGCCCAGGAAAACATGTTCTATCTGTTTTGGGAAGACGCTGGTGCGTGCTTAACTCACCAGACCCTTTTCCTGCCAGAGGCGTGAGCTTCCCCCATATCAAATTATATCTTTTGACTTGACAGAGTGAGTCATGGCGTGGTTACATAGTAATAGTAATAGTAATAGTAAATCCAAATCCAGTTTTGAATTGCATTAGACCAGACTGGTTCCTGTATTCGACCTACATCAAGTTTCAAACAAACCTCTGGTCTGCTTATTTAAACCCAGCGTTCACTAAAAATACCCGTTGCCGTTGCAGACTCAAAGCGCGCGGCCCTAGAAGACACGCTAACTGTTTTTCGCGCATATTTTTAGTGCATCACTTCTGAAAAGGTGTGAACACCGCAACGAGGGCGGCCCCTCCAGACTGCGGCAGCGCATGTATGAATTAGAGATGCGGCTAAATAATTTAGGCGGTGACACAGGGGGACTGACGGTAAATGCTTCCACGCGGAAGACTCGGAGAGCCAACAGAGTAACCCTCTCCTGGGCCCATGCAAAATTCATTAAGCTGGCCGGTGCGCAGGACGAGCTAATTCTACACAAGAGGCTGGTGAAAATATCCAGTCCATCCCAGCTGGATACAGTATATACGTATGGTAAGAATGCAGACTACGCTCAGGAAGATTGTAAAGACGTGGAACTTGAAGCCAGGGCACCAACCAATATCAGGATCCAATCCAAGAAATTTGCAGTGCTATTGATGTCTTTTTGAGATTCCATCCAGCAATCATTTCTACTTCCGTTGTTTCATGTATGAAACAAAACGTGAAAGGAGAAGCGCTGCAGATGAGAAATAGTTTCGTGTTTCTGGGAAGAGATCAAAAGACGAGACAGAGAAAGACCTCAGATCTGTGTTTGTTATCTGCATGTCCCGGTTTCCTCTAATGTGATTTATTCCTCCCTCAGTTTCCCAAACACATTAGCATATATTACCACAGGGAATGAGGCTTTGGATGCAAATCGAATAAAGCTCGTGAAATAAGAATCGTGATAAGGAAGATAATTGAACAATATTGAAAATCCCCATCTCCCAGCTGGGATTACAGTGTCTTAATAATAAAGCAGGCAGATAGTTCGAAGGATACGCGTGGATGCTCACATTCTTTAATATATATATATAATAGTTTTATTGTGCTGTGTGCTGTAAACACTGCATGCAAAAGGCTCCTCAGCCGTGTAAGGAGATGCCGTTCCCGGACGTGGCTGCGGGCCACCTGCGTCCAAGGGTCTCTGTGTGGTTTTGAGGATTAAATGATAAACACTTTGTCTCAGCCTTCTCCGGCATGAAGCGGAGGCGGCGTCGTCATCCGATCCGCGTCGTCATTAAGAAGCTCGTGCTCCCTAGCAGACACCCCTGATTCCACTGAGCCATGCTGCCTCGTGTGGGCGACGAGGCATCTGTTGCCATGGTTTCCCCTCGGAGAATGCCAGGCGAATCAATATGGAGCCTCTGACATAATTGGATTGCGTCCCAGTGTACAGGAGTGGCGTTGAGAAGGCTGTGTTGTTGCGTGTTTGTGTGAGCTGACAGATGCCGCTCTGTAATCCCCAGTACATAATAAACTGTAGTCATCTATATAATCATGTTAATTATGATAATATTTCCATATGTGTATTAATGTGTATAGTAATTGTCAATAGACATAACTCTTCCTGTTTCTCTATTAAATAATTATGCAACTTTGGATCTCAAAACCTTGATTATTGATCATCCTTTGACATGTGAGGCGATCTGAGTCAGTAGTTTCTTTTGTGCACAGTCACTGAACGTGTCTGGAAACAGAGAAACAGGGGACACATACCTGGAGACGCTAAAAAGATGACATAACGTCCTGGATGTCGCCCTGGTAGCAGCATCCTCTCGACTCCCATTTCTGTGCTGATTTGTCACAGTAGTAACTGTCTTGTTCCTTCGGCATTGTTCCTCTTGGGTATTGTTCGCTTCAGTTGTCACTAATACTAGAATCTAATTTCTACAACTGCACGCCGTGTAAAACCATCACTGAAGTGATCGTGCTGCCTTTTTATTGAGGTTGAAACGTGCTTGCGAGTGCCTCCCGGTGACTCGCGCACATCTTTGCAAAAAAAATCTTATCTCAATTTCAGAACACGGTAAGCGCTACACTACTGACTATGCAGTCAGGCGGACGGCACATGAGGGCGTCTGTGCCGAAAGCTGCAGCCGTGAAGCTTCTTTCCACCCACCCGCTTCTCTTTTAGGTTGCTGCAATCACACATGATGGATAGCCTACCACAGGCGCTGATGAACCGTTCAGTGCCTCCCTTACCCCCCTCCTTCACCTCTTCCAGCGTACCGTGCAACTGTGTGTGTGTGTGAGTGTGTGAGTGTGTGTGAGAGAGCCAGCCCTATCCTACCTCGCAGTCAAACAGCAGGTGCAGCTGCCCGTCGATCCACTCCTCGATATCCAGCCTCCTCTGAAGGTCCTTGCGGTTGTATTTGACTGTCAGTTTGCCCAACTTGCGATGCGCCGGCTCCTCCGTTTTGTCCGTTGACTGGAACATCACCCTGGACTGGGTGCTAGGCTCTGACGCCATGGCTGCCACGGCCTCAGAAGAAGCGTGGAAACACACCAAGCTGTCTCACGAAGACACACACACACACACACACAAACACACACACGCACACACACTTACAGGCTCTGACAAGTTCGTCTTGCGCACACGGTGTCCCCTGCTGTTTATCTATATCTGCTTTTCCACTGGGCTGCTGTTCCCACGCGTATCTCCTGTTATCTTGTTGAGTGCTCGTGCTCTCCTCTCCTCGCTGCTGGCTCTGGTTCCCTGCCTGTCCTCGTCCTCTCTCTCTCTCTCTCTCCCTCCCTCTCTCTCTCTCTCTCTGAAGCTCACTGTCTTGCTCTCCTTCCCTCCGCCTCTTGCAACACCCACCGACTGCACTATCAGGAGGATGGTAATGAGATATGGCTCTGGGCATGCACATCTGTGTGTGTGTGTGTGTGTGTGTGTGTGTGGGTGTGCACCTGCACCTTGTGTGTGTGATCACGTCCTCTGTTCTATGGCAGGTGGGAGAGCAAAGGTCAATTACAGCAATAAAAGGTGGCAAAAGGGCTAGAGGTCAACCACTGCAGTCGGTTTAAGATTAATCCTCTAGTCAAAAATGTGCCAAAAGGTATATCCGTTACTTGGCATTGTATAATTTTATATTCTTATGTGAATATGACATTCCCATCATCAGAAATATCCACAAACCTTGTCTCATCACTCCCCCCCGAGTACAAAGTTAAAAGCACTCGACACGCCGAGAGCTCCTGTCTACACAAACACTTCTGACAATAGCCGGGTCCCCCTGACAGGTGAGCCAGGGTTCCTCTAGTGTGATGGCTCCTTTGTCCTTTATGGCAGACATTATCAGGTGTACGTTTAATAAGCCTTGAAGTCAGATTGGCATCCTCAGTTACGCAGCCATAAATAATGCATGGGGAGCAGCAATTGTGGCTGTTCACCAAGTCAAATGTCAAATAAAAGTCCCGAAATCTTCCGACGTTCTCAAACGCGCATCGGCGCGTAAATCCGAAGGTCAAAAACTCATCGTAGTGGCCGCCCGTGCCAAATTATTGCAGGTGAGACTTTAGGCTGCAGTTTCCACAGATCCTATTACAATATGAAGAATGGGGTTCGGTTGTTTTTTTTTTCTTTCTTTCTTTTGGCAGGGACAATCCATCAGCCATAGCCGTGCATGTTCACCCACTGATGCACCGTCTGTTACAAACACTGAATTATTGAGCGCCCCTAGCAGCTCACCTTTCCGGGCAAACAAATTCATTCATCCCGTCTTATGCTACCGGGTTCTGCACCATTGGTGCCGTCTAGAAAAGAGACTGAGTGCCAGCGCGAGGCCTTCTCACCTCGAAAGCCTGGCCCGGTGACTCACTGTGGGCACGGAGAAAAAGGGAGAGCAGAGGCGGTGAATTATGGAAAAACAAGCGGCACAAAAATAGTTGATTTTTAAACCATTAGACGCGCACTGTGATCTCAGGCAGAAATTTCACATAATTCAGTGCTGGTGTGCCCTTTGTTCAGTTAGAGAGAGTGGGTGTCATGAGCTCCCATGTGCACTAGGGTTGAACTAGTAAGTTTAGGAGTTGTCTGCTATTTAACCATCCCGAGGATCCTCTTATTTCTTCATGCCTTTGTTCCTTTTTTGTTGTGCCTACAGAAAGAAATATTTTGTATTGCAGGATTAAGTTCTATAAGTGAAGATCATGTTTGGGGTGAACACACACTTTAGCAGACATAGTATCTTCAACAGCATTCATGCAACTTTTCTAGTTCTCCAATGTTAAAATATTAACAGTGGTGAAGGGAAAATTGCAGCAGTGGCACATGCTCAGTGTTAGTGTAATAGTTAACTTGTTAAATTTTTAACTTGGTGACACACTTCTTTTGAGGATTTTAATGTCGCGTGAGACTACGTCCAGCAGGGGGCACACTGTTTATTATGACGTCTCGTAAAAACAAGACGTGAGACGGTTATTTGATTTTCTTTTCTTGCCTGCAGATGTCGCCGTTAAACTTTTATTAAAGCATGCAACTCATAACTGCGTGACTTGAAACAAATCACAGACGTGTGAACATAATAACATGAATTTTGAATTTTGCTTTGCTGTTGCCGAATTATAACACCAAAGAGAAATGTGTTGGATCGTCCGGATATGTGGCATTGAAGATCTGCACCATAGCAGCAAACATTCAGCTTAGGAAACGTCAAAAATAAATAAATAAATAAAAATAAAAAATGACAACATAGTCCTCTTGAAAAGTTAATGGAGCAGCTGAGCAGCTGAGCAGCAGGGCACCGCACTTCATCATCCTGGATCTAACTTAATGGAAAATCAATCTTGTTAGTTCAGTTGAGCACAGCCGAACAAGGAAATTTACATTTCTAGGATGTTTGGGGGTCATCAGTGAACCTGTAGGGCACGCATTCACACAGACTGTGTGTGTGTGTGTGTGTGTGTGTGTGTGAAAAAAAAGAGGAATAAAGGACACCATCTAAGTGGTACTATACCACAAAAAAAAAAAGATAGGAAAAAAAGGAGCCCAAGATAAAGTGCAGTTTAACCCCTGTTCACACCTTGAGTTACAGACTCTAGCCATTAATGGGTCTGAAGAATACCTTTCAAACAAATCCCTCAGATTACTAGTGGAGAAACGTCTCCAAGAAACCCCAACAAGTCCAATTCTCTGAAGACTAGCACATGTGTAGCAGGTCTCTGAAGGTTCTACAGAAATAAATCATAACAAAAAAAAAAACTGTAACCCTCAGGGGACACTCCTGTAACATTTTTACAAAAACCTTTGAAAAAATACCTAGCAACACTTCAGGAATGTACCCTGGAGGTTTGCCTTTGCTAGAACAATGTTAACATGTAGTACATCTATTATGAATGTGCTGTCGACATTTAAAAGCACCTATTCCACCACATGGATATCCATGTTTGTTCTGTGTGTCCTGAACCTGCCTGTGAAAGGGAAAGTAGAGACAGCACATGAGCTTGGCCTCTGGCTAGTTTATTAACAGATAAAGGTCTTGTGCTAAATCCGTTAGTGACTATGATTTATTCTCTAATTCCACACGCACATTTGAGTGACCCCTGCTTCTCCGGATTTGTTCCAAAGTTGTATTTTCATGACTCACCACACACTGTGTTTTGATGACTCAGCGAATGAATCACCTCGCTCACCGAGGTTGTGAGAAGAGGACTGGCCATCCCGTGAACTTAAAATGTATGTCATGATTAATGATGGGACTATTTCAGAAAGAATGCCCCAGATGTGTAAAGATGATGTGGAAAATAACATCAGCTGTTTTTTCAGTCTTGGGTAAGATCACACTGCCACCTCCTGGATCAAAGCTTGAGCTGCTGTCCACAACACAGATGGTCTGATAATGTGTGCATGTATAGTAAAGAGGTACACTATGTAGAAAGATAAATATCATTTCAGTTAATTTGAAAGCATTGTCTGAATTGTGTCACGCATTTGTTCACATTGTAAAGCTCAGTCTTGTTAACTCATGTGATACCTCCTGTTCCTTTCTCCTCTTGTTAAATTCAATCAACACACTTAATGATTGTGACACAGTAATTTATTTAAAAATTTGTTTTTAAGTGTTATTTTAAATTATGCTCTTTAAATGTCCACAAATGGCTAAAATGGTATACTATAATATTCATATAATATATGTCAGTTTGGTGTTGTATTTTTGGTATTGGTTCTTTGTTCCATTATAATAAGCCTGTTGATGTTATATTCACTTTTGAAAAGTTTTACGTTTTTGTTGTCATATTTGTACAATGTCACATGGGTTTATTTCAGGGTATTTACTGGGGGAAGTGTGTAGCTCTGTCACAAAATCAGCTTTACATAATGTAAAGCTTATATAAAAATAAATAAGAATGAGTAACAATTGTATAAATGACTTTTGTCTTTGGAAGACACGGTGAAGTCTGTGGCCTCAATCATGTAACAGCAGGAAGGGAGTGGCATCTCGAGAGTGGAATTTCACTTCCTGTATCTCTCAGGTGAGTCACCTGCGTAATGCGACCGAGGGCTCAGGTGTTTGTCGACATCAAACAGGTCGAGTTGTGAGAGTTTCGGAGTTGTAAAAAGTCGAATACTGACCGAAGAGCTTTCGTGGGGACTTCTGAATCACATCTGGGAGGACATAAAGAAGTCACGGACTACTTTCTCGTCACTTGAATGAAAGGTGACCGCTGAGACGAAGCGAAGCGTTGTTTTGCTCTTTTGCGGCCTAAGTACCGATTTAAGTTTTTTTTCCTTTTCACGTATTAATTGGTCATTTTCACTCTCTACAGACTTGACCGTCGTTCTCGTGGGTTTCATTCGCGCGGATACCTCGACAGGACTCGTATAATGAATGCATTAGTTAATGCGCAACTGGGACCGTGTGCGCTCCTGCTCCTAGCGCTACTGTTGAACCGAGGTGCCAGCCAGGAGACGGGCGAGCAGTGTCTAGCCCGATTCCAAAATGGTCGGGACGACTTTGTGCTGGATGCCGACGAGTCCGTGAAAGACGGAGCGACGTTCCTTTCTTCGCCGAAACTGGACCGGTACAGGGACTGCGTGGCCGCCTGTTGCAAGGAGCCCAAGTGCAATGTCGCCGTTATGGAGAAGGCCGGGGAAGGCTTGATCAAATCCTGTTTTCTGTTTGATTGTCTCTACAAGAAGAATTACGCCTGCCGCTATGTCAGGAGGAAAGGATACATGAATTACATCCTGGACACCGTTTATGACAGTTACCTCAAAGAACATGTCCCCCCAAGTAAGGCTGAAAATATGTAGTAATAGAAATGCATGATTTTGTCATGAGTGGCCACTTACGACTGATGAAGGGTTGACAGTATAATAATAATAATAATAATGATAATGATAATGATAATGATAATAATGATAATAATATGTGTGTGTGTGTATCCGAGATCTTGTATTTTGATTTGAAAGCAGCCCTAAATTGCTTTCAACGGATTGAAATATTTGCAGTTCACTTCAATATGTCCTCTCACTGGTTTTTATTGCTCTGTCAGTTTGTAATGAATACAAGTGAAACCACAAATTGCTACATACACACATGCCATGAGTTTTTTTGGGGGGGAGATGTCAGTTTCGTTCTAATTTCCCAGTCTTCTTGTGTAACAGCTCATGGGGTATATGTTCCAGTATTGTACTCAAATTATTGTAGAGCTCACGGGAATATATATTTTTTTTTACCTCACCTTGTTTCGTGGTCTTCTCAAGCCATTTTAGAACTTCTGTGATGCTAACTGATCTCACCATTTCTTCTCGTAGAAGAATCTGACCGTCCACCAGTGGCCAACGGAGGCCAGGATCGGGTGGTCCAGCCTCAGGAGAGCGTGACACTGAACGGCATTCAGAGCAAAGACGACCACGGGATCACCGAATACCAGTGGAAAATGCTCACTGAATATCCTTATGCCATTATTGAGGTGAGGATGAAGGCCACTGCAGTACAAACCCTGATCTTGCCGCTGTCCTTTCTCACAGTCTGGCCTGAGGAAATTTACCAAAACGGTGTGTTTTACAACTCCCAGTATAATGT
The DNA here is from genome assembly GCF_022458985.1 of Mugil cephalus. NCBI lineage: Eukaryota > Metazoa > Chordata > Actinopteri > Mugiliformes > Mugilidae > Mugil > Mugil cephalus. The sequence continues at coordinate 8,824,429 of NC_061786.1, forward strand.
TATTTAATCTACAACGGTCTTTTTTTTTTTTTTTAATGCCTTCTAGCAAACCTCCTTCCCCGACCAGATCATCGTTTCCAATCTCACGTCCGGGGTGTACAAGTTCCAGCTGACGGTCACGGATACCATCGGCCAGTCGGACATAGCGAAGATCACGGTCCTGGTATTGACCCCTGAGCAGTCTGAGCGTGAGTATCTAGAAGGAGGACAAAGAATTTGTGTGAAACTCCCACAAGATCTGAGCATATTAGTTCATGCGGAGGGTCTGTTTTATGCTACGAATCCAAACACTTTCACCCCGAAATCACTCGGCATTAACATCCAATCACTTTTGAGTCTCAGAAAAGAAATTGTGGCTGAAAAAACAAAAAACAAAAAGTCGAATTTGACTCTTAATACGTCATGTTTCTACAGCGCTCTGTTTGTTGACATTTCATTTGACTTATTCAGTCATAAGTCACCTGCCTTGTGTTTAATGTTGAGACGCAAGTTTTGCCCTCGGCTCTCAATAGTTCTTCTTTAAAATTTTCATGTCCTCAACTTCAAATTGTCAATTTCTGGGGAAGTGGTGACTGCTGTGTCACATCAGATTCCCAAATGTAAGATAAAAGGTTTTGTTTCTGAGGAAGTCTTTGCATGAGTTTCTCTGACACCGCTTTGCATTTGTCACAAGCCTGTTCCGTATCACTAACTTGTCGTGGCACGTTTGGCTAATTCCTGTCTACTGCATGACGAAACAACCCGACAACAAAGATAAACGTTTTAAGGAGAATACATCAGTTTCCGGTTTCCCGAGGAGGAAGAGTTGGTATCGCAAAACAGGAACATGTTTCGATAGACATGCGTCGTTTAACCTGAAATATCCATGTAATTTCCAGGGAAGCTCCCTGTGTGCCTCAGAAAATTTAAGTTAGTTGTGCCGTTGGTGTTGTTTTTTTTTTCTACTACTGATACCATCTCCCCACCCCCGACTCAAGAAAACCCGTCAGGCTGGTTTCAGCTTGGGTTTCACAAACAAGAAAACTTCAACCGGAGTCTGCATTGATTAAAAGTGATTCAACTTTTAGCTTTTATAAGTGCTTTGTCTCGCCGAGTTCTGTGGTTGGTTCTATTTTTTGGGTTTATTGTAGACTGAAGGACAAGAAAATAGGTTTAACCACCCAGTAGTTCAGTTACCCATTAACAGCTTGAGTCCTGAATAGTGTTAGGAATGTGCCTCACAGGAATATGGCGGAGACTCTCCTACACGTCAGTCCACGTTTACACCTCAGTAATGAGTAGCTCGAATAACAGCTCATTCATAGCTGACACATTAGTGGCATCAAGAAAGTCAAGCTCGCTTGTGTAAATTTCCAGTCGTCAGTGGACTCCTTTGAAATGTATAGCAGCAACTGAAATCTATGTCTCGGTGATTCTGAAAATGTGCATCATCAACCACATCTAGACAACCTAAATGTTGCTCGCTAACCTCACCTTTGAAAAGCACCACTTCTTATTTTTACATACGCAAGTGTCTTGTCTGCGGTTGAGACAGATGTGCACATAGCAGGAAGCAGGCACAGACATTTCGCATTGAGTGCGTGAAACATTGTTTAGGAAAACTGGTTTATTAATGTGGAACAAGCATTACATTGTTAGCCGCTCAGTCAGAAAGTCTGACGGACGATACATCAGCAATTTGGTGTTGCTTCCCACTCCACCAAAACATATTGTTTTTCTTACTAAGGGAAGAGGAAAATTGAGAATATGTTTCAGCATTAAACACACACAGTGTTTGTTAAAGGTTCTTTAAAATGAATAAATAAGTTAATACTGTAATGATAATCCCGTCTTGCCAAGAGCTCTGTTGCGGGACGTAATTAGAGTTGTTTTTGTTCTTTCTTTTTTTTTTCAGACCACTGTATGGCTCCAATGAAGCCCGGGCCGTGTCGTGGTTCTTTCCCCCGCTATCACTACAATGCCGCCTCAGAGAAGTGCGAGTTGTTCATGTTTGGGGGCTGCAGGGAGAATCTCAACAATTATCTCACCATGCAAGAGTGCACCAACGCCTGCTATGGCTCAGGTAACGACGCTCTGTGCTTCTATATTTGTACTCTCTGTAGCGTTACGCTTGTAGGTAGGTACATCTTAATCCGCATCAGTGCACATGATGTTACAAGTACATGTACAGGCCAGAACATGTATCTGGATAAAATTATTATGATAATAATGTTAGATCTAAGCCTCTATTTGAGTAGGTTTATACAGACATAGAAAGAACACAACAAACCGTGTGGGAGATTTGACCCCGTTGTCCAATAGTGCCCGGGTTGCAAGGGTTAGCAGGTCATTGCACCCATTCAAACTAAGTATCTTTGGCTGTTCAGGCTACAAAAAATAAATAGATCCTGGTGTGAGGTGTGATTATCTTATGCTAAAAAAAAAAAGCTGTTGTGCATACTCTCTGTCACATCAAGGAGTCCAAGTGTTGAGGATCGTCTTCATGGTGACGAAAAACCTTTTACAAGTGCACTGGAAGTTGACAGTCCTTCCCTAGGTGTGGCTGGACTTGTAAAGTTGTTCAAGAAGAAGGTTTTATGTCCATAAAAACAAAGAATTCATTGCACCTGGTATGCTTGGTGACACAAAATGCCCTCCGTCACAACAAAAGGAAAGTGGAAGAGACAAAAACAATTCATGAATCAAAGTGCCACCTTTTTTTTTTTTTTGTAATGACTTCAGCGCGTAGAGCTTTCAATTGAACCGGCTCAGTGGCATTTATCAATGCTTTTATTGCTGATAGATCAGCAGAGGTGCACAGAAGCCTTAGGTGTGTTGTTCAGATTCAGCCAATTGTAACATTCCCTGGATGACATTTCATCTCTCAGCAGGTCAACAGTCTTAAACACTCGGCCATAGAAACCTAAGAACTAATAGACCACGCTCATTTATATTTGTTCTTGTATCCAAGTCCGTGTTAAATGAGAATAGCGGGCACTACATTAAAGTGTCAGATCGAGGCTTTTTAATTTGAGTGGATTTATGGTGAAATAGAATTGTGTGAGATCCCCTTTGCCAACTCTCCATCCAGGCTGCAATGGTTCAAACGCAATTGCGCACATGGCTGCTATGTTTCTTAGGCTGCTTTAATTTTTTTTCTCATACCGTAGACCTCCTCCTGCTTCCATCGGCAGGACTAAAACACGTCTGCAGCGAGGAGCAGTGCTTGAAAGTAAATTTAAATAAAAAAATTAAAGTAGCTAGTGTGGCAAAATTAAAGTCTAGGCTCATTCTGAAAAACAGATCTGAGATGTTTTAAGGGGAAGGATTCGCCACAATGTGCAAGAAAGGAGAGTTCAGTTCTGCTTTTTTAAACCATGTCAAGCTTAAAAAAATTTTTTTTTCACAAGCCAAACCTCTTTTGAAATAACCTCAGCATGTGTTCGTGCCACTTGCTCAAATCTGCAGTTTCACCCTGATGACGGGAAGACGATTAACTTTCAAATCCAAAAACTAGCCACAAAAACATGTCACTCATAATGCTTTCTATATGGTATATTCCAAATAAGGATTTCCAACCGAGTCTGCTGTAGCACAGTCACAAAAATAAAAAGAAAAGTAAGCCTTCGTGGTGAATATTGGTTTAGAATGCGTGTTGGTTTCAGCATGTTTATCGCTGTGGGTTAGCAGCACAAACATCTTCACTGTGGGTTACCACTGTCAAAAATATTCAAAACTCGTCCATAGTGGCCTTAACATTCTCAGCAAATATCAAACGGCTCCAATTCAGAGAAAATCTTAAAGTGACTGAAGTCTGGAGTCTCTGCTTTCTGCTTGGAACGATTCATTTATTTTTCTCATTGTTTTTTCACTTCCAGAAAAAGGTAGCAAAAGTGGCAGAGGCCTGCCTGTTCCTGGAACTTCAGGTAGGAGAACACTGCTCGCTGGCGATAGCAGTACTGTGTGTTTGTTGTCTTCGCCACAATTGTCTCGTTTTTTCTTTTTTTTTTCTCCATTTTTGTCTCGATCATATCTTTTTTTTGAACAAGTGGGAAAGTAAATAATGACACAGCGTATCATGGGGTGATCTGATTTGTGGGTAAAAGTAGCATTCCTGTTATTTCAAGAGATAAAGGTACATGTCTGAGTGTTGACGTTACACGAGGGGTTTGCAAGGTAGAGGCAAACTATTCATGGTATCCATAAATATACAGTATTGTTATAATTTTGCATTTAATATTAAACTATCCCTTTACTCAAATATATTGGATTCATGTTAGTGTGTATTGAAAGAAATTTAAATTTGTGGGGGAAAATTGAACAAAAAAAAAGTATAATTAACCAAAGACTTTCCGACCCCCCTAAAGTGCCTCTGCTGACCCCCTAGGGGTCACGGACCCCCTGTTGGTCACAGTGGGAGGCCTCCCTGTCTGTGTAACTAAACTTGCCAGTGCAGACTTATTTAATTTGTCAAAAAAAAAAAAAAAAAAATCACGTATTTGCCGACATGTCCAGTAGTTTAGTACAAATATTAGCATTCATCTGGAGATTTCCAGCTAAATTCAATACTCACATAGTCATGATTTAGCAATTCAGCTGGTGTATGCTCCACTGTGTTCAAAAGCCCACCGCAACTCCTCATACAAAGCAGAGTGGAGCTGCAAATTTGGGGTGATGATTCTCCAGGGTTTTATCACCACAAACACGACATGTTCACATTTCCACATCAGTTTCACTTTGTATGGAAAAATCCTCAGATACCTGCTTTAAAGTGACAGGCACGGTACATCGCTCGTGACCGTTTTCCTCCGTGTTTGTGTTCCACAGAAGAAAAATGTGGCTCCCCGTGCACCCCGGAGCAGTTCACCTGTGCCAACGGCTGCTGCGTGGATCCAGGGTTGGAGTGCGACACAGTCAGTCAATGTAGCGACGGATCGGATGAACAGAACTGCGAGGACTGTGAGCGGCGACTCTGCTTCGTTATCATGCAGCCCCACTGAATTCTAAATATCGCACTGACGAAATGTTTCTTTTGAACACATACTAATCTGAATTTTGTCCTGTGTTTGCACCAGTGGAGGACAAGTTTCGGATTCTGCTGCAGATTCCGTTGGACGAGCAAAAAGGTGATAATTATTGCTTTCTAATTTGCACGTTGATATTTTTAGGAATTATTCTATTCTCATGCTGCCTTTTGGTCCATCTTGACCTGTGCTTTATTGCTGTTCACAGTACGCTGCACAGAGCCTCCCAGCACAGGAGGCTGCAGAGACAGTTTCACCAAGTGGTACTACAACCCCATCCAAAAGACCTGCCTCCGCTTCAACTATGGTGGCTGCCAGGGGAATGAGAACAGATTCGAGACTAAAGAGGCCTGTATGAGATTTTGCAATGGGGTAACAGGTGAGTTGACTTTAATGCTTAAATGTGTTTTCCCAAACCTCTGTTTGTGTCCGAGCCACACTTGCCTCACGTTTTATATTTTGGTGATGGAAAAGAGTTGTGGCATGCGGCGACTCAGTCCTTTCAAGTGGAATATCCCCGACTGAGGAGTGCTAACGGGGCAAAATCAATGCAAAACAGTTCTGCTTTTTTGGTTAACTATTACTGCCACTGTTGAAGTAGAAAAAACATTTTTTTATGTATTTTGTTTTTGCCATGGCTCCAAAAAAAAGATATGAAGGTTCAAATCAGTCATTTTACACTCACAACGAAGCAGGTCTTAGGATGCAATGGGAAAAGTTGAATCCCATTTAGTCCATTGAACATGCTCACAGTCCGAGGAAAGAAGCTATTCAGCTTCAGGATCTTCTACTGGTGATGCTTGGGTATCATTTCCCTGAGGGCAGGAGGGATGATGGCAGTTTTAATGATAGACATGGCTTTATGGGTGCTGTTTGTATAATTCCAACAAGCAGGGAAGATGCTCTTGCTGGCACCATTTTAAAAAAAAAAAAAAAAAAAAAAAGAAGAAGAAGAAAATCCTTTATTGATTCCTTGTGTAAAAAATAAAAACATTTTTACATTCACAGGGTTCCTATGGTGGCCCGGGAGGACCAAGACAGTGCAGTTCATTTATCGTACAGAAATTCTAAAATTACACGATGTGCTTTATTTCAGAAAATGACGTATTCGCCAGGAAGGGGGAGTTTGATGCCCAAGCTTCTGACGGCAATACAGGTACATTAACCTTTACTGAAAAATAAAATATCTGCTTCAGCAGCTTTTGCTTCCTGTGCATTTTTTTTCCCCTCTTTGTTCGGTAAAGCAATTTGAAACTTCAGCCCCCATCAGAGCTCTTTCAATTTAGTGCGGCTTTTCTTGTGCTGCCTTTGAATTACCAACCGCCAAGACAGCTTTTACAATATTCTTGTTTATTTATTTATTTAACAGGTACCATAGCGATCGCTGCCCTCCTCGGTGTAGCTATCGTCATCTTACTAGGCATTCTGGGGTACTGCTTCATGAAAGGAAAGAAATCTTCACAACACCAACATACGCCTCTCGGCAACACCCAAGTTACGTCTTTCGAGGACAGAGACCGCCTAGTCTACAACAGTACCACCAAGCCCATCTGACCCACGCATACATACTCGCATATCTATGTTTATCTATGGTGGTGAATGACACCGGTTGCCGTAGCTGTGTCATGCGCTGAACAAACTCAGCTTCATGACAGGAAAGTTTGAATGCTTGAAGAGGTACGTTTTCATTCTGTCCAAACACGGAGCTGTTTTTAATGGAGACGTACGCAGTGTGTCTTCAATGTTGAAATGTTTTATCTTTTTTGATTTGTAGCTTGTTTTGTTTGTTTTTTGTTTTGTTTTTTCATTGCAGTGGCCTGTTAAAATGAGTTGTTGGTTAATAGTTTGTACTCAGGTTAAAAGGGAAGGGTTTTCATTAGTATGGATACCATCCCTCTTTCTAAAGTCAGATATTTTCTACTCGTCTGTATGTCCTAGCTTCAATGATCTAACAGTTGTTTGCCGATGACTCTTTTGCCAATAAAGCTAGTTTTAATATCAGAGTGTCACTTTAGATTCACGTTGGCGTGTTACTTAAAATTCAAAGTCTAGATTTTCTTTGCTATTTCTTATAACTGATCTCTGCGAGGGTTTATGAACTCTTAATGTCATGGTGATCCCTTCAACGTCATGTGCCCCTGCATCTTGTTATATATGCTGTTGTTACATATTCCAATGGATCACGCATACGTGTGCAATGTTGTACATAATAGAATTTGAGAAAGTAATATTTGACTTGAAGGGTATTTTGTATGTGATTAGGAACAAGTTTCATAATCTTTTTTTTTTTTTTTTTTAAATACACACGCCTTTTGAATCACCCTTGCAGTTGAATATTCAACATTTTAAACTTGTACATATGACTTGATATAGGTTTCTTTACCTTTAACAATATTGTGATGTTGATACTAAATAAAAAAAAATATTAGCCAATTTATTTCAGTGTTTTATTATTACTGCAAAATAGGCCATGTTGTGTCTGCGCGTTGTGGGAATCTTTTTTTTGTTGTTGTTGTTGCGGCAAATGAAGTGAACATTTCTTCAACCTATTTTTCTTCTTTTGACTTGCCTGGAACCGCTTGTGAAGCGGGTAGAGGCCAAACCTCAAGCATGCTGACGTCCATGTGGTAACACAACAATGCTTCTCACACAAGATGAATGCCCTTTTACCTTGATATGGGTATCACCCAAGCTCCCCATAAGTCATATTACATAATAGTTGGTGGTTAACTTTAGGGTATACTTAAGTGAAGCTTTTCAAATATATAAACACCTGAACTACACATGGAAGCAACTGATGTATCTAATCAATATTTTCTCAAATTAAAATTATACTAAGAAATGTTTTAAAAAATACATTTATTTAATTTCGTTAAACTAAAAGTGTTTATTTTTTTCTGATTCTGATTAAAAAAAAAAAAAACTCCGGTTACTTAATATTGAGCACCCTACAATGGCTTTCTGCACAAACCGGATCAATGCACAACTGCAACACATTGATTTCTGTCGCTCTGGTCGTAATGAAAGACTCAAATTACATGTTCGTACATGGTTCTGAGTTCGTTTGTACAAACTATCAACCAAGGGCATGAATTCGAGCTGTGTAAACGTACGCTTTTTCTTATGCGCAACCATTAAACTGTGTCACAGTGTCATAGTGCCCCCTAGTGGTATTTGAGTTCTATTTACAGGACTCAGAATAAAATTTATTAAACTGGGGACAGAATAATGGGGTGTGTGTGTGTTTGTGAGTTTATGTCAGATAGCAGGTTTGAACTACTTTTGGTGCTTGATCCCACAGCCATTATATGTACTGTTTTCTAGGATTAAGATGATTCACCACAACGTACACGGCCGGATAAAAAAAGTCTTATTCATCTCGCCAGCAGGTGGCGAGATTGGACAGATGTTCAACCCGAGAGCACGGTGCGGCCGCTTCATGAATGCAAACTAACCTGCATGAACTTCTCAAAATCTTCATGAAACTTCAACTGGTCGTTGCACATGTTTTGCATTTCAACAGAGTTCGGACCGAGTTTTAGATGGACTGGGGCATGTTCACACCATTTGTATGACAATGAGTGCGGCTCTTTCACGTCTTTCAGAAAAGTCCTCCAGCATATTGCTTTCTTCAGCTTTTTTTATGGGGATCTTGAGATTATTTCCAGGAGGATGGCAGAGAGGGGGCCGTGCAAAGCAAAGGCGCCCCACATAAATTAGCACCCACCCAATTGATTGTCTGAAGCCATCCTTTGTGAGCCTCCCATCCTGCTGACCTGACCCCTCGTAAATGTAACTGGCAGGGTTACAATTTGTTATGTCTTTCACAAGCCTGTCAGTGGTCTGCATGCATATTCCACGGGTTCAAGTTAAAAAAAAAAAAAAAAAAATGTCGTTAAAAACATCTCACAGTCCAAGGGATGACCACACCGTGCAGTCCAGATGTTGTGATGTGGGAACGCATCTGCTCTGACACCCACCGAAGGCCTGTCAAAAATAGGCGTCACTGTGTTGCATTCACAGCCTGTTCGTAAGTTTCACATGGTTCCAGATTGTTTGTTCAGCCTGTCTAGAAAAAAAAATTTAAAAAAAATTCACAATAAATCCAAAACATGTTAATTCACTTTGAGGCAAGTTGTTGTTTGTTTCTATTTTGTTTGTAGTAGCTGTTGTCGTTTTGGGAGGTGACACCCATAAAATATTCCAAAGGCAGCTTCGTTGAGATAAATATGAACAACCTAGAAGCGAGAATACTGGGATTTTAAATGCTTTCGATATCGTCGCGACGAGCCAGGGCCCAAAGAGATTCACGTTCGCGCGGAGCCCGCTGTCAAATTGCAGTTTCTACATTCCGACAGCACCTGAAAGCAGCACGAGTTCCTCCAGTCCTTGGAAGATGCAGCGGAGAGTAGAGGACGCACTGTGAGCTGATGAGCTGTGTGTGTGTGTGAGAGAGACACAGAGCGGCTTGTACCATGTGAAAAGAGGAAACTAACGGACTAACGTCAATATTCTCACCACGACACCGGAGAGAAGAACTTTTTTTTTTTTGAATTGAGGACAGAATTCGGGTCGAAGTAAAGAAGTTGGCGAATTCGGTACGTGAACCACTCTTTTTTTTTTTTTTTAGCTACTTTTAGCTAAGATTTAGCTGTGGTGTCATGTCAAGCGTCCCTCTGCTGTCGGTATTTGCACGCGTTTCTGAGTCCTGCACAGCGACTTTCAAAAAAGCAACTTTTACAAATCTTTGTCAAGCGCTACTTGGGTCGTCGCCAAACTTGTAATTGATCACATTTGATGAAACGAGCTATTTAAATAGTAAACATCGGCGCGCACTCTGGAGTCGAGTATTCTTTGCAAAGGTTGTGTGCTTTGAATTTCATCGATACTCGGAGTTTAAAGGTCACTGCATCTCGGCCTCAACTTTATGTTTCCCCCTGGCCATAAGCGCAGGATTGGGCAGGAGTTTCGTGTAGATAAGTTCTGTTTGTCTTTGAAGCTGTGCAGTCTCAGTTGAATGAACTTTGGTCAGTTGCTGCAGTCTGATGTCCCCCCGCTTTATACGGTGCTGGGTTTTTCCACTTTATCTTGTGAGAATACTAACCTTCACACCGCGGCTGAATCATTTGCCATTTCCTCTTTCCCTGCATCCCATTCCTATCTCCCCCCCCCCCATGGTGCCCATACTTGGCCCCAGCAGCAAGCCTAATTGTTTTTGCTAATGAGCACCCCATTGGGCAAGGGGAGGTTTAAAATGCAGGCTCTTCACAGGTCAGCGGCTCTCCCCGCCAGCTGTTGAAGAAGAATGGGACGAAAATCAATCAATTACCTCTGAAAAGTACCATCTTCTCCTCCGTTGACCTCACTTGACCCATCAGACAATAAGTCACAACTTTCATTTCGAATAGATGTTGCCTCGGTGCGATGGACGGCGCTCTCTGTCCTTGAGGTGATCCAGACAGGAAACTGCCCAAGTGTGTCTTGGATCTGAGAGCTGGCTCCTAAATCCCTCTTCCAGAGTATTGGTATGCTGGAGCTCTGGTACAATTACCAGAGCTGCAAAGTGAAAGACTGGATTCATTTATGGCGGCATTATAAATATATATATATACATAACCAATTTCAAATGGTGTTTTTTTTTATTTATTGGTTTAGCTCTTATTTGATGCTGCTTCGAGGGCGGCCGCAGCCGACCTGAACCTGAAGTTCCAGATTATTCACCGTCAGAGTTAAATGCTGATATTTAACAAGACCCAACAACACTGCGTTTGGCTGAAAGCGGACTGTGAATGCCATACGTGACATAGCATTCCAAACGCCAAAGGCTGGTCCAGCTCCGTGTTTTTACGTTACGTACGACTGTGGTGTAATGTACCTTTTAAAGTGGCACGCTCTGATTCTATTTGAGGACTCGCTGGCTAATTTTAACCAGCAGTCCCGTCCTCTGCCCTCAGTAACTGCAGGACGCTATGGAGGACCGCGTACCCATGGACTGTTTACCATTCGTAATTTTAAAGAACTGGAAGTCTTCGCTCGTCATTTGCCGGCTGAGACCGCACTTGCCGCCCTCACTTGCCAGGTATGCCTTCTGCGGCGATAGGTCAAAGGTGTGGAAGCGAAAATAGCTGTTTCTCCTTTCTCGCAGCAGTGGGAAACAATTATTCTCCCATTAAGCGCTATTTTGGCCTGAGCGTACGTGCAACAGATGGGCAAAACTCCTAACAGTGCCCTCTGGGTGTTCGTCGGGATGGAGCTCAAAAACGCAGCGGACAAACACTGAAATAGGCTTCTGTGTTGTGCGTCTGTGGGAAGGCTAAGCCAGCGCCTTTGTGGAGGTTGTGCATTTGATTGAGGCGAAAGAGTGACCATCAGGGTTGTATTGTTTTCTCCTCTGAATGAAAAGCTATTAAAGCCTGTGTGTTAGGGGGACATACTGCAGGAGTAATTTTGGAAAGAGGGCGCTGGCAAGAAAGGCCGGGGGTATTTTCTGCAGGGGTACACAGGGTAAGAGGGTAAGAGAAAGGTCGTGCAAGATAAACATGGCGTCGGTGCTGAAATAATTAGTTGGCCTGTAGGATTGTGGCCCTCAGAAAGCCATGCCAGGTCGAATTTTTATTTGTTCTGAACGTAAACATCCGTCTGACTCCTGACTGGTGGTGACTTTAAGAGACCCCCCACCCGGCCGCCCGCCGTATCTCGCTGAACACATCCCACAGGGCTTACGTCATGCTTCTAGACGCAACAGCCTGAAAGAGAGAAGCTCAGCAGAAAATCTCCTATTTTTAGTTGTGCGCCAGCGCAAATCGATGTTTTAATTAATGCACAAAAGGCTGATTAATCCTCGGACGAGATGCCGGATCGGACCTCGCTAGTTACGTGCATCGTCGGCTGGCAGCCGCCTTTGGACGCTGTTACACATCACGATTGCCAACATAACTGCGGTGCTGGTGTCACATCCTCACCGGCTTGTCTGTGCACTCTGTATTGCCTTCCTGAAGAGACGGAGAAAGTGGCAAGTCTCCCCAAGAGGAGAAGTTGTTTTTCCTTCGGCTTCCTCAGTAGACGGTTTCACTGGTTTCATAACCTTGACAGACTGTCAATAGTGAAAAATGCTCCAGATGTCCCTCATGCCCCGAGGACTCTTTTCCTGTTACATTCCTTGAACAAGGATCTTGGTTCTAGGTATTCATTTGTCTCTGCGTATTCTTTTAATGCGACTGAGGCCGCGAACACCTCAGCGGTGATGGCTCTGTGTAAATTTCCTCTTTATTTGCATGAGCGCTGTATCGTGGCCGGCATCTGCTCCCCTTAATCATCTGTTTGTTTTGTTTTAAAGAGAGGAATCCAGGCCACGACTGCCTGGATCAGCATTAAACCCGTCGATTAGAGAAACGGGGAAGTTTATCAACCCATCTGAAGAAACGGCCCATTGCAGGTCTTTCTTTTAATACCTATCAGATCGGCTCTTGGGGCGTCTGTCTTCAATTAAGGGGCAAGTTGCGAATTCCCATGCGGGAGGTTCATGCTGTGGGTAATGCAGTCATCAGCTGTGGGAACCAAATGCTCTCCATTTGTCTGGAATGGCAGCTAGTTCAGGCACAGGTGGTCAGCTTGGCATGAATGTTAGTCTGTATGTGGTGTGTTTTTTTTAGGATTTGAAATTTGTCCGTGCCCCCTCCTTAGGAAAACAAGGATTTGAAGTTACCATATGTCAGCAGGTCGACGGTGGAACTTAATGAGTTACGATTGTTGAATCCTGTCCAGATGTGGGTTCTGTCCAGACTGAGGGTTACACTGCTTTACCATATCTTTTTAGACATTTTAAAACATTCCTCTTCCCAGTCCGTCTTTCTGCACCTACCAGCGGCCTTTGATAAGACACTGGGAAAACATTTTTTTTAGGCCCAAACTTCTATAGTGTGTCTGGGTTTGAACTTTTTATACCCAGTCTAGCCTCTCTTTGACGAAGAGACAGATTAGCATAGTTTGGGTCTGGTCATTAGGCAGGGTTAGCTCCGAGGTCATAGTAGGTGGGATTGTCAGAGGATTTTATTAGTTCACTGTTCACAGAGACAAGTTCAAAGCCTGCCCTTCAATGTCAGGACCGCTCTGGCAGGTTACACAAACTTAACCACCACTTCAAATTCAATTGGCCGAGCTCGGTCAAAGACTGAGGAGACTTCAAGGAATGTCATTGTAGCAGAGCCGCCCCGACTGGACTGAGCGCATTTCCATGTTTACTGCATTTGTTACACTCTTTGCTCTGCAATAAGTTTGTTGACTGCAGTCGCATAGACCGGAGTCTTGTTTCTATCTGCAGTACGTCCACCGACCAACAGATTAATGGTTAATGGTTGAATTGGAAGTATTGTTCAAAGTTTTTGAAGACACAAAGTGCCTTTTGTGAATAAAAGTCCGTCCTACGCACTCTGGTCGTTGTCTGCAATAAATAGCTAAATAATATTAGCTTTAAATGTCACAAAATGACATCCACTCAACAAGAACAAAGTATGCCGTCCAGACACATTTTCAAATTCTGTTTCATTAAGGATTTATTTGGCCAAGTTCAAACATGCAAACAGGGACACAGCTGTCTTATCTTTGTTATCTTATCTTTACATACCACCCCACAGTAAAAGTCGCTAAATGATTGTGAAGCCGTCGTCATGAATGCACATCCACTCTTGTGTACGTCTCCAAACAAATTATATCACAGTGCGCCGGTAAAGCCACGGCTCCACAAGCTTTTCCTTCAGTCCAGGCTGCAACTGCTGCCCTGCAGCGGATAAGCGATCTTAACGGGCCGATCCAGCTCTGTGACTTCTCTTCTTGCATTCCTGCACATCTTAATTGGCGAACCTTCCTGGCAGCGCGCTCGCTTTGGCCTCAGCTGGCCTGGCTGTCAGCTCGGCACAGTGGCCAGCAGATGCACTAGGAACAATGCCCATCCTAATCCCCGAAGAATTCCTGCTCCTCTGATCTAGCTGGCCCAAGAATGCGATGTTTAAAAAGGCCGGAGGCTCACCAGGAATCACAGGGAGGCGAGTTCTCATGCACTTATTGTTAATTTGCTCTAAGGAGCCGGAGAGGCAGTGATGTGAGGAAACCGGCAGCACGGAGGCTCAGAGGAGACACGGCTCATCATTAAGAACCCCACAGCCTGGCATAAGGGATTAGAAGGATACATGCCACCGGAGACAAACCTGTAATCTCACTGGATGGTTGCTATCGCTAAAGAAATGTGTACAAACAAAGCAGGTTTTGTGTTGCTTGTAATGCTCTTCATTTTATGTAGCCTGTATTTGCATTTATGTCCTTCTTCCTCATGCACAGCACTTTGATACGTCAATTAAAGAGGTGTAACTGACATTTATATTAGTCAGATAGCCATTACAGAGGGTCTCAGATCCTTTAAGATTTACTTATAATCTCTTGAGTGTCCATTCATGTCTGAGTCATTCCTGGCCTTTCTCTGCTCATTAGTATGAGCCCATATCACTGTTGCCTCCACATATCTCAACCTTAACTTCACCACGCATTACCAAGTGACCTGCATGAGCCAATGCAGGGCTGGGAGCAAGGGACGGGGAAAAATGTCCCTTTTATATAAGACCTACAGAGGCCGTGTCTAGTTGAGAGAGAGAGGCGAGTTTGTTGACAAAAGATTGGGACACCAAGGGCGTTTTTAATAAAATCCTGCCCCGCTGTATTTACTGTAAGTCTTGACATGAAATGTCTGGATTGTCCTTGACCCTTCGGCTTTTCCTTTGTCAGTTCCAGAGGCCTGCGTGCCATGCCAGAGGGGTCCCACTCTGCTCTCCGCCAGGGCCCAATGGGGGAAGGTAAGACCACCGCAGTTATATTTAGTCTGACCTATGCTCTTGTAATTGCTGCCTGCGAATCAATCAAGTTTCACGATATGGACTTTTAAAAAAAAAGTCTGTTTATTCCTACTGGTGTATCTGGTTACGCAAGGCCGCGCGCTAACATAACACAGAAGTACAGCAGAGGTGAATGGAAAAATGCTGGAAATGGAAGAACAGAGGAAATGTAGAGGCTTTGAGAGCCAGAGCTGAAAGAGCAATGAACTCCCCTCCTACAGTCCCGGCTGGCAGAGAGGCTCTTTGTGTGGCTGTGGAGCTCGGCCAACCCCCCTTCATGCAGCTGAATCCCCCGAACACTCACACATCAAACCAGAACGCATCAGAACCCCTGACAGCCAAGATGGTCCGTCTAGCCAGTGGTGCTGACCTTGTATGCTCGGGCCACTCGAATTACATATTATTTTAGTGTTCATTATCTTCAGTCGGAGAGTCACAGCACAGACACAGGGCCTCTTTGTATCTGTTCGCCTGCTCTATCCCTCACCCCGACTCCCCCTCTCTCTCTTACGTGCTGAACACATTTGGCGCTGGGCTTCCACTTTGGCTGAAGACTACCAATGTTTCAATGGTTTCCTTCATCCCCCCACGCCTGTCCCTCTGGTTCACTTTTGGCTGCAGGAGACGTGCGCCGCCCTCGTGAAAATCGTCATCTCCACTTCCTCTAAAGGCCACTCCGCTGCAACTGCGCGTTCTCTCGCAGCTCGTTTTTCAGCTCGTGTGTCTGGTGCAGAATCACCTCTGCAGTGCTAGAACACCCACCTACAGCTGAAACGTTTTCAGACAGGTTTGTTGAAGAAGCAGCTGGAGTTAAAGTGTGACTGACCTGGTCCCGCTGTGGACGGACAGGTAGATGGTAATTAAGGCGCAGGGGCTGCTGGTGCTGTGCCATCTGTGTGAGGTGATGATTGAATGTGGTTAACAGGCAGGAAGAACGCACACGGTGAAAGGAAGCCCCCCCCCCCCCCGTCTGGTCAAGGTAAACGACGAAAAGGTTGTAGTTACTACCCGGCTCCAGTTCCTCTGAAGGATTTGCGATGGTGGAATTCGCCACGCCGACTATTTTACTGCGAGCTGGCTTTGGAGGGCACTGTGCATTATCAGACCAAATCGCCATGAAGGAAAATATGTCATCCACGGCTCCGGCGTAATGGTCTTTGCAGCTGTCGCGAGTATTTTTTCATTGTTCTGCACTCTTTTCCCAGGCAAATGGGATGATGGGAGCCTATTTTAGACCCCTTATAATTTCCATCAAAGTTTTCATCATGGTGCTGGAGCGTGAACCACCGTGATTACAATCCAACATGTGAAATGTGTTCTAAACTAAATCAGGTCTAGTGTCAGTCCACTGACAGTGCGTCAACCAGACCTATGCCTGTATGGAGCAGCTCTCTCAAAGATAAGGGTTCCCTCTGACCTACTTAACCCCAAGCAGGAATGTAGCTGTGTGTGCAGAATGTACAGCTTTAAAAGGGTTCTGGGGGGGACAGGACGGACGGATCATCTCCATTCACTGCAGCTTTTCCAGACCAGTGGGCATAGGATTGTGGACTTAGATGGATGATGGCAGGGATGGCTGCGTCTCTGAGTGGACTTGTTAATGGAGCTCCTGGACTGGAAATCTTTCCCTGCTTAATTGCCTGTAGCGTTAATCGCACGCAGCCTCAGGTGAGCCTGTAGGAGCTCCCGTTGGACAAAGATTGGAGCCCATGCGCTGATGCTCGCTGAACACCCCGGCGGCCTCTTATCCTCCTCTATCCTGAGCTGCATAGGTTTATGTAAAACATTCGCACAGCGCCGCATTCACTGTATTTCATTTCCTTCCATTGTTTGACTCTAACTCCAGTATTCCTCACAAAAGATTTTATTTCAATGTAAATCATTTTACAGCCTCCCTCAATAGCATTCCTTCTATAGAACTCTTCCGGTGGATTACCCACATTAGTTACAGGCTCTCTGCTTTGGTTGTTCCTGTCGGACGGCCTCATTTGAATGTATAAAACTCTTTATCCGCTTCCTCTTCAACTCTTAACATTCAGATGATGTTTTGCTGGCAACTATGTCGCACGTTAAAATATTCCGATCACACTGCAGACACTGTGCTAAGCTAAAAAAAAAATAATGATGGTTTTAATAACACATCGTTATAAAGGATTGTTGATTTTATTAGAGCCTGGGAAAATCTTGTATTTGTTCTGCATTAAGTTATGTACATAAAGACTGTCTGAACTAAGTGTTAAATTCTTCATTGGACTGGTAAGTATAATGAAGGCCTAAACACCCAGAAAAACCACCATCACACCCTTTATAGCGCCGCATGTGCTAACCAGCGTGATGTGCTCCTCCCTGACCTCCTCTCCTCCTCCACACTTCACAGCTGTCCTGCCACCAGCCTGCGCGCACTCTGCAGAGGGGCGCTAACAGGACAGCTGTTTGGTTGCAGGCTGTCAGATTGGTGGTAAAGTTTACAATAGACTCACACCTCAGGCCCCCCGAAGTGTGTGTGCTCTCATGAGGAAATGGGAATTGTGAACAGGTCTGTGACTCGCTTTATTCAAGTGTGTTTGAGCTCTAGGAGTGGGCTGGGGGGGGGCTTGTTGTTGGAGGAGTTTCCTAAGTGGATCATCACATGCCTATGCACTGAGGTCAGCTGGCACGGCTGGAGCCTTTAGAGTCTGTGTCAAGCGCAGAGGAGTTTTACAGGATTAAATTTGAGCTTTTTGAAGAGTTTTGTCCTTTTAATACGCGGAGAAATCTGCCTTCTTAATGCTAGTAATGTTTTTTTTTTTTTTTTATTCTTGTTTGCGGTTTTAAGGCTGAAATTTTGAAATAATATTCACTTTGATCAGAAGCTATTATATGACAGTTTCTGTAGTAGCCACATTTTATGGCAGTATAAGTCTGTAGGTTCATCATTGACAGCTCTTCATGGATCCGGGAAATTGTAAAAGTGTTCAGTAACACTCAATAAAAAAAAAAAAAAAAAAAAGATTGTGGAAGACACGTGGTTAGTTTCACTTTTAAGCGCCAGAATTCCCAAACAACTTCCAGCACAACATTTTGACCTTGACTGTCGGCGAGGAATGCAAGTTGAGTTTTTGTGTGTTGTTCTCTGCGGTTTATTTACCGACCTTCAGGCTAATTATTAACCCAGCATTGAAAGCTCACCGCGGGGCCAAATACGGGCATACATCAAACCATTTTATACATATGAAGGACCGTTTAAGGCAAAAAAAACCCTCGAGGTGCCCTAAATTCTTCCCTCCATCAAGGAGCGAGAGATCACTCCAGCCCCATCGGTCTTTGTGACTAATCACCACTGTTCTGACTCATGCTGTTTGATAATGGTCTGTGAAGACTCGGGGGCCTAATCCTGAGAGCACACCCTTTATGCTTGCGCCTCGTGCCCTCCTGGGGGGCAGCCATTCACCGTTGCCAGGTGGGGAGGAGTTTTTCCCAAGGGGATCAGAACAAGGTTACCTCCCTGTCTCCCAGCAGCCACCGTGGGGAGGAGATGGCTGCCAGAGGTGGGGTGTTGAAAAAGGAAGCGCAGAGTGGACGTGGAGGGGCGGGAGGGCTTTATTAAGATGTAGTCCCACTCCCGAAGGAAACAGGGCTACACACTGTAGCCTTAGATCCAAAGGATTAGTTGCCAGATTAGCTCTCATCTCTAGGGCTGGTTGGAAGTTGTTATTCTTTCTCCTTGGTTGAGAGCGAACAAATCAACAAGTATTTTCCACCTTGTTACATCTTGTAATGCGATGACAGTTATGTAATGCGATAACCGTGTGCTTGCACAAAAAGAGAGCTGGAAACACAGCGCCTTGAGTCAGGACTTGCGTCAAGAAAATGCGTTCCAAGTTAAGTTGTAAACTTACATCACCACTTGTTGAAAAACTCTTTGTCCAAAGAGAATAGAAGTCATATACAAAGCTGCTTAGACACGAGGAATCAACAGGATGATCTTTTTTTTTTTTTTTTTTTTTTATTGTTGTCGTTGACTATTTTATCCTGTTAAGCACTTCGGTTGGCCTTGGCTTTTTAGATGTGCTGTATAAATAAAAGCGACATTGATGACAGTCCTTTCTGATTTGCTGATAGTGTCTGGAGCAGCAGCGCAGGTCGGCTTTAGATGTGATTCACTGTACACAGGGTGTCGATTCATCACCATTTGATACGTGACTCATTGTGAATCAGGTAGGAGCAGCTGAGCAAAGGTTGTTAACTGAGCAGGCAGGGGCTTGTTTTCTTTCTGTAGGATGTTCTGTCTCAATCGCCTTCGCCCGTACATACGCGTATTGTTCTTTTTCCGCTCTCAGAGAAAATGCCAAACACCGGCTCAAACGACAGAGTGACCACAGGAAAGAAATGTGTGCAGGGCCGAGGTGCTTCAGAGCGGCCGCTGTCACATGTTTTCCAGTCGGAAGACAAACCCTGAAAGCTCATTTTCTAAATGATAAGCATTTCTTTAGCTATCGGGCACAGTAAGCATTTGCATGGCGAACATAAATATAGGCCGTGTTGTTCCTCCTTCTTTGCCCCTGATTTGCTTAAAAAACAAAGGCTCAGACTGAGCAGCACAGGAGGAACAAACTCTCTGTATTCCTGTAGGCAAATGCAAAGTTCCCATTCACTCAGGGTCTTGGTAAATTCATCTGTTGTAGTCATACAGGTGTGTCTGTTTGGGAGGCAGCTTCTTTTTTCACTAAGAAGTACACACTCATCACTCATCATATTAAGAGTTTAGTCACAGGAGTCGGAGGGATTGGAGAGGAGCGAGGAAAAAAGCGATGTGGAGCTTTATACATTGTGCTTTATCCGTCTTGCTTTATTCGAAGGGTTGATTCCATCCTTAAGGTAAGCCGAGATTAATACATTAACAATGACTACAGACATAACCTTGCTCAAGAGAGACATTTAAAACATATAATTAGGGCAGTCGATTGTCTGTCGTGACGCCTGTGATGTTTTCCACGGTGTAGTGTGAAACCTGCACTATAATTTTCATGTGTTGTTGTTGTTATTACCGCCGTTTGTGTCTGCTTAGTTTCCTAATACTATAAGTCAGGAGGAACATCGTGTTACGCAATTCACCGTTTACAAAGATCTCGTGGCTTCCTCTCCGCTAAGTGGAAACCATAATTTAGATCAGCCGGGTACAAGGACGGAGTTAACTTTTACATGTGTGAGAAA
Organism: Mugil cephalus; assembly: GCF_022458985.1. NCBI lineage: Eukaryota > Metazoa > Chordata > Actinopteri > Mugiliformes > Mugilidae > Mugil > Mugil cephalus. Next base: position 8,844,506 of record NC_061786.1, read on the forward strand.
CGGAAACTGTAGTTTGTCTGAGGTGCAGTTTGCATGAGTATCTGCATAGAAGCACAAGGTTTGCATGAAGCGACGAGAAAATGCTGGTCACATCATCACATGGTTATTCAGCTGACGTCAGAGCTGCATGCCATGGCTTATCTCCGTGGAGTAGGTGGTAATATTTACTGCGGCTTGGCACACAGGATGTGCTGATATTTGCCAGATCACGTCTGCTTATTATGAGAATGCATCACTGACTGGGGCCGTTTCTTAGATGTGTCTGACGTTCGCCAATAATGCAAAAAACAAAACAAAAGTATTTCAAAATAAAGGAATTCTGTGTGTTTCTCATACACTTCGGACAGATAGAGATCATTGCTGTCATAAAGTTAATGACCAGGTGTTGTGGTATTCATTTCAGAGTTTCTATTCAGCTCTTCCACCTCCTTATTAGGCACTGCTTGTTACTCATACAACCGTGATGCTAGAGGCAGGGAAGTTCATGAACTGCGTGTATTGTTCTGTCTGATAACCTCAGACCACAATGAAAAGATGTGTAGACTTTACATCATCAGTCATCAACCTCCCCTGTAGGCGAATGTCTGCTTTTATTCATAAAACAGTTTGATGCATTTACCCAAAACCATACTCCTCAAACTCCACATTTTTCTCCTAAAATGAAGATCTCATATCAGCTGATGATATTTTATTCCGTTTCAAAATCACTTCAGTTGGACAGGTTGTACGAACACACAGTGGGAACGCATTAAAGTGTGCGCTCTGGGGTATTCAGGGAGGCACAAAAGAAAAGGGAGGTTGTGCTCGTTGCGTTAACGCACCTTTGTCTGTAAATGTTAACCTCAGCTTAACAGTCAGGAAATTGGAATCTAAAGAATTACAATGAGGGGCTTGCTGTCTTTTCTCTGGAATCCCAACCATTTGGCCCAACATCGATAATCTCGCCGTGCACAAGTGTCTGCACTAATGTAATCCATCAAAGACCACACAGTCTTTTCACACTTTGTCTTGGTCGGGACACGGAGTCTGGATAGACTTTGAAAGGGTTCTGTGAGTTACTGAGGTGAAGAGGCTGTCGGAAATGTAATCCACATACTATACTATCTCTGCTTCCTTGACTTGGTTAATGGTTACATGCGCGGGTTAACAACTGTATTGATGCACGACAGAAACAAAAGGGTGTGTTGTGTTACGTGGAGGTAGAGTACTCTGTGAAACTGTGGTGTGTGTGTGAATGTGAAAACAACAATCTTGACTTGGCTGAAATGGATTTTTCCTGTAACATATACTTAACATTCTCCACCTCTATTCTGGGCACGAAGTGATTTCACAGGTTTACACGCTGAGCAGTTTGTAGGAAGTGGCAAGAGAAGTTTTGTAAATAAACGGAAACGCTTCTTACAGGTTATACTCACAACAGGCTTTGACGAGTTGTAGGTACAAAGAAAATCTCCAGTGAATGTATGAAACTCTTGAACTGAACCTCTACTTGCTCAGGGTACGTCTTTACAATAATTCCCAATGTAATACGCAGCTTATTATTATTCATCTGCTGTGATCCATGCAACATTTTGTGCATTTTCCAAATGTATCTCCGTCCTCAGGTGTTTAAAGAACAGTTATCGCCTACATCGAAACCGTTAACACGCAGCAAAGCATACGTTTACGTACGGATGTTATATTCGCCTGCTGGAGCCAATTAGTAGCCGGGCAGAAAACAGATGGTTTAAAGCAGCTTGCGCTCCTCGCTGCTGCTGTTATGGTGGTTTCTTTTAATAGACCTTTCCCCCGCAGTTTATTGCCACAACATCGCTGGCATTTGGCCTTTAAGGGATAAATTCCAATAACTGTGTTTTGCTTCCAATAAAGTAAACAGTGACAAATTGCCTGGAAGCAGTCCGAAATTTGCTTAGTTTGTATATTTATATTCGTACTGATAATCTTCAAGGTGGTGAATGTTAACACTGCGCTGTACGACCAACAAGTGCGGAGTACAGAAATGCATAATGCAGGTACATTTAAGATTACAGTAATAAAGATCATAAATAAAGCCCATAAATACAGTGTAGTCTGATCTGTCTCTCTGTAATTGACATCTTGTCTGTGTATTTCTAAAAGGCTAAATTAGACACTGGATACTTTACAGTGCTCCACATTTGAGAACAGGGTGGCACAGTAGATGGGTACGGCTTTGCCACTGTGGCCACAGATCCCTCAGCGATTAGTGATAAATATTTGCACATGCTGAAGAGATGCCTCGGCCCCAAGCAAGACCCTACAGTCTGCTTTTACTTTCTTTATGATTATGGGAGCTTTTCAGTAAGGACAAATGAAGGGGAAAGTCCAGTCCCTTCTCGTCGACAGCATGTGATTTAGTTTCGGCAAAGATTAGCACAGAGGTCTGTGGAGATAAGCAAAAGTAAAAAGACTACAGCTTTCTGGACATCATACAAGAATATCTTTTAGATTGCCAAGCATCATATTGTATGTGTAAGCCATGGCACTAATATGTACAAAGATACGCACAATCCCCTGGATTCCTGACGAGGTGTTTCATAGGTGCAGTGTGGGTGGCGGCAGCTTTCGCCATCTTGACAGGGCCTGACTCAGAATGATTCCCACCTAGTTCAAAAATGAACAAATAGGTGGAACGTGAGTAGAGTTGAGGTGGTTGGGACACTTGACACACGACACCCGCCTATAACTCGAAGTGACCGTACAAGGCTGCGAACACGCTTACTTCTGTTGTAACGCTGGAGATTGTAACACGTAGGTCGAGAAGGACGGAGTCCTTTTAGTAGCCGCTCTCAGTTTTTGGTTATCTAGCGGAATTCACCTTTCTATTAAAGAGCACAGTCAAAAGACGATTAAAAAAACGCAGCTTACACAGGCTTCACCGCCAATGGACTTTGTCATCTTTGTCCAAACCAACAGGCAGACTGGAAACATTTTGCGCTGTCTCGCACAGGACCAAGCGTCCCGCTTATCTCAGATCGCCAGGCCGCTCGCGTTTCTCTGCACTGTCTGTTTCAATATATTAAGTGCTTTGTCAACTTGTGTCGCTTTCCCCAAAAACATGTGGCGTGTGGTATCAGCTGCAGATAATTCCTGCTTGTAGAGTCTGTGTGTGAAGTGGTCAAAGCTTCAGTGGGAGCTGAGCTGGCCCTCACGTCAAGTGCTTTCCCATGTCTTCGGATAAGTCAGACCGTGCCCACGCCACTTCTGTTTACTTTTTAGTGCAGAGTAGATCAGTCATGCATGTCTGGTTTGGCTACCTATGCGGTAGATAAGGGGATGTGGGCACTTTTTAAAAAGAAGTAGAATGTGGGCTACACTTAGTCCACACTGTGCCGTTCCTCTTTTTGTTCTTCCTTTTTGGTTTGGCAGTGGCTGCAGTCTACAGCACAACAGCTTTATTATAGCAGGATATTTGGTGGGAGGAAGACATGGGAAGAGGAAGGGAGTTTCACAAGCCCGACACGGCACAGCTCAAACCCAAAGGCAAAGACACAAGTGGCAAAGGAAGCAGATGCCTTATATTAATTCATTGTGGTGCAGCGAGTGTAATAGCTTACCACTACACCCCCTTTACACCATCAACCCTGTGATTTGTCACGGAGCGTAAACAGAGCTTTCTCTGGTGGTCAGCTCCTGCTTGCCAGCTCATCTGTTTCTCCCAGCGAGGCTTTGCATGGGAACTGCGTTGTTGGGAAGGTTTGATGTGGATTGTGGAACGAGGAGTGTAGTACGAACGACATGAGCCCAATACTGACTCATGGAAAGTTCCGGGATGCCAAGACTTGTGTGTGTGTGTGTCTGTGTGTGTGTCTAGTGTGTGTCTGTGTTTGAATGTGATTAAACTGAAAGGCAGTGTGACTTTCATGTGAAGTCCATCATCCAGCAGCACAACAAACTTTCATTAATCACTAGCTCAGTGCCCTTCCCATGTTTTATATGAATTGGGATTTAACATAATTTGTTCCAGGGGGACCAGTAGAAGTTTGCATATTCGGTGAACGGAAGATAAGTCAACAATGTTCTCCAGCCACTTAGAGTTAAAAGAAAAAAACAAACGAACATGCTTTACAATATCTGTTCTGTGCCACAGCTGTTTGCTATCAACACCGAATTATGCTCCACATCCACACTTGGCGATATCACTTACTTGAGACGTTTTATTTAATGGTGGTTTGTGCATTGCAGATTTACATTTATTAGTCTGAAGGCCAAATTGCACGACAAAGCTCCATTTCTTTGGCTGGGCAAAATCGTTTTGACCTCTTTGCCCTATAAATATTCAAGGAAACGGAGCTCTCTGCACAGTGGCTACTCAGTGGCCCGTTCTCACACCGCCATGACTTCATATATTTAGGAAACATTTGTGAGGAAAATCCCCATCTGGCCAGGAAGGATGTGAAATTGAATATGGATTCCATTTCTCTTAAATTCAGACATAGTTCCTTAAAGACATATAAACAAAGCTCCTGGACCCCATACCCATTTTTTTTTCTCATCTGCCCCCTCCCCCCCTCTGTTTTTCCAAGCTTCAGCCTTCAGTAGTCAGGAGAGAAAGAGGAAATGGCTGGGTTTTCCATACAATATGCAGTGTTGTAATTAGGCCATGTCAGTAATGATTTGAAGGAGGACTCTTACTGTAAACCACTCCTCCACATCTTTGCCTGGGAGTAGAAGCACAGAGCTCTGAGCTGCGTTTTATTGATTCTTGGTGATAGTCTGTTCAATGTTCTGTAGCTGTAACATGTATAGTCTTACTACTGTGGTAAAGATTTGCGTAGGACATGAGGGAATCGCAATGCTTGGCGAGAGAACATGTCCCTTAACCCAATTTAAAAGGACATCTGTTTAGTAAAAGCATTTTGTCCAGGGCAATTAATATTATGGCAGCTGTCAACTATGCAAATGCCTAAATATGATCGCTGAGCTTGATAACAAAAAAATACATATATGATATATTAGTACTGCAAATGTAATAATAAACAAATTTTAAAGGTCCAGTATGTGAGAATAAGTGACATCTAGTGGTAGAGATGCAGGTTGAAACCAACTGAAAACGACTTGCTTCACTTCTTTTCTAAACATTTAGCAGAATGTTGTGTAGTAGTAGTAGTAGTAGTAATAGTAGTAGTAGTAGTAGTATGAAAACACTCCATTTGCAGACAGAAAAAAACACAGAAACCACACAACACCAAGTTCTACCAAATGTTTTCCTTACAATGTTCTGCCTGTAGGTGCTACTTAGTGTTTACTGACACCTACCTTCTGTTTGTTTTATCCCAGAATCTCCTCAGTTGTCCTCACCCCTCTCCATCAGTGAACATGTCCAGGGCATTGCTGATGTGGACCCAGACTGCTACGGCCAGGTGTGCGTCGAGTCCCTGGATGGAGAGGGCGATCGTCCGGTGAGCCTGGTGTCCACCCTGTCCTCTGGTTCTTCCCGCGACAGTCGCAGCCTTTTTGGTAGCACGGCAGCTCTTCCTTCCTCCACCACGCCGCCCATACCAAACGAGGACGACATCAATTTGGAACTGAGTCCATCAGAAGGCACCAGGGAGCAGGCTGGAAACCAGAGTCCCACCCTCACAAGTTCCGGGGGCGGCTGGCAGGAACAGCTGGAGAGCAGGGTGATCGGCAACCAGTGGAACAACAACAACGCCACTGCCAACAGGAAGGCGAGCAGCGAAATACCTCATATTCCTGCCTCACCGGTCGTCACGGATACCATGGCGCCCAACCCAAAGCTGACCTATGTGGACCGCGTTGTCATGGAGATCATTGAGACAGAGCGCATGTACGTCAGGGACCTGCGCAGCATCGTGGAGGTGAGAGGATGTCAGGGATGTGGTGCCTTTACTCAGGCCGCGCCACTTTCCATTACAGTTAATGTGTTTCACTTTCAGCCAACCATTCTGTATTATAGAGGTAAATCAGCAGTATCCTGTATTCAAAGCCTATGTTTGACTTGGATTAACACACAGCTATGACTTAATGTCTGCAGCGCTCTGTAGTGGTGATTAACTGAATCTAGGCAGCCAGAATCCTGCATAGGGGATTTTTACTCAGTGGCTGTTGAGAGCAAATAATGTGTAATTGTTCTGGTTGTTCCAAGCAGCTGTTTGTAGATACAAGAGTCTGTACTTATGAAACATCCGGTGGATGTTTCTTTTTCTTGACCAGGATTCATTCGAATTGTTTTGCTTTCCAAACAAATCAGCCAGTGAACAAAAAAATGTACGCCTGACATCTGGCATTTGTGTGCCTTGTTTATAGATTTGTAGTTCATAGAAATGACGGCTGTCCAGCGTTTTATGATCGGGGTGCAGTGTTTTGTATAAACCACCCTGTATATTTACAGTGCGGTGGAAGTTTATAGCCTGTGCATTGCGGACTCGTATCTGGAGTCAGAAACGGGACACAATGCAGGTCTGTTGTGTCGTGAATGGCGGTCACTTTGATCTTAGTTTAAGATAGTGACAAACTCATCTAAAAGATGTGAAGAGTGGAAAATGAGCCTGGGATGACTTGACCTCTCAACGGGCCACTTATTTCTTATCATGGTTTCTACCTTTGTAGTCTGGAAACAACTTCCAGACAGAGAAACCCCCCCTTGCCCTCGGTTTGCAGTCGTCTCCCCCTGCACTGACAGTAATGGCTTTAACACGTGAGGCCTTTCTGAGTCTGACTGGCAGTAAACCAGCCAGCACCTCTCCTCACCTCGTCGCAGACTGAGCTGGCGTCTAGCATTTGCTGTGGGAGGGAGGGAGCGCTACCCCTCGTGCAGCTTAAGTAACGACTTGCTCCTGACAAACACTTCCAGGACTTCAAACTATTTCAGTCGACAGCAGCAGCGTGCCTGCACACAGGCCTGGGTGCTAGCTGAACTCTCAGGCCCTCCCAGCCAACACAAACACCAGCGTCTCTGCGCCAGCTGAAGATATAACGCACATGAAAGAGGAGCAATTGTTTTTTCCGTAGACTGCAGTGTGGGAACGCAGCCGAGCGCAGATGCACCCCTTATAGTTTCGTGATTACAGCGTGGCGTCGGCCATTTTAATTCCACGCGGCCTATTTTAATTTCACACCGAGCCTCAGATCTGTCAGAGATGTGTGAAATGCTTCCTTCAGTTTGGCTTTAAACTATTTCAGGGCTTCAGCTTGGTGACACGGTGACATGGAGCTTAGGAGCAGCTTTAAGGCATGTTCATCCCTGTTGTAAAATCCAGTTTATCACTTTTCCATGGTTACTCTTAAAGCGTTCTCCATGGGATAAAGTTCTGAGAACAGCTGTTTGACCCCAGTTGGTCTCGCATGCATTTCTACATCACCGACACCTGGTTCGAACACTCCCAGCTTAGTCATGCTCAGCACTGTTAAAGCAAGAATGTAATTGGTGCTTCACTGTGTTCAGAAAGACCTAGTGAGATGTTGGATTAACTCTTGATTAAAAATGTGGATTGATACACAAGCGCATGCACCATGCCAAAAGTCAATGCACATTTTAACACAAGTAGTGTTTTTTTTGTAAGGGACTGACTGCACATAAGCAGGAGTCTTTCTCTACTAATATCGATGATGGGCTGCAGCTGCTTCAGTATTGTGCTGTGATGACTGTGCTCCTGGCTTGTCCAGCTGGCCTGCTAAGTGTGTGTGTGTCTGTTTGCACCACATCATCTGGGAGGCTGTTTAGCGGCGGGCTGTTTGTGTGCATGTTTGCCTCTCGTTAACTTACTCTTTCACTCGTTTGCAGTTGTTTGCATCCCACATGAGTGTGTAATTGACCAAGAGAGGGTAATCATCCAGATGTTGGCATTTTTGGCTTTGGTTTGCTTTTTTTTTTTTGTGTGTGTGTGTGTGTGTGTGGATATTTTTATCCATTTCTGAATGCTCCTGAGGTCCAGAGGGAGTCAGGTTCTGGGAGGGAAACAGACTGTGTCTGGCAACTACAGGCACGGAGAGTCGCACTGTCCATGGAACAAGTCCTTAAAAGGATCCTTTAAGCGTCACATAGCTAACCCGTGAAACGATTCTGCCTTTTTAGCATAAGAAATCCTAAAAATCCTTCCTTATTTTTGTGTACATTAGATGATATTTTATAGATTTAAAATTGTAACAAGCAGCCGGACAAACTAAACATCAAATCACTCAGCTTTGATATAAAAAGGAAAAAAAATGGTTCTCAGGGTGCACGTTCTCTCTGCTGATAGTGATTTGGACGTGCCTGTGTAATGCTTGGACATTAACACGTTATCAAATTTCATCATGTGCTTTTAAGTTTAACTCCATGTCTAACTTTACCAGGACTATTTGGCACACATAATCGACACGGGCAACCTTCCCATACGGCCGGAGCAAGTGTGCTCTCTTTTTGGAAACATAGAGGACATCTACGAGTTCAACAGGTAAATCATCCCTTTATGAGCCTTCCTTGTGTTCTGTCGGGTGTAAATTAAGAGTGAAGGACGATTGACAGCGTGATAAAACATACAGTCATTCAATGTGGATGCAGTGGGAAACAATGTGACAAGTCTACAGACACAAATATCCGAGAGCGTTAGGAAATAGTGCATTAGCTGCCTGTACATTTCAACATCTTATGTCAGCGAGTTTTCGTTGCTGACTGCCCCTCTTGCCAAAACACACATTAACATTCCTCTCTCGTAGCAAGGAGCCGCCCTGGTAATGCCAAGGCTACTATACAGTCCCGAAGAACAAATAGGAAAGATGACATTTTACTTTTCAATGACATTCTCTCTAGCTTTACTAGAGTGAAGGCTTTAGGCAGCTTTTGGATTCGCAAGGTCATGGCCTGTCAGAGAGGAGGCTCCTCTTAAGTCACAGGATTGCATTGCTCTGTGAAGACTTTCACAATGTAAAAATGGTGATGAAGTCATTTATTACAGTTGTAGTTAGGAGGAATTCTTGTGTCAGCCTGTGCACAGGTGCTACGTGTTTACCTATTGCAGCAGAGTTGGACTAATTTGTTGGAGGCTGGCCAGAGGAAACAAGACTTTTTGTGTGGCAAGAGAACATTAATGTGTTTCTATATAGTGTGTATCTAGAGTATGCAGATTACATGTCTTTCAGACACTTAGTTTGCTGTAATTTAATCCCATTATTGGTTTTTAAGTGTTCTCAAAATTTTTAAATTCACATTTGCCAGTAATTGATAAACAGTCTTACTACCATCCTAGAGTTTGTACTTCTTTGTAGCTCTTAACCTTGTCCCAGATGAGATAAACATAGCCGGCCAAGCTATCGTGCAGTAGGAACAAATATTGACTCTTGTAAGTCTCAATGACAATAGTTTTGTCATTGAACACGCACATTTTCCTGGAGTCAAGTTGTTCAGTCAAGTTAAATCGCACATTTTCACTTTGTGTTGTGTTGATTTCGCACATTGTGTTTTCTGATGGGACCATGGGCCGCATGCGTTCTCAGTCTAATCCTCCTCAAAGGCCCCTGTTTAAAAGTCTATGGCTCCCTCTACTGTCGACTGCATGTAAGATCAAATGTCAGTCAAAACGGAGGAAAGATTATTAGGATTGATTCACTGAGCGCCGTTGTTTGCTATTTCTTCCATGTTCATGTTGTGTTCTGCATTTCAGTGAACTACTGCAGTGCTTGGACATGTGTGAGAACGACCCAGTGGCTATCGCTCAGTGCTTTGTAAATAAGGTGAGCCAAACCGTCTCTTACGTGTTTATTTACAGCAATATTGGTTGCTAAGGAAATACACACTCACGATCTATTGTCTGATTTGTGTTTCCCCAGAGTGAAGATTTTGAAATCTACACCCAGTATTGCACCAACTATCCCAAGTAAGTAACAGGAAGTAACAGCAAGATGTTCCTTTTTAAAAAATAAACATCTTAAAAGCAAGCTGTAGCACGCAGAAATGAGCTCAGAAATGTCTCCCTTCCAGCTCAGTGGCGTCACTAACCGACTGCATGCGAAGTAAAACTTTAGCCAAGTTCTTCATGGATCGTCAGGCTAGTCTAAAGCGGTCCCTCCCTTTGGGCTCCTACCTGCTAAAACCAGTCCAGAGGATCCTGAAGTATCACCTGCTCCTTCAGGTACAAAATGTCGTCAAGGATACAACTTTTTATTTCAGTGTTCTAGCTTGATATATTGATGATTCTGTTGTTAATTTGCAAGTGGTGAACGGTTTAACCAAAGAGTCATTTTTGGTTTTGTAATTATTTCTAAAATGCCTGAATGCTGAAACGTATATAGAATAGAAGAAACATCACACAGAGATGGACCAAGACGACCTAATCGACCTAAATGTTCTTGACCTGTTTTCAAAGGAAATTGCAAAGCACTTTGACCCAGACGAGGAAGGCTATGAGGTCATTCAGGAGGCCATAGACACTATGACAGGAGTGGCCTGGTACATCAACGACATGAAGAGGAAACATGAACATGCCGTCAGAGTGCAGGTCAGGCAGCACTGCAAACACATGCAAAGCACTTTTGCGCAAATGTTGTACAGCGCACAGTTGGCAAGGGAGGGTTAGAAAAGATGAGCAGCTCTGTTACTCACTGATCTTGCGTTGTATGTCTGTTGTGTAGAGTTATTGGAAACAGAAGGCCGCTGCGACTTCAGTCTCTTGCAGTGTTTCCACAATCATGAAATATTAGGTGATGATTAAATGTCGTACAAACAAATTCAAGTGAAGCACTGTGAGATAACCAGATGGGGGCACTAGCTTCCCCCTCGGGTGCTATTGAACCAAGGCAGAATAATGCGGTTAAGATGACGCTAACCCTAACCTAAGCATCCCAGGGTTAGGGTTAGAGATAGGGTTAGGGGTTAGAGTAAATAAGGCTTTGTCCACATTGGACAAAAGCAAATAGCTCGTGAACAGAAGGCTGTAGAGACTTGAAACTAGACTCTACCCCTCCCAAATGTGGCTCTGGGCTACGCGCCTGTCCAGTGACTAATAAAGCAATCAAACCCCAACCGACAGAAAACCATGTAGCAACACGAATATATGAAATTCCTTAGTTTCATTCAACCGATTTAAAAGGCTAATTGATAAGATTATTTTCAAATAATTGTAAACAACTGATTGTGACGTGCCTAATTTCTTTCACATGGACTATGTGTATTTTAAAGCTCCAAGTTTGTATTGACCTGAATGTTTTTCTCACGTCTACTTTAATTTTAAAGCTATGCATTTCCTTGGTTTAGCATTTATAGGTGTTGTATAAGATGTACAAATTGAAAGTGACACCAGGCTGGCATTTTCTTTAAAGAACATGGCTGAGGGTGTGTGTCTCAGGCTATATGCTTTCATGTGCATCTGTAGGAGATCCAGTCTCTGCTGATCAACTGGAAGGGCCCTGACCTGACCACCTATGGAGAGCTGGTGCTAGAGGGCACTTTTCATGTGCTGAGGGCGAAGAACACCCGCACACTCTTCCTCTTCGAGAAGATGCTCCTCATTACCAAGAAAAGAGGGGAACACTATGTCTACAAGATCCATATCTCAGTATGTGCATTCACTTTATTTCTGTTGATTAGTGGTTTAATAATTTTTTAAAAAATGTAGCAAATAACCCACACTTTTAGTGTTTCTTTTCATCCCTACATTCTTTGTCCTCGCAGTGCTCCACCTTAATGCTACTTGACAGCGCCAAGGATCCCCTGCTCTTCAGTGTTATCCATTTCAAGCATCCTAAGCAACCCCATACGGTGCAGGTACGCGTGGCTACACCGGTTAACTGTTAACCTTTCACAACCTGCAGCACAATTACACCCCACAGAATATACTGCATTTCAGTCTGACCCAGTTATATCACCAGTCACTGATCTGTACATATTTTAATAATATAAATCTTTGTCTTTCGTATTTTTATGTAAACTTGGAAATAATCTATAAACACACAACTGTGTAAAGACAGAAGAAATATTTCAGGTTCTTTTAGGTCAGCAATCAAATGAAAAGACTCCTTTGCATAAGAGTGATTGTCTCCCGTAGCGATGTACTTCCTTTGAAGCTGCATTCAGATGACACTCGACTCATGGATTTGTTCAAGGGCCTTGATCAATTGGATCAACACGCAGCCACCGTTCTCCTGTTTCTAATATAAGCTGTGCCTCATGTTTCTGGCAGAACGTAGCTTACTAATAAGCAGCGGACAGACTGAAGTTCTCTAAAGGTCCAGTGAGCGGAGCTCTGAAACAGTATGTGGATCACTCGAGTCCAAATGTGATGAGGGACACCAGTCAGAAGACCCAACACTGTGGTCTGGGTGGGCTGTTACATACCAGTATTTCACAGTGGGATATAAAAAAATAAAAAAAAAAGTCGTGTTTATTGAAAAATCCAAGCTGTGACAGCATTCGAGGCTGAGGAAGTTTTACTGCTCTGGAATTAAAGCCCTGACACCGAACTGACCGAGTAGCACTCCATTCTTCAAGGACCTGCCGCACCCTTTGCATCTTTGTGGAAGAGGGTTCATATGGCAGCAGTGAGACCAAAGGCATGAAGGCGAATTAGAGCTCTCATTCACAGTCACATGACCACAACACAGCTGAATATTTATATAAACACTTGAAGACTGTGCAAGCTGAACATTCCTGAAATCACAAGAATCTCTAAACGGGAACAACGTTGAAAACCATTCGATCTCTCGTTCTGAACTAATTTGTGGATTCTGTGCTGCGTCCATTAAAATTCCTGTACATTCTTCTTAGATTCTGCATTTCACTCTAATATGAATACTTGTAATGACATACCTTCTTCTTCAAAACAAAAACAAAGTAGAGGTTTGTTTATGAGTGGTATTTAGGAGCCCGCTGTATATTTACATATGCTTCTAAAAATGCAAATGCTTACTGATGGATCTTCTCCCGTGACCTCGTTCTCCTCTATCCCATCTGGATGTTTGTACCTGGTTTGTCTCTATTAATGTGGATGGCTCTTCCTAAATGAGCTGGGCTTGTTGTTCCAGGCCAAGTCCGTGGAGGAGAAGCGTCTCTGGGCTCATCAAATTAAGAGGCTCATCCTTGAGAACCACAACACCATCGTGCCACAGAGGGTAAACATCATCATCCCTCAAACAGGGTTCCTTTCTCTTGCACCTTTTTCTTTAAAACTCACTCTGTCTGTTTCTCTCTTTAAAGGCAAAAGACGGCGTCATGGACAATTCAAACTGTAAGTGTCACAGACAGACCCGTTCAGTCGTTGCCACAGCAACCGAAGATGCCGCTCGCAGATGATAAGAGTTGCTTTGTTTTCCGTGTTCAATATGGAATGTTGCTTAATTTGCCATGAAGGCGTCGCCTGTAACCCATCCATGTGTGAAGAGAAAATAGTTTTTTTTAATTGCAGCGCTGAGTGTAATGATGTATCCATCTGCTGCTCAGATCCAGGGAAGTATCAGTATAGTCCGGAAAGACTGAAGAAAGCAGAGACCTGCCAGGCCGACGACTTCCACGTTGGAGGAAGAAATGGGAGGAGGAGATCAGGTAAAGTAGGCCTGTGCATCTTTTTATTTTTGTAACATTGTCCTCTGCATGTCTACTCAGTTGTAAATTTCTAATTTCTCTCTTTTCAGAGCCAGCAAAACAAATCATAAGGAGCACAAAAGGTTGGTACATGGTTTGTTTTTTGTTGATTTGACCGGATGTTGGGTAGGATTTGAACAGGGGCTCGGTTCGATCCACATTCTGTTGGCTGCTGTCCAGTGGCCCCCACAGTGTCCCCCCTCCTCCCCGACCCCCTACCAAGGTTATTTTGCGGTGGATAAGAGCCGGTCACGTCTCCATTGAACTTCTGCTTTGTTCCCCTTCAAAGACACCTGGAAAACAGATCAAAAGACACACACACACTCGCTCCCACTCCACCTCGCCCGCAATGAAGTTAATTGTATGCCACGCTGGTCGAAGGCTTTGTCATACACAAGCTCTTTTTAATAGTCAAATTCAGCCCTGCCCTCAGATCTACGCTGCTTCCTGTTTTCAATGATTCTAATTGGCCGCCGCGAAAGAGAAAGTTCTCCTTTGCTCTTGGTCCAGATCAATTTTTGAACCAATGTAATGAAGAAGCAATTTTCATGTCAGCCTTCTCATTTGGGTGAAGGAGTAGGTCATCACATCCTGGCTAATTGCATCATGTCCAGTTTGAGCCCCTGAGAACAAGATGTTTTTTATCGGTATTTATCTAATCACAAGGCCTCCCTTAAGTCTGGCCCAGACTAACAACTGCCTCACTCAGTCCTTGTTTGTGTAGGCAGAGATCGTGTCCCAACCATAATTGTAGAAGATGCATGTGGTGTTCAGGTTATTTTGTCACATAATATTTGACTTGAGCATGCTCGTTATTGACATTCTCATTTGTTTTTTTTATCTGTCTTCCTCCTCCTGTTTATCTTCGTTCTCCACGCAGCCGTCTTGAAGGTAAGCGTCCGAAATCCAAATGTAGTCTCTCATCAGGTATTGATAAGCCTGTTCAGTCTGTTGTTGCCACGCTGTTTACTTACTGTAGGACACCAGGTTGTGTTGAGATATGGCTTGTGCACGTTTGACTCAGCAGTTCAGAATTCCAACTCTAATTGAAAAAAGGACCTCAACTAAAAATGAGAAACGCTAATCTCCACAGAACATACTTGGACTTCCCATGCCCTGCAAAGTCATATCTCACCCAAAGCTAAAGCTGCTTTATGATGACTTCATCCCATTTACAGCCGCGCAATCACAACATGGCTCTAGCACTGACCTTGTAGTAACCAACCACATGTCTATGACTTCACGCTACAGCATGCAGACAGTGAGGGTGCACTGCTGGGGGATAGGTGCTCCCTTCAGCCAGCCACTAGTGTCAGTACGCTGACCTCCAGTGTAGGCGAACCCGAGGCTGAGATGCCATGTGTGGAGGATCTTATTTCCAGAGGGGACTCTCTGGAGCAGCTAAATCCTCCTGACAGCGACCCGAAACTGGGCTCTTCACCCAGTGAGGGGGGGCTGGAGCAGGAGAAGGCAGAGGAGGAGGAAGAGGAGGAGGAGGTGGAGGGGAAGAGTTGCAAGGAAGATATACTGATGGGAGACGACCAGGTAGCCGACTTTGCCAGCTCAGTGCTGGCAGCCATCTCCTGCTGGCACTATAGAGCCAGGGCTTTGCTTTCTACTCACTTCACAACGGTGAGGGGTTCTGCCACCCACAGGTTTCCCATTTCCTGCTCCATTTCGCCGGCATCACCGATACTCTCACTTTCTCCCACGCTTGCTCTCATCCCTCCCATCCGTTTTTTTTTTTTCATACACCGAATCGCAACTAACACCATTTGCACTGTCCACGTTAAAAGGTCAAATTGTTGTTTCTGAAGTGCATGGACCGATGTTCTCTGAGATTGAGTATATGGGTGAAACTTTCGAGTCATTCCACACATTGCATGTGTTCGCAAGGATTGTTTTGCTTTGGAGTTGAAATGATCCCACTGTGCATGCACATTACTGATTTCCTTCCTTGTGTTGTTACAATGTACTGTTCATAATTGTGTGTTGGGATATGATTGATGTTGAAGGCCATGCTGTTGAGGCCATTTGCATTAGAACCAGTGTCTCAATGTGCTCTGGTAAATGTTGGTTGACTACAAAGGTAAACGTAGCCATCTAATTAAATAATTAGTATAATAGTGAGAGCTTTGCTCTTTGATAATCATATTTCCTAATCATATTTCCCCTCTGAATTATTTTCATAATCAGGAAGTCTTTGTTAAGGTTAATTGTTGCAGCCGTATTGTTTCCTAATGAATGAATACACATCATCTCAGTAGGAAGATTAGAATTTCACAGTGGAGTTTTCAGGGATAACGTGAAATTAGAAACTTTGAACATTAAGCAGATGTTTGCCTGCTGTGACAAATTGTTCTGCTTTATTCCTCATGGAATTATCTCTCTGGAGGATTTTAATTAATTCGTTTAATGCTGTTTTTTCCTTTTAGGATGATCAGAACAGAGATACTGCTGAAATGAACACAACGCCCGGGCAGGAGACACAGTCTTGCACGCAGGCAGAAATATGTGGGGATGCTGTTATGAACGAAGCTCCCAGCATTCAGGTACTTTATAAAGCTTAGTATGGTGCTTATACACACATGCATTCAGTATTATTCCACTGGTGTCTCTGAGGCCGCGTGATGTTTATTCACTCTATTAAAGAATGCCTATCTATTCACGTGGTCATTGCGGAGCCTATTTTCTAGCTCATTGTATATTTTGAATGTGACTCTTTCAGTGTATTTGCTCTAGTTTCTCTGTGAATGAGAGCGAGCTGATTCAATACTCCATTAGACTTTAAGTAAGTTTCCTGCCTAATAGCTGCTCTTTGCCGTGAGCATTTCTCTGAGGCCTATTTAAATCGTGCCTGCAGCTATATTAGTGCCTGCTGTATATTTTCCCCCCTGAATATTAGAATACCACGCACGTTCTGTCGTCCTTTGGTCAGCGCTCACTCCCACCGAGAAAGGCGGTAGGTCTCAGTCCTTGGAATCGGCAACTTTAAGACATTTCTGCATCTGAGAGTAGAGTGTAACTTGTTATTCTCACCTTATCTCCACCGCACAGCTCCAAGCTGCAATTTTCACAAATGCAGGTATTTCAAAAGAGCGGGCGACACCTGGAAACAAATTTAGATTAACGGCAGAGTAGGGTGGCATCAGCAATATGAACACTGGTAGGGCCACATTGCAAGATTCAACTCGCCAAGGGTAATGAAAATGGCTCAGTGAAGAGGCATTAACAACAAAGCAGCAAATGGCATCAGTGTTTACCACACTTAGATACCGTACATAGAAATAAGACACTGTAATGATGCTCAAGTGGGCCTAATAAGATGAAACGCATGCAGCATAAACTGTGGCTGCTTTAGATTTAACCGTCTGGATGACTTTGAAAAGGACGATTAAGCTAATGTGGAATGGAGAGCGCTCGCTGTTAGAATGTGTCTTACACTCATTACATCCCATTTTGCAAACACTCTTCTCATGTTTCAGGTCAGTGTGCAGGAGCTGTGTCCTCTAGACTGTGTGTCTCAAACGGAGACGAGCAATCAGCTGGAGGTGGATTACCCCCGATGCCCAGGGTCTCCTGAGACTTCACCTGACCTAGAAGCTGAGACCCCAGAAGCTCAAGATAGCTCTAGAGAGACTGGTGAAGAAGAGGAAGGAGGAAGTGATTCCTCCAGTCTTCAAGTGGGCGAGACGAGTGTACTGACGAATGTTGAGCTCTCGGAAGAGGAAGAGGAGGTGCTTTCAGATGATAAAAGCATCCTACCCTCCTCTGTGTTGGACCAGGCGAGTGTGATAGCTGAGCACTACATCAGCAGCCTATCCAGAAGGAGTAGTCTGGTTTCAGAGGACCTGGGTTCCCTGGCCTGCCCCTCACCATCAGTAGATAATGATACTTTTCAAAGCCCTTCAGCCTGCATGGACTTGGAGAAACAAACCCAAATGTCTGTTGACTCTTCTGCGGAACCACAGGGAGTCTCGGAGGCTTCAGTTCTTGTGCATGACCCTGTGCTGGACACTCTCGTTGAAGGTGAACGCAGATCCACTCTTTCCAAACAAGATCGCCTCCTCATCCACAAAATCAGACAGTACTACGAGCACGCTGAGCACGACGATGCTAACTTCAGCATCAAGCGCAGGGAGAGTCTGTCCTACATTCCAGCGGGTCTGGTCAGGCAGCTGAGTCGACAGCTCAACAGTACTCCCCAGGACAAGGTCGCCCAAGTCCACAGGAAAGGCCTCTCTCCCAACAGGCCTACTTCTTGGTCTGTATTTGACCTTCCAGGATTAGAAAAGAGTCGAAACACTGAAACCTGTCAAAGAACGGAACCACGGAGATCTGTTGGGACCAAAGCTAGATCTGTCAGTGTCACAGATTGTTCTATGTCAGAAGAGGAGTTCCGGCCCTCGTCGGACATGCTCAAGGTTTGGCAAGACATGGAAATTGAGGAGGAGAGTGGGGAAGTCGTTCAGACTGCACAAGAGAAAGTTAATGACTCAAGATTAGAAGCTGCCCAGGATATGAACTCAGACACTTTGTATTGTAAAAATGATGAGCAACCACCTCAGATTCTGTCAGATTCTCACGTAAGAACTGCCTCTGAGAGCTCCTCCACGACGTCACTTTCTGCGTCTTCCCCAACAGTGGAGGGTGGATCAGGTCAGGAAACAAAGCCATCTAAGACCTCCATGTTTCAAGACAACAGCAATGTCAACCATAACCAGCAACCTAAAATCATCAGCTTCCGAACGAGCATGGATGAGGACCAGATCCTACAAGACATGGGAAAGATGAAAAACAAGGTGTTCCAGCTGGCTCGCCAGTACAGCCAGCGCATCAAAAATAACAGGCCCTTAATCTGGCAGAGGAACCGAGACATGGCCGGTCAAGAGGGCTTCAAGAATATGCCTGGTGCCCACGAGGAGAAGATGCAGTTGAGGAAAAGGGGTAAATGGGACGCAAATGACAGCCACAATGCTTTCTTTTGCCGTAACCTACCAGTTTGACTTATGAACATAGAAAACTGAAAAGCTTTCTTTGTATGTTTTGTGTATGTACGCAGGTATACCCAACCTGAGGTTGCCCTGGAATGCTTGTGATCAGGCAGTCATCCCTGAAGTCTGTTCTCCAAGTCTTGTCGAGACTCCCACCTCTGGAGCCAGCTCCCACAGCGCTGTTACCTCCCCACAAAACCCACCGTCAGAGACCTTCCACTGGCCCCACGTCCAGGAGTTGCGCTCCAAATACACAGAGACCTCCCACCCGAAAGTAACCCGGAGCTGCACGGCCCCAAACGGGATGCTGGAGTGCAGTACCAACAGGTGTAATGGCTGCTCCCACAAGTACAACAGCTCCTTAGACCTTCATAAAGCACCGACAGACTGTCCCAGGAAACGGTCTGAATCTTTAAACACGGAGTGTCCCGTGGTAGAGGACAGTCCCCAGCACCACACGCAGCCTCGGACGCATCCCCTGCTGTGCAGGTGGAGCTCTTTGGACCACATGCTGGGATCTCTGCCCCTCCACGAAGTACAAAACCTTCAGGAACCTGTGAGGACCTGCGCTGCTGCCGACAAACTCCAAGACGGGGTCAACCTCCTCCAGGAGTGCGTAGACAATGCAGACAGTGCACCGGCTTCAGGGAAGAACTCAGAAAGTCACCTTGTGAAAAACCTACGGGAAAAGTTCCAGAGCTTAACAATAAGCTCGTGAACACGTGATTTATGTGTATGTGCGTTTTAAAACATTTTCTGTCAGCTAGGTGAACTGTTTATCTCTCAAAAGAATGGATCCTCTTGTCTGCACAATGTTTTCAGTTTAGGGGGCACTGAATTGTGATGTTGGCACCAGTCTAATATTAAAGGGATGTTACTGGTTAAACCACGGGGCGGGGAACATATGTTGTCTCTTAAAAAGTGTATTGCAATATTTATACAGTACACTGGGCATTTGACTGCACAATACTAAGGTAAAAACGTGTATATAGTCTCTGTATCATACAGAAAAGGATTTTTCTTCTTCATTGTTTTAATGATTATTAGGTTTCCACCCACTGTTGGTGCTTGTGACTGTTGTTACTACAGCACTATTATCATTAACCATGTAAACTGCCAGCTGAGACTTTCAGGGGAAAAAGAAATGGAGTTGAAGTCTCTGTCCCTACACCAAAGATGGTCGCCTCGTAATGCGTGTGGTCACAGCAGTCATTCGCTTCCACATTTTACTGTAGCTGCTTGTCAGAGTGTTACTACACATCACTGGAGCTTTATTTTTCCTCAGTGCGCTGTATATTTTCTTGGAACATTATTTATGAAACTGTATAGTTGGGAAATATTGGCCTCATGTAAATATTTGACAAATAACAAGCCCTTTTTACTTTTCCATTCCAGGCAATGCGTTGTTTCAGTTTCCCATGTTTTTAATAAAAACAGAAATGGTAAGTTTCCACAGGTCCCCTCTTTGTTAAAGCTTGGTAACTCTATATACCACTCCGAATCCATTTGAGCTGTGGTTGAAGTGGGCCCTAAGAGAGTGTTATTTACATCAAGTGAAACAGAAAGGAAAGTGGAGCAGGTTTTATTGCTGCGTAGTGTACATAAAGTGCACTAGGAATGTGTTTGGTTGATAAAACGTTTATTCTGAAACAACGAGACGCAGCACATCCACTTATCTAGAGAAACATGAAGAAATAAACATTTTATTTATAGGTTCCCGGAGACCCTTTTTAAAAGTTCTAAACCCTACCATTTTATTGGCTTGATACTTCAAGGCCTTTACCGATCATTTCTGCAGGATACATGCACATATATGTGTATGTATCCTGCACATACAATACCAAATATGTTTGCATATAATAATGAGATCAATGTGGAGGTAAAGACAGGAGTAATCAGTGTGTTTAGCATATTAAAAGCATCCAGGCTGCGGTGGCTGTGCATTATTATTCGACGTTGGGCGTATGTGAGCGTCTTTATATATTGGTCATTGCTGTATTTTATTTAAAATGACAGCACAGCCCGGCCATAAATGTTCCTCAGGTTACTTACAGTGCGCCCTCGTGGAGCCGGTGCGCCGTCTCTCTGAACCATCCTTGCGCCTGAAAGCTGTGTCAAGTCAGAAATAAACACCGGAAGTCGCTCATTTTTTTCCCCTTCACCGTAAAAGCTGTATTGCCTCTCCTTCTTACACGCGCTCATCGAGGCTTTTTTTTATTCTCGACGAGCAGCACTAACATCCGTCTGCTGGCTGACTTGACGCGTGGTACCTACCGCAGGAGCGGAGAGAAAGACGCGCACTCGAACCAGATGCCGCCACCACCACCACCTCCAGCAGCAGCGGCAGCAGATATAATCTGGCACAAAAGTGTTTAACATTTCTTTTTTTCTTTTCTTTTAATTGTCACTTCATTCATCTCGGATCGATACGAACAAACAACAACAACAAAACCATCACCGTCTCGTTTTCTTTAGAGGAAGAATGGGCTGCGCAATATCAGGTCTAGCAGCGAAGACGGACTTTGCAGACAGGAACGCAGAGGATGCTGGTGCCGCTGTGCGTCTCAACCAGGACCAGATCCAGATGATCAAGGACTCGTGGAAAGTTATCCGGGACGACATAGCCAAAGTTGGGATTATTATGTTTGTCAGGTGAGATCTTAAGGATTTGGTTTTTACATGTTGCCCCTTGTTTTTTGCCTTTGAGCAAACTCAGGACGTAAATCAGTATTGATTGTGTGGACTCGCAGGGAGGTAAAAGCTTCTGTAAATCTAGTAATAGGATAAATTTAAGGTTTGATGGAAGATCCTTTAATAACGCATGGAAGATACATTTAAAAAAAGAAATGCTGCATATCTGGCGCCCAAAGACACCCGGGGTGTAAAATAAATCTCAGTTTCCCACAGGTTTTCTGTATCAAGTGTGTTTAAAAGACAAACGATGCCATCAGTGAGTCATCTGCACCGGGGCCAAAGGCAAAGAGGATCTGTACAGGGCCTGTAGTGGTGACATGGCGCCCTGACCTTTCTGCACAAATCCAACACACCTGCACCGCGTCTGCTCTGCCTTCTGACCCGCAGCTCTTCAGCGAAAGCTCGGGCCGGAATCCTCCTCCTCCTCCTCCCCTTTCTTATCACTTCACATCACATCTAAACCTCATTACAGTATAACTCAGAGCTCAGGGTCTGCTGTGGTACGGTGCAATTAGAGCCATCAGTCATCAGGGGAAACTCGTTTTATCAATTATGGTGATAACCAGCGTCCGGGAAAGCATCTTTGGCCCTTTGGCAGTTGGCATGGAAATAAAACAAATGAAGGAATATGGTGATAAAGGCTGATGGACGCTATGGCCAGATGCCCAAGGGTTTGACTTGGCGCGTTAGGCTGGAAATACATGGGGCTTATTGTGGGTCAGGGTTACAGCGGTGACCCCGGGGTTCTACCTCCTCATTGTAATCGTTACAGTGAAGCAGCAGATGAGAATCGCCGTTTTTCTTCTCTGAGTTTCAAGTTCAGCCCCTCACTCCCCGGCAAGAGGCATAATTTTAAAATAAAACAAAACGACGCCAATTAAAACCCCATTCGAGCCGTTTAGGGTGCCACAGTGTCTGCATATGTCACGCATGCTTGCACTCGCGTTCAGACAAAGTGGAAGAAAATAACAAGCTCTCTCTCTCTGCGTGCTGATGGCGCGTTGACAGCTGTGGAATCGGAGCAGTTTTCTCTCATCAGCGGGGAGAACATTTCACAGTCACTTCAATCCCGTTATAGCTTCTCTCGGGCAAATAAGACGCACACACATACACAAATAAATAAATAAAAAGAACCCCCTTGCACCGTGCAGACATTCAGCTTATTCGTTTAATCACAGTGCTTCCAAATGCATACATCATGAGCACACTTCCCACGTGTGACGCTTTCTTTGGGTCGTAAAACACGGACTCATTGAGTTCTGCCTAAACCGCTGTAGAAACGTGTGCAGCGGCCACGGTAAAGTGCGTTTTAGTGCACTTAAAAAGCGCCCCGCTCTCGCTCTCTTTTCCTTTTGACGGAGCCCGGCGACCACGTCGATATATTGTATTTCTATAGACTCTCCCTCTGCATTATCATCGTGTGCCCGTCAAAGGCCGCAGAGCCATCAGTGAGGCCATCACTTCTCCAGCACCCCTTCCCGGCACCCCTATTCATCTGTCTTGTCCATCAAGGGGCGCATGTTCTAGACATCTAATGCATTTATTCATGGGGACCCACTACGGCCTTTGTGTTACGGGTTTTAATCCTCTTGCTCGGAGCTTCTGGAAAATAAAAAACCGTAAGCAGTTCAAGTGAGCTCGAACTGCCACAATTTTTCTAAATGATATTTAAATATTAATGATCGGGCCCTCGGATGGCTACCTGTTGACATTTGCCGCCCTCTCTGTTCCGCACAGATGTTTCCTGGGATCGAACTTAGGAATCGCCCCTGATTATTGGCTAATAAATGTAGGGCGAAATGAGGGATTGTTATTGTAACCGAATCAGCTGATAATTGCATCCAATGAAAAAAGCATGGCCGTGGAACAGAGACGCCACTTATAGCTCGTCTCTTCCTCCTCTGCTCTCCAGGCCTGCATGGACGCATGAGTGCAGGACGGGACTCAAAACATGAATTGAATTAGTGTGAGAGTATGTTAATTTATTCTAATAGGGTTTTTTTTGCGTTGCTCACACATGTTTGTCAGTTACTAAGGTTATCTGAAACAAGTGTCTGTTTTATTCTATTGACGGTGAGGGCACATTAGTGTCGAGTTATTACCCTCCCATTGGCTGAATTGGATTGTGCGTCGTGCAAAGAGATGAGTGGCGAATTAAAAGGGAAACGCTGAATAAATGAGTGGAGGAAGAGTGCAGATGGAAAATGGAAGGACTTTTAAAGAAGGGTCACGGTTGGGGCAAGGATCCATCGTGGACGTAAACGACTCCAGGCACCACTCCAGCTTTCATTTGGGCTAACATCCGACAGCCAGCGACATTTCTCTTAGCTTTGATGCCAATCATTATCATTTGCCCTCCACAGACTCCGTGCTGAATAATTAAGCATCTCAGTGTGCGGCGCAACACGACCGACATCCAGAATCAACCGTGCACCATCGCAAATGACAGGTAGCTCAGCTGGGTGCTGAAGGCGTGTCTGATTGGGTGGCAGCGCGTTTAAACTCTCCGGGTTGGGGAAATTTGATTGAGGGTAAATGGTAAAAACGAGGCCCCGTCCCGGATCTGACTACGCGGGGGTGGCGCGTCGCAGCTGCGGCTGTGAAATGAGGGTATGGACCGGCTGCCTAACAAACTCCCCCGATCTCCCACTGCCCTGTTACTGATTGCAGCTGCCGGTTGTGAAAACTCGAGGCGGAAGGCAGCGGCTATAAGAAGAATCGGAGAAAGATCAGGAAAGGGCACAATCAGATCTCTATTCAGAGAGTGGGATGGATGAAGGATGAGAGGGAAGCCTCTGATCGTTGAAGTGTGCACATTCACCATCATCAGCCCTGCGGGATTACAGTAGTGTGTGTGTGTGTGTGTGTGTGTGTGTGTGTGTGTGTGTGTGTGTGTGTGTTCATGCTGAAACTCTTGGGGTTGTGTGATCTTAGTTGGTAGGGGGGGAAAAAACAAAAAACATTTGTTTTGGTGCGTTTTGATTTTTGGATTGACAGGCCGCTTCAGGGGATGCTCATGGATGGCTGCTTGTTTTCTTGTCGCCTTGGTAACAGGTTGTTTGAGACCCATCCCGAGTGCAAGGACGTCTTCTTCCTGTTCCGAGACGTGGAGGACCTGGAGAGGCTGCGCACCAGCCGGGAGCTCAGGGCGCACGGCCTGCGGTCAGTTGGACATGCTGCACACATCACAACACATCGGCGCGTGAACACCGCGAGCGACGCAGCCGGTGAAAGCATAGCAGCGCGTGTCATACGCAGGGCAGCGGAGCATATCGACATGTAGCACGCTGAGGTCAAAGCATAGCCATCACTCTCTGCCGCTGTCACTGTGACAGTGAACCCGGCTGTTATGGAAAACAATCTCTTTATAAACACGACTGGTGTCATTTTACCGTATATGTTATGTTGATAATAGGGACATTTATTTATTTATTATTATTTGAGTAGGCTTTTTCAGTCACAAATTATCACACATTTAGTTTATTTCCTGTTCTCGTGCAGCGGCCTCCATCATTGTTTGTTCTTTCAGCCCCAAAAGAACCTGCTCGTAGCTTTATTATTATATAGGATATTATATTATATATTTTTAATTATTTATGTATTAATTTCTCCAGGACGGCTTATGCGAGACAGACAGATCAGTCAGACAGACGTCTGTGTTTCAGGAAGTAAATCAACACGTGCAATAGCGGGGCTCAGTCACGTGGTTTTAATATCTATGCCACCGAGTAATGTGCATACAGCTGAAGGCAATATTTTGATTTGACGCTACTGATTCATTCTTGTTTTGTTTTTGTTGCTTTTTGTTGTGTGTGTGTTTTTTTTCTTTAGTATTTTCATGGCAAATGAAGTATCAACCAAAAAATATATATATTATCAACCCATCTGGTTATTTATGGTAATTCGATTTTCTTTAATTTCACCGGAACAGCA
Organism: Mugil cephalus; assembly: GCF_022458985.1. NCBI lineage: Eukaryota > Metazoa > Chordata > Actinopteri > Mugiliformes > Mugilidae > Mugil > Mugil cephalus. Next base: position 8,869,661 of record NC_061786.1, read on the forward strand.
TTAGATGATAAAAGCTGCGCTGCACATATTGCGGTGTAACCATGAGATAAATGGCAGAGTGGAGCACCTCAGGTGGTCGTATAATCAGGACGCCGCTGCAGACAGGGCGTGTTGCATCCATCACGGGCACTTGTGCGCCGTTTCCCAGGGTGCACCATGCTTCTCTCCGTGGTCCTCTACACTCGGGAGCCACGGCAGCCAATTACCGCCGGAGGACCTGGAGGTGCAGAAGGGAGTTTGGCCTTATGCGCACCAGCGTGAGCGTGTTCTTTAATCCAGTGATAAGGCCAAATGGGAAACAGTGCTTGTGAGAATACCAATGTCACCAACTTTCAACACAGAAGGGCATCAGTTCACGGTCGCCTAATGCTGTGTTGTGATGAATCCAGTGTTTCATCCTGGGCATTTCAATCTCTTTCAGGGTGATGTCTTTCATAGAGAAAAGTGTGGCTAGACTGGACCAGCTGGAGAGGCTGGAGGCCCTGGCTCTGGAGCTGGGCAAAAGCCATTATCACTACAACGCACCACCCAAGTACTACAGCGTAAGAGCCTGGTGATCCCAACAGTGCTGCTTTGTTTATAGAGGAGCGCAGCCCTTTGTTTGACTTACAGTCATTCTAAGACCTCTAATGTCTCAGCTGAATGCTAACACGCGTGCTCTTGTAAGTAATTACAAAGATACACATTGTCATCTCGCAGTACGTCGGAGCAGAGTTCATCTGCGCCGTGCAGCCTATCCTGAAGGAGAAGTGGACGGCGGAGCTGGAGGAGGCATGGAAGGTAGGACGTGTGTGTGCGCGTCTCTTTCTGTGTGCATGTGACTCGGAGGCATTTACAGCCAGGCATTCTTGGGAAGGGGGCTTTGTAAAATAATCTTAATAGCTGCAGGGATGGTTCGCGTCCGGCACACATCTCATTAATTCTCCGTGTAACGTGTCAAGATGGAAACGAGTGCGACATCAGCCTGACTGCTGTGAAAGTTTACATCTCACTGAACCCTGAACCGTACGCGCGCATGCTGAGAAAATGGAACATGGCTCTGTCACATCGTGTTAAGTCACTCCGGGAGCCCTCGTGTTATTAATACACAGACACTTAATAATGCTGCGCGGTATCCATTCAGAAAAGATGCATGGATCTTAATTTGTGTTAGAGTGCAAATCCTTTTTGAGGAGGAAACATCATATTGGAGGACAAATACAGACAAAAACAACAAGGTTTCAACCTCCAATCAGGACATCCATTAATTAAAACAATTCAATTTAAGGTTTAATTTATGCGCATGTGGCTTCTAGTGCCCTCTGGCGGCTAAAAAAAGATCACATCAACATTAAACTTTGCCTTCATCTTTTCTCACATAAATAGAAGTTATGAAAAACTATCGACTGGAATCTAATCTTGAAATCTAATAAACTGAAAAATACTCAACAATTTGACGTCTTACGGGCTTTTTCAAATAATTGACCTTTGTTTTTGTTTTTACATCGTCTTTCTCATGGGATGGAAACAATAGAATAGTGCTGTCTGGATACAAAAGAATAATTCCTTTACAGTTCACACACTTCAATGCTTGGATGAAAGAGTGAGTGTCCACCTGTGGGAATCCTGACCCGGTGTATTCTTTGTGATCCAGGCTATGTTTCTGTATGTGACCAGCCTCATGAAGCAGGGATATCAGGAGGAGAGCACCCGACAGCGCCACCTAGCAGCCTCCCCGAAGGAAAGACCAGACAAGAGGAACACCGCGCTATGAGACGCCGCTTCTCTCTGCAACAACAGACTGTTCTTACCACTCCGGCACACAAATGCACACATGTATATAGTGTATATTTACTGTCTTTGTTTTCTACATTGCTCTCGTTCAGTCATAATTTGCTACTTTATCAGAAATGGACAAAAACATGCGGTGACTTTTAACGAAGCACTTTATTTCTGAACTTAAATTCTGCTGTAGTCCTCCTCCACGAGGACAAGAGATGATACATGAAGTCGACAACATATTCTGACCGTGGTTAAACCTGCCTTGTACTCGCGAAGTAAACGGAAATGACAAGATTAGTGTGGCAGCCAATCCTTTGTCTCTGTATTCATAACTTAAACATGCCTTTCAGTAAATCTACAGTTTTTTTTGTGCTATCACTTGAACTCATTCAGAAATCTTGAATTGACCACGTTAACTGAAGCTATACAGTATATTTCACTGTTGATTAACAATTTAAGACAGCCACTGGAACAGATTGGTGTTGGTATGTAAAAAATAAAGGGGGAAATAACTGTATTTCAAAAGATACAATAAAAAAAACGTTAAACAATATTTTATACTCAAATACAGTGAAATTTCACGTGAATAAATCTGATCCGTGTTCTGAAATTTCAAATCCCATTCAAGAAAAAAAAATCTTATATTTGTAAATGAAATGGCCTTCTAAAAGAACATAAATAGGGGCTCTTAACGAATAAATGGAAAGAGAGGCTGTTATTCATCGTGCTCGGTGGATTTGGCTCCAGAGGCAACGGCGCTGTTGCGAACCTCAATCCGGAGCAGAAATAGTGGATGTTCAATAAAGTTGGTTTCGCTTTGAACTGCATGAGAAATCCTCAGGTTTTCTGTTCCAAATCACAGATGGCACCGGGCAGCCAGGGATGAGACGTTACCATGCAAACAATGGCGTGATATCAAAGCAGTCACCAGGTGGATGAGCGGTGATCCTGAGGCCTTGAACGAATGGGGAGAAAGCCGACCAGGGCTGCAGATCAGATGGAGTCCTCTCCCATTCCCTCAGATTGTACAGGCCAGTTCAGGTTCCCAAGGCTATCTTTAAAGAGTCTGTTGCTCATTGAGTGGCTTTGGTCTTCTTGCTTTTGCTTTTCTTATCTTTCTTCTTAAGTCCATCCATGTGAGCTCTGAGGAGGTTGGAGTAGGCCTGTAAAGAGGAGTTTTAAGTGTTACAAATGGCTGATCAAAGATAGTGAGAAAGCAAGAAGACGAGCTGATCGAGAGAAGCTGCATTTAATGACCCAGGACAACTGCGTGAAAACACAAATCTACCTACCATCTGAAACTTGATTACTTCTTTGGTGCTGACCTGAAATGGTAAGAAACAAGGACTTGTGGATAAACATTAACAGAAAAGGGTCGTGAATCCATTAACATGATAAACTCAGTCAGCTCACCACTGTGCTAATTTTCTTCTTTCCATCAGACGCTCTGATGAGACATTTGTTATCTGCAGGCTCGAACGACTCTGTGTGGCCCTTTCTCGGCACAGGTTTGGTTCTGCCGTCATCTGGGAAAAATAAAAACACATCCCATTAAAGCTCTTTTGATAATGAAAAAGGGGAAATCCACAGCTCCACATCCTCTTTTAAATTACGCGTCTTTGCTGCGTCTGAGAGGATCCTACTTACATTTCTTTAGCGTGATGACAACACTGCCCGATGTTCTGCACTTCTGGAAGAGCCGCGTGAGCTCTGTGAGGAACTGGACAACGGAGAGAATAACGTTAATATTTTAGTGATCAAAGTTGAACGTCTCAAATCCTAACATGGGAGAGGGGCTGTGAATGTTGTGTGCTGAGTTGGATTTCAGCACAAACAAAGAGTTAACGCAATAAACTGCCAGTTAGGTAGCGAAACCTGGTCGAATTAGAGCTAAACAAAACAGCCATGCAATAAATCTTTATGAACATTAGAAGGTTTTATTGTAGACTGAGATTGAGGAGGCTGAGTGTGTGTGTGTGTGTGTGTGTGTAGGTACAGATGTACAATTGAGAAAAATAAAATAAAATCGAAAGATAGTACAGCACAGCACAATTTAAACCAGTACAGTCTAGCCAAGTGATTCTAATCTGCTGGCTAACCTAAATTTCGCATGACTGTTATTCAAATTAGTGAATGAAACCAAAGGCGTGTTTACTTAACTCTGCTGGTTTGTTCAATGTTGGGAAAATACGCAACAGGGTGCCAACAGTCATAGTTTGACCACAATAAGAGCTATCTCAACCATTAAGCAGGAAAGAGGCTGTAAATGCTTCTTATTATACCAGAAAATCAAACTGCTGAACACGTTACACGGCTCCTAACTCGGCTCTAATCCAGTGCTAGCTTCAGCGTTAGCATCAGCAGGCTAGTGACTATCTTGGCCAGTCGTGGAGGCTATCGTCAAGCTAACTGTTGGTACACTAAAGCGGACAGTGTCAAATTCTCCGGTAATTATTAACAGCGACAACACACTGCGTAGTTATGAGAGTATTTTTTTCTTCTTACCGAGTCATTTTCAAGCAGCACCATGGTCCTCTCTTCTTTTCAGCTGTAGCGTCAGCTCACTCGCCGCAAGCTATGCTAATGCTAACCGCTGGGAAGCACACGTACTACACTAGCCGAAGCCCCGCCCACCGCCCTCGCGGCGGGGTCTGCGCTGCCCTCACAGCGCCACCTACAGTCAGGGAGGGGGACAACACGAAGACGGCCCCTCGGTCAGACACAGATAGATGTATGAAATTTCCCTGCTGCATCAGCAATGTACAGCCAGTCGACACCAAACATAATGTATAAAAAAAAAAAAAAAAAAAAAAAAAAAAACAATAAAACACACACAATATACTATTTACACAACATTTACAAGAATTATAAATTAGGGGAATACAAAAAAAGAAATTGTCTTGAAATGAAATTGATTTACAACCAATGACCAAACAACCACGTGCAAAAGTGCAAAAATAAAGCGTCATCTGTCACATACAGAAGAGGAGTTGAAGAGGCAGAAGACTTGAGGCAGGAAAGATTTCCTGTAGCATTCCTGGAGACGGAGTTTTGTAGTAGTTTATAGTTTTTCTTAATGTAATGATAGCATACAATGGCACTCAGTTCAATTGCAACTATAACTGTAGTGTGCCCGATTGCAGTTGTTACAGATGTAAAGTATACATGTGATACAACAAGAATTTTTTTTTCTTTTTTTTTATTTGGTACAGCAAGTATTTTTAATGGACTTCATTTTGATTAAGTCGTCATAAAAAAAGAGCATCAGCAGCACATGGTCCCCACATTAAAACAATGCAGCGCCTCTGTTATCACAGATAAACCTTGTGATTCAGACTTTTGTTTAAATACAATGTCGAAATAAGACACACCATCTGCAGCTACTGTTTTATTCTTGGACCTGCGGATGTGATTCTAACCAGACGTGGCTGCCGTGATTAGCGAGACTGCGACAGGGGTTGTTCAGGTGCAGCCGGTTGTTCAGGTGGATGACGCTGGTGGATTTCTAAGCCCTCGCGTCTGTCCTAATTGATGGGAGCCACGCTTAAACCCGGGCATTAGTGTCTGGTTTTACAATGCTGTCTTAGTCAGTGTCACTAATGAGCCCACGGAGCTCTCGCAGGCTCTGGTGGAGCCATTACCGCAGTCCGGTGGGATTTCAGTACCCAACAACACACAGCAGTGGCAAAGGACACGTCCATCCATGCGGTGACGACAAGTGACTAATTTGGGAATCCCATATTAGCAATCCAAATGTTTGTTGATATATTGTTACAGCATCAAATTATGTTAACCATGATTCAAAAATGGGAAAAGATCCAAAAGCTTATTATAAAGTACATACACATTTATTGAACATTTAATCATTCTTCTTTATATATTCAGTATTCAGTCATCGTGTATTCAAAAACCTGTTGAACACTGCGTACACTATGTCTCTATAACACTGTTCATTTAATAAACATTTCATGTATTTAGAAGCGTATTTATAAAATCAAACAACGATGCATGATACAGCCGGTATAATGTCAGTCAGTCCAGTTGCTCTTGGATAGAGCACAGTCCGCGTGGTGCCCCAGATCGTGGAGGAAGACGGCAAACTCTGAGTTCCAGTCTCGGTCGAAGACGGCCTTGAGCTGGCTCTGCAGGGCCTCGGTCTTCCACACAGAGTGGGGAGCACGCTGGGAGATCACCAGACCCACTCCAGCTGTGGTCTCAAAGTAGTCCCCCGACCAGTTGGAGGTACCTGCGTGGGCAAACAGCGTTATCTGGTCAGTGATTAACTCTAACGCTGACGCACGGAAATAGGATGACTCGAGTTTTTTGTCACTTTAAATATAGACTGCGTCGCTCACCAACGTAGGCTACTTTATCAGTCACCATGAATTTGTTGTGGTTGACTCTGCTGTATGGAATATCCGACTGGTTTCCCACGGGAACAATGTACAGTTTCTGAATTGGAAAAATATGAATGACAAACATAATAAATATAAAGGCAGTTTAGTGTTGAAGATTATCTGGCTGACGCATTCATTTACTATTTGGATGCTGATATGGTGGCGGGGATAATCCATTGAGGCCAGAGACTGAAGAAAGGGCAGCATGGCCGGATCAGAGTCCCGCCCGCAGCTGATCAGCATCCGGATCCTGACCTTCTTCTCGAATGCGGCCGTCCTGATGGCGTCGTCTAAGACCGGCCAGTACCTGTTCAGTTCAATCAAAGCGTCCAACGTGAAGAGGAAGTTTCAAAAATATAAAAAAAAGATGTCAGTTTCCGCTCACTTGTTAGGCTTGTCAAAGCGCGTGGTGGGGAAGTACTCCATCACGGCTATGTCAACAAAGTGCTGAGCCTCTGCGATGATGGAGAGAATAGCCTCCAGGTCCAGAGTCCTCGATGGAGGACAGAAGGACGGTGGAGAACCCTGAGGACAAACACAAACCGACGAGGATTCAGTTTGATTTGTAAGCTGATAAAACCATGTCTTTCCTTTTCATCAATTTATAAGTATCCTGTAAAGAGGAACTGAAAGTGGAGGATCTCACTGTGATGTACAGATGGCTGGAGACGTTATCCTCCTTCACCAGCAGGGGGTGGTGTTGGTTGAAGGCCGTGTCGTACTGTGCAGGCCAGGGCTTCGGCAGGGTGCTGTTGGGTTGTCCCATCACCCAGTAGGACAGGAAGATCTTATTGAGGTCCTTCGCTAGACTGGAACAGTTGTACACCACCACTCCCAGCTCCTTCACCTACAGGGAGTCGACCAGGGCATAATTAACCAGCGTTTTGAGGTCGAAAATCAGCACTCATGGTCGTACAATTCACTGTCTCACCTCGTTTATAGACCTCCAGTCCATGTTGGCACTTCCAATTAACACATGTCTTTTATCAACGACCCAGAACTTGCTGTGGAGGACGCCTGCCGCCAGCCGGCCAAAATCCACCTGCCTCACCTGAACTCCTGCAGACGACCAGAGAATGGAAATGAACACATCGAACCAGAAATGTAAGATTGGCCATAACCTATCACCAGGTGGGAACAGGGCATACGTGAACATGCGAGTCACCCCCACACCTTTTTCTTTTAAGACCTTCAAATCAGTTGAGTTTGTCCTGATGGAGGGGACGCTGGTCACCAACCGGACAGATACGTTCCTGGAGGGCAGCTCTCCCAGTTCTCTCAGGATCTCCCTCCCCTGCCGAGGACAGGCCGCCTTTATTAAGTATCACAAAGACCCAGACGACTGCTGTCGCGACAACATCATCACTCCTCCTTCATTTGGTAACTCACAGGCGCATCAGAGGAAGAGTTAACGTTGATGTCTTCCCCAGTTAACGTCCAGTAAAAGGAGACCACGTCCACCTGTTCGGTTGCCAGGGAGATGAGGTGTTTCCAGACCTGCTCCAGTGGAATCCCAAGGGTTGTATTGGCGTCAAATTTCATGAATTGAGGAATGCTCTCCACGAGGGACATACTGGGGGTAACACAAGACTTTAATCTTTGATATTTAAATGAACAGGTTATAAGGGGTTAAGCAGGAAATAGAACCAGAGTAGAGGCTTAATTTCATTCACGGCAAAAATTAACATTAATATAAAAGTATCAGTCAATCAATCAATCAATCAACTTTATTTATACAGCACATTAAAAAACCCCAGGGGAAGCCAAAGTGCTTTACATTGGGACATAAAATAGATTTAAAGTCACTGTACAATAGATTTATACAAAGATAAAAAAGAACCGTGACAGTTTTAAACCTTAGCAGGTATTGAAAGCAAACTGTGAATTCAGCTGATACTAATACTTCTATATACAGTATTATTACCTGCACTGGTCCGTAGTGTAATTGCCGTCATTAGTGGCCTGTGGAAGCGTCTCATGCTTCTTTGGTTCTGGCGGTCTCTCCAACACAGCGATGGCAAGCAAAATCCCCAGCACGGTGAGACAGCCCAAAATCACGGCTAACGTTACACAGCTGGTCGACCTCTAACGACACGTTTGGCACAAAAACATTGTTGAGTCAGAACAACGTGCCCCAGACAAGAGGAAATAGTTCATGTTTGACATAGTCCTACCCCTTTGTTTGAAACGTAGTTGTCATGAAGGCTGCTGTACATAGACGTCATTTTTTCCTTTCTTCAAGCAATTCTTTTTTTTTGGAGTTAAAATTTGTTTGTTGAGCAGCACTTACAGAAAAATGTAGCTACTTTTCCTCTTTAGCTCACGACAAACTTTCTTCTCCCTCCAGCACTCGGAACTGCACTGGAGTGATGTCTTTGCTGTTGAATATATCACTGAATACATCACAGCACAGTTCCTGTTTTTACTTTCATTTCTGGTTTTCAGACATCAGGAATGAAAACAGTGCACTGCAGGTACCCGATAAGCATAATATCAAGAATCAAATAAGACAAGTCTGCTAATCAAATATTTATTTGAAAAAAAAGAGAAAAAAAAACAAAACAGAAGAATCATCATCTAACAACTTACACAAATATACACACATCAATACCAGCTAACAAATTACAACCACTTTGGGTGAAAGGAAACAGAAACTGAATATCATAAAAAGGATAAACATTTGACACAATTTTTTTTAAATTTCTGACTGAGTTAGAATAAAGCAAAGGGAAAAATACTATCCCAGAGAAGAAGAATAGCAGCAATACATTAAGAAAGAAAGACATTCGATTTTTGCTTGAGCTTGTAAACAACCACCATACTTGGCTGCATGACGCATCATCCCACCACACAGCTGTACGGGGCCTCTATGTAGTTCCCAGTTATAGTCACATGTGCATGGATTAGGGAAAGGAAAACAAAAACTTGCTGATGTGCCGTTTTGCCCGTTTCGCCCCCGCTTCAGCATCAGATGCCAACAACCTCACATGGGAGAGCAAAAGCTTTGTTTGCAGCATATCAGGTTCTAGGGACCATGTTTGTACTACCTTAGTGCAAAAGACAAGATTGAGAGGTAATTTGTAGGACGTACAGACAACTACTAACGATCGGGGTTTACAGATACAGACACTTAGGACGACACGAACCCTAAAATTACTTCCACTGTCATTTGAGGTCATCACAGAAGGGAACTTGTGACTCAAAAGACACCATGGAAATACCTTTTTTTTTTTTTTTTTTTAACCACAGATAGCGTGTATAATAAGTGTGCTGTCATGTGCTCAGTCAAAAACAGACAGTCGTTTTATGATTGTCTTTGGCTGTACTTCTGAGCTGCTGCCTTTGAGGAATGGAAAACAATAAACCAAAGAATAAATTTTAAGCTCCCAAAGGTATTTGGCCTGAATAAAAAAAACACACCTTTTCCGAAAGATAATGGCCCTGGCACGATTGAAAACCAGTTATACTTTAGAGTCACTTGATTTAGAGACTGCCAGGTTACTAAACTGTCCCGTGAGCCACTCCTTCTATTCAGATTCCGCATTCTTGAGGGATTTACACTCTCTGCTGGACTTAACAGGTAGCTTTCATTCATCTGCTGGGAGGAAACTGTTACCAGAACACACACACACACACACACATGCAGCATTGGCTTGTAGCATCTGTGTAATATAACAATGGAATCAAAGGCGACCGACTCTCTGCCAAAGTCATTTAGTGTCAGTTCCAAAAATACCAGTGTGTCACAAAAGACCACTAATAAATACTTTTTACATTCTTCTATAAATCTGGTCCACAAACAGGAAAAGTGACAAGGAAACGTGTATATATGTGGAAATGCAAAGGGGGTACTGAGAGTAGAAGTACACAATCATCTGTAAGCTTTACCTACAGCTCCCGTCTACTGAATATTAATGAACTGATATTTGATTTGTCACTAAACGCAAATATCTGATGTCTTCATAGATTTCCCTGAGATGATTATGCCCAGGCTGGTTTTCAGTTAAACCAAGTAATTACAACGAGCCCTTTAAATCAGCGATCTTGGTCATATTATTGGCAAATAATGAGGATAGCACAGAATCAAGTTCAGCTTTGCTGCCTTTTGCAGGTGAAGGTAAAATTTACGGAAATATCAGAGTGGTTCTTCCTCAAATCATCACCTCACACACTGCCCCCCCCCCACTCAGTTTAGAGCACACTTCACTTTGTGTTACACTACGTAGGTTTGCGGTGCTCACAGTGCAGCAGTAGTGTTCAATGTTTGTATGTGCACCGTGTTCAGTCTCACTTCCCCCCTCCTGGTTTCATTCAGTGCCACGGTGAAGCACCTGTGGGTTATAGCAGAAGTTCAGCACTGGCGGAACCTCTGTGTGTTATTTGTGTCAGATTTCAGACTAAATATCCCTCTCTGACATCGTCCGGTGCCACAGCTGCTCTCCTGACACTCTCGCCCGGCCTCGGGCCGCCGCCACGTTTGGTGACCGAGTGGACTGTTCTCCAGTCTCGCGTGGACGGGGGTCTGGATGAACGCACTCCAGAGGATTGGGAGGTCTTTGTAGGTTCAGGCTGCCCACTGGGCTCTATGACTGTGTTAATCACTGAATTCAGAAAGACAATAGATAAGAAATTAGCTACAAGCTGATATCTTTTAATATACTATAATAAAGGATTCCATTCATATTGTATTAAATAGGTCAGTGTGACTCACCCTCAAGCTGTGTCTGAACTCTTCTGAGTTCTTTCATGATAGATTTGATTTCCTGAAATGAAAAAAATTCTCCATTAGCTCAGATACAGGATTAACTAGCATTTTTTTTTTAAATCTTAAAATTGAACAAAAACCGTCACTAACCTTACTGGAAGTTTTTACAACAGGGACATCATTGTCAGAATTAACCTTTGCCTCGATTTCTCCCCAGACATCCACCCTGTCCTGGAACAGGCCCCTGTGTGACAGAGAAGTCGTATCATACAGTGTTCTTTAAAAGGGGACAATCAACATCATTGTGCCTAAAACACTGTAAACACCTATTATAATGCTACTATAATCCGTAAAATGGATCAAATTAAAGTTTGCAATAGCTTGTACTTGTTCTTTGATATCTTGTTGTCACTAAATAAAGACTTTAAAAGGGGCTACTAAGAAGATTAGATCTCTCTCCTCTCTGCTCCATATATTCAGTCAGACTATCTGTCTGTGAGCTGACTCAGTAAATTCTGCTAATTAAATAAGATTAGATGCTCAGTGCAGTCTGGTCGTCAGGCAGAATCAATAATGTTTTCCATCAAAGCCAGATTAAGCACGAGAATAAGGGTCGTTTATGCAAGTGTGCGTCTCAACATCTTACTTAATTTTATCAGCAAGTTCCTCCGTGTTTTCTCTGATGGCCACGATGATCTGGGACAAAGGATTCAGGACCAAATTGTCCACAACGACCTGGAGGAAACGGGAAACGCTTTAGGACGATCCCAAATTACAGAGGCTTTAAAAACGAGGGGAAGCATCACATCGTGTCAGACCTCGTCCCTGCTCCTATCTGGTTGTCTGGAGCTCTCTTCCTGGTCACTCGAGCTCTGGTCAGGTTCCCTTGTAGCTGCAGAACTTTGTGGGACTCGATGGTAGTTGAGTCCAGCCTCTGGAATACACTGAACCAGCTGGAAAAAAATGTCAATACAGTGTTACAATTCTCAGATAGAATTGGTTAAGAACTAACTTAAGATTGGCATTTTGGCATAATACAGATTTGATGCTTGTGTTATATATTATCTTCCTAAGAATAATATCTGATGTGTCTGTTCGATAGTAGGTAGATTATATTGTTCCTTGTTCATTCTTACCTCTAAACCCAGAGAACAAGTTGCGTTTTAAGGTATTAATAACCCAAAAAATGTAAATAAAACATGTAAATCAGGTGTTTCATATCATTGTAGTTCAGGGGCCACTTTCAACCCCATTTGAACTCAAGGGGCCGGACCAGTAACACAACAGCGTATTAACCTACACATGTTTAACAGATGTTTCCCAGATGTTTCCCTTACTTTTAGTGCAAATAAATACTTTGCGAAAGTGATTTAATGAACTGCACATTACAAAGCAACCAGACATTTCTATGTACAAAGAAGTGCAATTTCTGTGTAGTTATAGGTCTTAGTGTTATTCTCATAACTCACACTAAAACTATGTGAACCCTAAGAATAGCAGCCACTTTTACGGGAAAAACTGCAGTTAATGTCTTTAATGTAATTTTTGCATTTTACCAATTCATCTCACAGGCCAGATTAGATCATTTGACGCCTGTGATGTAAATGAAGATGGCTGTTAAATTTCAAAAAAGTGTTGACGCTAGACCATGAGTACATTTGAATTTCTCAGGAATTTGAATTTTTCCAAATTTTAGAAAAAATGTTAGAGCCCTCTGCAAACAAAGAACAGACTGTGTGAGTTTGTCCAGTGTGCCAGAAGAATTTAGGTTATTTGAATTTTCAACGTGTGTTTATTTTTTAAGTTTGAGCTTGTTCTCCCTGATAACCGCAGACCAGGCACCGGCTGGACGGCTGAGGGATTACGGGTGAAAACAACATGTTTACTTGCCGGCTGGTGAACTGTGACATCAAGTTAAAGTAGCTACAATAAAAGAGTTAAAAAGCAGTAGTTCGATGTACCTTTTCATGAGTGGTCACAGTGGACACAGGTGCGCTGCACTCCACCTCAGGATTGTGATCACCGTCACCTGCTACGTCATGGATCTCTCTGGCCAAGATAGCCAAGTCTTTGGCCAGGTCCTGACTCAAACTAACAAAGGGAAACACATATTATAAGGACAAGCAACAGGAATAAGGAAAACATCTTCCATGGAATGTAGAAATTATATCCTTATACTCATGCATTGCAACAGTACAGAACACATTGATAAAAATAACACAAACACCTGCTCTTTTATAGACACATTAGAGACACTACATATCAAATTATACTGGATCTTGTGTTCCACTGCAGTAATTTAACTAAGTCCCTTTTTGAGGTATGGGCTTCCTTGTTGTACGTGAATCTTAATGAAAATAAATTCAAATAAATGATCAAGCTGTAACTGTGAAACCAACTGTCTGAGAGTCGATACAAAGATCTGATTTGAGATTTGATACAAAGATCTGCTCCACATGACTAACTAGTTGTATTTACCTCTCACACCCCCTCCACTGTCTCTCCCCCTCCTGCCACTGGGCCACCACCAGAAGACACCTCCCTCGCCCCCTACTGTCGGCCTCCGGTACTTTTCTCCCCTACACCTCTGATCTCCAGTGCTCCCATCAATGTACCCTGTGTGCGTATCGTTCCAACCCGGACCCTTTTTCAGCCTGTCTACCGCTCCTTATCCCCACTCCACTCCATCCATCTGGTACCATCATACCTCTGGATCACAATAGAGCAACACGTGAATCCGACAAATCTGCACTCACTCCCCCAGACTCCATACACCCTCAGAGTCACATCACCTGTTCCTGACTCTGTTTATTAACGCCCACTCTCTAACCAACAAAAGCCTCATGCTCCATGAATACATTCCAGACTTCCTCTGTTTAACTGAAGCATGGCACAAACCAATGGATTAATTTCCATTCAACCAGGCAACACCCACTGGGTACATATTCATAGACAAACCCGGCCAAGAAGGACGGGGTGAGGTCATCCACAGAGAAGACATAAAGACCCTGCAGCCTCCTCTTTTGAACACGTTGCATACAAACTCCACGACCCGTCCCTTCTGATTACTGCTGTCGTTTACCACCCAGCTCGCTCGCTGACCTCACCAACCTCCCGAACCAGCTCAGTGCCGTCTCTCCATTCGTCCTCACATTTAGTGACTTCCACATCCACGTTGACAATCCCAGCTACACACATCATGCCACTGAATTTCTGGACATTCTGGACTGCTACGACTTCACACAACACACTCACTTCCCTGGCACTCAAAATCAATATAAGTATAAAATCTATCACTCCCTCAGCCCTCACCACTGCTCCATCTCCCACATCCTGGCTGCCATTCACATCCAGCAACTTCCAGACCTTTCTTTCAGTCTTCCAATCCAATTGACTCCATCTACATAAACCTCCACGCCATCATATCTCACCCCACCTCTCCCCACTCCTTCAGCCAGCCTCTATCCGAGTTTTCCCCCATCTCTCCTGCACAACTCTACCAACTCTTTTTTAAAAATTTATAGTTTTTCTTTATTTAAACTAAGACAACACAACAAAGCACTGAAAATGACATTTCACAAAAAACAGGATCCGTCATTTCCATCATCATAATCAAGAAGGGCTGAAGCATCATCAGTAAATCCATGAAATCCTCCACCAATTCACCATAATCCACCAATTATCCAAACAACAACAGCTTTTCTTATGTGATTTCCAATTCATCAGAATAGCATGTTTTACAGAGCTGTCTTTATGTTTCCTATCCTTATGGACATTTCAAACTAATAGACATTGGGGCAACTTCACTTGAAGAAAATTGGACAGGCATGAAATCACACTGTTCCAAAAAGTTGTCACTGGGGGGCAGTGCCATAACATTTGAATATGCGTGCCTGCCTCTCCACATCCATGCCAACACAAATGCGAGAGGATTTTATTCATTTTCTTTAATCTGCATGGTGTAATATATGCTCTATGCACGGCTTTGATTTGTAAAATTTCATGTCTAACACATTTGGACAGGGCTGTGGTGTCTTTAAAATGGTCTCCCACTGTGTTGTGGTTATAGATAAACCCAAATCCCTCTCCCATTGTTGTTTAGTGGATGACAGATTGTCTGAAAAGGCTTGTTACAGCAGCTTGTACAGTGCAGGAACTAAACTACTACCTGAGGCAATCCTCCTGTATTTATTGTCAAAATCATTGTCGCCCAGTGGATTTATTTTTTTGAGAAAAGTAATATTAAGATGGCTTTTAATTGTAGATAAGTCAAAATTCAGAGTCTTTAAGATCAAATTTATTTTTTAACTTCTTAAAGGGTACCATATCTTCATCCTTTACAATCTGCCCCAACTCTTTTATTCCTTGATTCTGCCATGTGTGTTAGAGTTCTTCTCCCAGCATTTAATTAGGGGTTGTTCCAAATAGGACAGGACAGTAGAGAGACCTCTACTAACTCATGACCAGCATGAAAAAAAACACTTGCGCCCTGGACCCCATCCCATCCACCTCCCCTTCCTCTCCAAAATGCTAGAACATGCTACCTCACCTTCAACAACCTTTACAAAGTATTTCAACCTGTTTTCCACCAAAAATACAGCAGTGAAATAACCCTCCTCAAAATCTACAATGACCTCCTCCTGTCTGTAGACTCTAGCCACATCAGCATTCTCATCCTCCTGGACCTCACCACTGCCTTTGACACCATCCACCACTCCATCCTCCTCTCCCTCATAGACAAATCACTCCACATCACTAGCACAGCACTCACCTGGATCAAATCCTACCTCTCCAACCAACAACAATTCATACACATAGCAAAACAAACACTCCTCATCCACTGCTCCCCTGGCACAAGGTGTCCCCCAAGGTTCGGTGCTCGGCCCCCTCCCATTTATTATCTACATCCTCCCCCTCTGCAATATTACCCGTTGCCTCTCTGAAATTGAAATGTGGATGCAAACTAACTACCTCCAACCGACTAACCTTGAACAGAACATCAAACAAGTCACAAAAACAGCCTTCCTCCCCCACCTAAGAAACACTGTCCATTTCCGACCATCCCTTCTTCCTGCAACTGAAACCCTCATCCACACTTTCATCATCCTCCAGACTAGACTACTGCAATAGCCTTCTCTATGGTCTACCCACTAAACTCCTCAATAAACACCCAAAACTCCGCCACCCGTCTCCTCACACACAACAGTTCTTGTGACCACATCACCCCCGTCCTCCCCTCACCCCCTGTTTAAAAAGTTAATAACTTTCAAGAACCTCCTTCTCAACCACAAAGTCCTCCATCACCCTAACTCATGGACCTGCTTCACCCCCATGCTCCCTCCAACAGCCTCCAATCCTCCTCTGCCCACCTCTGCGCCCCACTTAAAACCAAGCACCGTACTTGGGGGGTCAGAGACTTCTCTGCTGCTGCTGCTGCTGCTAAGCTCTGCAACTCTCTGACACCTTTAAATCCCTTTAAAACCCATCTTTTTAGGTCTGGTTTAGGTTAAGGTCTTTATTCGACATTTTATTCAATGCATTCTTGTTTTTATCTTGTGTCTCTAAAGTGTCTTTGAGTTGTTGAAAAGTGCTATATAAATAAAATGTATGATTATGATTATTATTATTGAGGTGTGACATTCCATACCGTGCAATCTCAGCACTGTGGGTGGACCAGTTGTGGTACGCCTCTCCCTCATGGGTCTCCTCTTCAGAATCTCTGCTGCGGGATTTGGTACGCAGGGCAACCACCGGCTGGGGCCGAGGCGGGTTGCGAGAGCCATGAGAAGCTGAGGAAGGTTGGGAGCGTTTGTGTTTAGGAGTGCTCTGGTTTGAGTCGTACTCCTCGTCTGAGGTAGAGATATAGTCAGAGCCTTTCTGTCGTCTCCTGGAGCCTTGGCGTCGTGAATTGGTTTGAGTTACACAAGGTGAGGATAGAAGAGAGGAGATATCATCAAAGAATAGCGCCATGGAAAAACACCTTTCAGATGTAGTCACCAAAACATTTCCCAGAAAGAGACAGAGAAGATGGTGTGGAAGTGCTCATCTCCATAATTCTTATTCACTGGTTCATTTTACGTTTCCAAATTGTTTACAAACCGAGGTGAGCACTTGATTTCCACAATATGGTAGCTGAGTAATAAACCAGAACCAATTAGTTAAAACATTCATGTACACCATGAAGTATATTATTAAGTTAAGTATTATGATTGTAATACCAGAACATATTAACAAGATAATAATCACCATATATTGTATAAGTACGACGTATAGATGAAGGGAATAAAATTGTCTCTTTAGTATTAATGTTAATGTTACTGGTGTTAGTGAAAGCCCACACACAGCTTTTGGTTGATAAAAAAAAAGGTATATTATTTTAAGGGCTATTAATATTTCAAACCAATTCACCACTGTGACTGTTTGAACGGCTTAGTCCAGGTTCCAGTCCAGACACAACGTCATTCCTTTTCTACAATGCTGATTTGAATAAGCAAATGTTTTAAGGAGTGAGAATGTTTTAAACAGTTTTACAAAGTATGTTGATGTATTATACTCACTCGCTGTGCTGCTGGAATATTTGGACGGGGTGGATCGTACACGAGTGAGTGGCGTTCTGGTGAGCGCTGGTTTCTGTGGCCTTTCTATGGCCTTAGGTCCTGCAGCAGAGGCCCTACGAGTGGAGGTGCTGCCTAACTCTGTGCTGCGGTTGGAAAATCCTGTGCTCCTGCCTGTCCCCTGAGGGGTGGAGGAAGCCTCATTGTCACTGGGTGTATTAAAAGAGCTGGTCCGCTTGCGAGGCATGGCCAGCATATCCAGCCGGGAGAGTTTCTTAGGTTCCTGGGTCTGCTTAGTTTGGGTGTTGCCTGCTTCCTGGGACAGTCGGTCAGTCTCTGTGCCTTCGTTGTCTGAGGCCTCTCCCAGGCGAGCCCGGCGGAGCATGGAGGCCCTGGTGGGTCTTGGGGCCGACAAACTGTTGGTGCGACTCAAACCCTGTGATGTTTTGGAAGTCTTGTCATCCTCCTTCTGAAGGGGTATAATATATTTCCTGCTTGCTTGGTAGTTGTTAGACTCCTGATCAGAGTATGGTAAGCTCTGATGGTCATCACTTAGGTCTGTGGAGCCACGTTTCCCTACACTATGTCTCAGTCCAAGCGGCCTCTTGAAAGACTCAGTCTTGTTGCTGCTTTCTGCCCCCCGGGAGCGGTGCTTCTCTGATGTTATGGATTTGTTTTGACTAGATATGCTAGCTGAAGAACCCTGTCTATGGAGGCCACCACTAACAGACGTTTTCTTCGTCAGTGTGTTTTGCTTGGTCTTACTGCTGTGTTGGCTGACTGTGCTGGATGTATCCACATCAGACTCACCAGAAAGAGAGTCCATTATAGAGGGCGGCGTAGTCACTGATTGTCCTGCTTGGAGTTTGGCCTCTAGAACAGCCAGAACATCCTCTGTGTCTTTGAGGTAAGAATGAGTGTCCTGACGGTTAGTACCCTGGAATAATTCTGTATCACTGAGAACAGGTTGGCTAGAAATGTTGGGAAGTCTGGCATTGCTAGGCCGCTCCTTGGTGAAGCTCTCCTGTCTGATTAATGATCCTGTGCCTTCTTTACTCTCTGGACTCTGCGTCTCCTGGCGCAGCTCAGTAAACTTGCCTTTTCCAGAGTCTTGATTGCCTCTCTGTTTGGTTAAAGTGGCCGTTGAGAACATTTTGTTCCCATTTTTTCTCGCAGTCTTAGGGGTGCTGGGTTTCAAACCTCCATGTTCATGCTTGCAGGGAACCTCATCTGACCCAATATAGAAAGATGTAGACTTGGCTAAGAGTTTGGGCTTATCCACAGTTTGCTTTTGTTCTGTGTCTGACAGTGATTTCCCCCTCTGCTCTATGATGGAGCCATCATCAGACTTGCTGGCATCACTGAGGCTGTCAGGCTCTACATCATCCTGCACTGTTAACCTATGAACACCATCTCGAGACCTGGGGGCCACCAGGCTATTGTTTTCTATAATGAATGTTGAATGTGGGTCATAATGGACATGAATACTGGGAGCTGGAACGTCACTTGACTCCTTCGGTGGTACCTGCGTATCAGAGTCTGGCATCTCGTGGCTTTGGCTGAGCGTGGCCTTGTGGGCGATTTTCCCCGGTGCTGAAGAGGAACGGTTTTAATGCATATTAACCACACATGCTAAAACGGAGTATCATTTATATTCATCAGGGTTTCTCATTATCATTTCAAATAGACCAATGTCTCTTAGTCTGGCTTACCCCCTCCTGACAGTTCCATCTGGGAAGGGATGTCAAAGAGGCCAGATGAAGGGCCAGATTCTGCGTAGCTGTCTGCTAGGCTGGCCCAGCGAGACATCCATTTAGGAGGCCCCTGTGTGAGAAAAGATACATCTTATTCACCATCTTCAAAAAAAAAAAAGGTAAAAACATTTTGAAGATCGCACAGTTAATAATTCAGTGATTGCCTTAGTCAAACAACAGAACAACAACAACTATGCAGCACAACTGTTATGCAAACAGGGATTTCGTTCTTTACATTTGGTTAGACAGAAAAAAAATCAGAACCCAGAAGCTGTCAGGAAAGAAGAGGTCAATCAAGATAATCAAGAGAGAGACACCAAAAAGAGAGAAGAAATACCATGAAGCCAAATCACTATGCATGCTGATCTGTGCATGTAGACACCTGTGGCTTAGTGACCCAACATATCCATTAATTGTCTTTGGTGTTAATATGATGAATTATTCATCTATTAATTAACCACACCCTTAGCAGGAGGGTTTACCTTTACCAGACTCTGTCCCTGCTCTGGAGCTGTCCTCACCTCCCCACTGCTACTCTGCCTATGCTGCTCCCTGCCCTGAACAATAACAGGATTAAAAGCGGACGATGTTTCTGCTTCACTCAGGTTCGTTCGCTCTGGGCTCTCAACAACACCAAACACCTGTCAGGAACAAAGCATTGCAAGGAGATAAGTGTAGGAATGCAGGAAGTGGCTCTGATAGTATCCATGGCTCGTGCTGAGAAGGACTTTCAAGCGATAGAGCCAGTTTGTTGCTTTTAAAAGAGCATGTTGTGATTTTTAGTACGACTAAAAATCACCAACTTGTGTTTAGAACAAACAAAAACTCAATGGAACAACTTACCTGGTCGATCTTGCTGCGCGCCTCTTCCAGCTCTTTATCTTGAACATCTGCTTCAATGGTGTAGGTTCCGGCATCACTCAGATTGTCGTCTTCTTCGTTTCTGGGGCCGACATGGGGGCTCTTGGCTTCCACATTCTGAGATGTCTGGGGCATGACAGGGGCCTTAAGAGGAACAGGCTTGAGGATAGGGGAAGAGGTTTGAGGCTGGTAATGACCATCAGACTGAGGAGGGCTGGTGGGACTGTGACCAAACTGTGTGACCACCACTATCCCTTTTTTAACTGTTTTAGGGGAACTAGAAGTGCTTTTCTCCGAGCTGGGAGCAGAGTTTCCCTTTGCTTGTTTGAGAAATTCAGCAGTAAATTCTTGAGCGAGTTTAGATCTCCGGCCCACGCTGCTAAAGGGTCTTGAAGCTAAAGATGAGGTAGAGCGAGAGGAAAAGCTGGTGCTGGTACTGATGCGTTCTTCTGTCTTTTCCCTTCGCAGAGAGCCAGCTCTCGGGAAGCCTGTTGACGCGGAGCCTTTCAGGGGAATAGTGTATCGTTGGGTTGGGGGTGTGGTTGACGACGTAGGTGGGACTTGTCTCTCCCCGGTTGGACTTGAGCTCTTTCTTGCCTTCTCTGCCTTCTCTTGCTGAAGCCTGAAGCCTAAGGACTCAGGTGGGGCTTGGGGGGTGTTACTGGTGAAGGACTGGGAGCGCTTCTTTCTTGCGTTATCATCAAAGAATTCAATAACAAAGGCTTGGTGGGGCTCAGGCTTGTCAACACTGGAAAGGGACTGGGACTCTGGTGGAGAGGAGGGCACATGTTCCTCAGAGTTAGGGGAAGCAAAGCGTTGTGGTGGGGAGTCTCTTAATGCTCGTGAAGGAACCTGGGACACAATCGGAGGTTCCAGTTGAAGAAGACTGTTTCCATTGATTGCAGGTTGCCCTGAGTCACTGTGAGAGCCATCTTCAGGATGGTTTGCTGATGATGGAAAGACAACAAGTCAGCTTAATAGTACGCACAGCATTGAACCAACAGCTAAAGTAAACAGACACCGTATATGGGGCTCACCTTTGGTATGCTTCAGAAGTGACGGGTCACTGTTTGTGCTATATAAGACGTCAGCTTGTGACTTCCTCCTCATCATACTGGCATTGCTCTGGACCAGCCAATCAGCAACTTTGTTTTCTGCCGACATCACCTCAGTAGGTGCGGTGACAACCTCTGCGGAGGCTTGTCTGCGTTGCTGGCGGAAAGAAAACTTGGTCACATGGTCTTTGATCTTCATTTTACCTGGCGTGCAGTCATCGAATTCGATGGTGAAGGAAGCGTGGCTTTGGACCACAGGGGGTGTGGGAGTGGAAGGAATCTGGGTGGGATCTGAGGTGTCTTTTGTCGGAACCTCATGAACTTGCGACTCAGGTTTCTTGGTAGGTTGCTGCTGAAGCTCTTTAGTCGGGATCTCGAAGTAGCTGGGTTCCCGGCGGTAGGAGAAAATGGACTTATTCTCTGACAGAGAACCGTTGACCTCACATCTGGACACATCTTTTGGAGACCCTGTTATCAATACAGTGATGAGATGAGAGTAAATACACATTTAAACAAAGAGCTTTAGGGACAATCCTTTATATCCCAATCTCCACTAAATAAATACAAAAATAAAAGTCACAAGAAGGAAACTGATTTTAATGTTACTGATGAACAACCCCTGAAAACAACAAATAACAGGAAAGTTCCAGCTGTTAGTCTGAGAAAACAAATCATCTCATTGGCTGCCAGCTGGATGTGGCCAAATATCACTTTAGGAGCTCAGAGTCCAGTGGAGGGTATCTGAGCAGGAATAATCTGTTTCAGTCTGGGCAACATGAGGAGAACAATCACCCTTCCTCCCCCTCCAGCAGCTTAGAGGGTCATAATCCATCACGAGACAGACAGACACTGCCCGCTGGCCTAGCATGGTAAGGCCTGGCTAACGGTCCACAACTGGCAGCCAGAGACCTGCCTTGGGCTTAACACCATCCATCTCTCACTGACCCACAAAGAGCATCGGATAACGGTGCCACAGAGAACCACGTCATTATAGATTAGGGTCTAATTCACAGATGTGGAAATATCCAATACAATTACACTACAAATATCTGCCGTACAAAATATGAGTTACTTCATATATATACACATATATATAAACAAATCATTCTCTGACCTGGAGGCTCCTGTTCTGGCAGTTTTCCACTTCTGCTCTTCTTTCTGTTGGCTGAGTCCTCATCTTCCCCCCACCAGGACGGTTGGCCATACAGAGGAGTAGGTTTGGATAACGGCGTATCTGTGGCAGCTAGCAGAGAAATGCACAAACAAAGGCACAAACATAGACACACACACACCATCAGGCACATGATAACCTCAGGTACAGGCAGGAATGGAGAAAGATCCAAGCAAAGAGCTGAATTTATACAGCCTCTTGTATTTATAAGCCAATACTTTTATGTTCACATACTCACATGACCAAACAGTCGTGTCTGGGTTTAGTGTTTAGCAACAGCAGAAATGTTGCAACGCCAGGGCTCAAAAGCACCCAGTGTTTTATTTTTTACAATTCCCACACTTTCCCATGACACAGAGAGTGGTGAGGGTAAATTGTGATACCAACTATATCATGCAAAACCACCGAAACGTAATCCTCGTCATGTAGGACCATGCAGATAATCCCAATCTTCAAATACAGTGCAGAATATAGGACAATCTGTGCATCCAAACTGAGATTCTTGTAGACAATGCAAATATTTGTTGACTTCTGTATATACTCCCTATAATGGTGTAATCAAAGGAGTTAAGGCTGATATGGTCTGTGAGGTTTGTGAACCAGTGTTTAGTTAGAGCTGACATATAGATTGGCATGGCAGTGTGAACATCCAGTCTATACCGCACTAATCAGATGAAGTAAATGCTGGGTTTTGGCCAGATAGAAAGGATAAACAAGTGCTTTGGAGTTTATTGTGGCTACACTATCCCCAGCATCAGCAGCACTTAACCACTGTTGCCTTGGACACGCACAATAAGACATCAACACAGTGACAGGAGAGGCAGAGAGGCATGTTACCAATTCCTTCCCACTTACTCAGCCCTCCCCTTTTAGCAAAGGAAAACATGGGCGAGCGTCACAACTGAAATGGCCTGAGTATAGTGGAGAGTTACGTTGAACGTATTATTTTATTAATGTGCAAAAGAAACCAAAAGCACATGAGAGAAGATGATAAAATGGCAGCAGTGTTTGTTTAATGAGTCATTATTATCAACATAGAGTCTGCTACAATTCCCCTCCATTTCTGTCTTTTTCTGTGTTTGTGGCCAAATGAAATGTTGCCAGGTCTAAAATAGACAGATTAACTTTCTGCTTAAGTTCTATGGGTAAGCAGCGCAGAAATTACACAAGCAATTACATAAAATCTCTCTATTAGCACAATTTAAATCACGCAGGGAACACTGTGAGCTCTCGGTTTCATGCCCCTTTTCTACACTGGCAGGGTAAAGTAGGCCCGACTGAGTCACACACACTGTACAACTGAAGTGTCCTGCCCTGCAGACAGCTGGAGGACTGGACTCGCTCCACATCCTGTGCAGCTGCAGAGGGAAACAAGCAACAAGAAGCACAGAGAAAAAGTATCTTGGCTTCTCTCTCAGCACTCAAGTAAGAAAACTGTGTCATGTTTGTGGGATTAAAATAAAACACAAACAAAACAAGAAAAATCTACTGTAGGCAAACACCAACACTGCACCTCCAGGCCTCCAGTCAAACTAATTCAGCTGAAGAGGATGTATTTGCATTTGGGTCAACAGAGCTATACAAGCTCTGGGAGTATTATGGCAGCAGACTTCTATGTGTGTATGTACAATATATTGTATATCATTAAACAGAGCAAAAAAAAAAATGCATACATAAGTAAATTAAATATTCACACACACACAGTAAATGTGAAAAGTCCATTTCCAATCTTGTTGTGAGTGGCTACTTTAACACCCATGTATCTTTATTTTCTCTGAAACACTTGGAAACATCAGCCTTATCTTGGCTGTGCGACACAGTGAAGGGTTTATTTATCACAGAAGAACTGGCTCACAGGGCAAGGCTACACCGAGGGCAGGAAATAAGAGCACAGTCACTTATAAACATGCCTTCAATGTGGGGTTTGTTGAATCATCATACGGATAGCTTGTAAGCCGTGTAATACAATCACCTCCTAGTACGAGACGTCTGAAACTCAAAGGTCACAAAAGGTTTCTCAATGTGCTCCAGTTCAAACAGACAACTATAGGGCATGAAAAGTTCTATTTTAGACACTGGCTGTTGTTTTTGCCACTAAGCTCAGACGACTGACTATGAAGCAAAGAGCACAAGAGTCGCTAGACCTACAACAGCTGGGAAAGGCTGGTGAGTGTGAATGACTTTCATACACAAAGTAGTAGTAGTCTGTTGATCTAAGAGTCCATTGACTGTTCCACTAGCCCATACTGTAAAACACGATTTACTCAGTCTAGAGCAGAGCAGAGAGGGCATGAGAACAAGGACAGAATAGCCAGGCTAAAAACACCTTTCTAATTCTTCTACAGCACGTGTTCTCTCATCGGTAGAGAGCTTGGCAGGACCCCACCTCTTGTCAGCAGTCAGGGCATGGCTGACAGAGATAAGGCTGCTTGTCTGACTTAGCTTGTCTTACTCATGTGCACTAACTCTGCCAAACCAGGGATGTCAAGACCTATTTCTTTACTGACACCACAGGATTGCAGCTTCAGCCTGTCCGCTCACATGGCATCCTAATCTCACACCAGGCGAGCTCTTAATAAAAGAAGCCTTATCAAGGGATCTCTGGCCAAAGTCATGCCGCACATGGAGACTCAAAGACTTCCACTTCCTCTTCCTCGTGTATTTGAACTGGACATTCAAATCCACTACAATTAAAACAGTTCCTCTTCGGCGACAAGAACAATTCACGTATATCTGTCGTAAAACCTGCTGCTTTTCTACTGATGCGTGAACCTGCTATGTGTGCACAGTCGGAGCTGTTTACCTGTGAGTGAGTGAGCTCTATGCTCCGCTTTGTCCTGCAGTTTGACGTTGGAAAGAGAATCTTTGTTCTTCTCTGAGCTCTTAACCTTGGCCTCCAGGGCTTTTATGCTCAGCTGCAACTGGCTGGTGTACTTCTCGTGCTGCACACAGAGACAGGAGGGAAGCAGGATGTGAGCAAAACATCTGTGCCAACACTCAGTAGAGATGAAGCTGTCCTCATTCATACAGACAATAAGGAAATACTGTATATCCACAAGGGACTTCTCCGGTTTTAGCTTCTATATCGAATTGTTAACAACATGTTTTTAATTTACCATAATTTCTGTACTGATTTACATTCATACGATACAAATCCTGACAGATAACCGGGTCTATATGTGTGAATGGTCATTTAAATTAGACAATTACACAATGAGCACATGGAAGAATTATTAAGATGGCAGTGCAAGGAGAACATTAAAAACAGGACATTCAATCTATAAGACACACAAAAGTGCTGTAAATGGGAAGTAAACAAGAACAAAAACACTGAACCAGTTTGTTTTAACGCACAGAGTTGACTAACTAAAGTTAACACATAATACATCACATACATTTAAATTTAGAAATGTATGTCTTTTTAAGAGTTTGATATCTTAATGGTTAAGTGATTTTATTAGGTTTTATTTCTCCTAAAAAGACTGAACAGGCTGTTAGAATCACTCACTTTCAGGGCTTCTTCTGGGACTTTGTGTTGACTCTTCTCCAAGATATACACGTGAACATGTGCAGAAGGAGTTAAAGAACACAACGTTTTTGCAAAACTAGTTATAATCTAAATCTAGTTAACATTTCAGCATCAAGCTGAGGGAAACATGTTTGCAGAACATAAGAGATGCAAAAAACTGCCACCTAGGGTATGATGCCTTCACTAGAGTTTTCTCCTGAGATCAAAGTACTTTCCTCTCCTGCGGCAACACATTCACTCATTCAAACGTGCAACATACTTACTTGTGGTGATAAACATTCCTAAATGTCTGTACAACTCAACAGTTTTCCCTCCTGTTATCTAAATTGCATTTCACCATTCATGAATTTTCTTCACTGGGAGGGTGGGGGGGCAGGTCAAAGGGTGCAGGAGCTTTTCTGTCCACAGTTGACCATAATCTAAAACCCCTGACTGAAAAACCACAGGGGATTAACATGCCAATGGAGTGAAAGCCCACAGAGGGGGAAGAAAATGAAATAAATGTTTGAGTGAAACAGCTGCCAAACACTGGAGCGTTTCCATGTGTGCTGCTAACTTTAACTGTCCCAAGTGAGGAGCAAGAAGATACAATTCCAATCAGGATCATGGACGAGCCATGGACGAATCAGGACAACATGAGGACAAAAAAAGGATATCATAACCGAAGCGAATGACGTCCGAAAGCTTAAGGGTGATGTATGTCTGGTCCGGGATCCTGAGATCATTCACAAACGTCTGCAAAATACAGAAAAATTACATCAAGATCATGTTTATACTGTTAACTAATAAACTATGGTTGCAAACACACAGGTGAAAGGCTGTCTAATTCCTTATGGCATGCATCCAGATACCGTAAGGTGCTTTGCAATTGGCTCTTTTCCCATTGAAAGTTAATCCAGCAACATATTGAAACTCTGATGAGATTATGTTGTTATGTAATGGCAGTCTTAGCTTTTGTGTGACTGCTCAATGTCCACATGGAAATAAACACATGTTACGGTGTGTTGTGATAACCTAAGAATCAGCAGTTGTCTTCAGATCACTAATTGAAAAGACACTCATGTGTAACACAGCGCAAAAATGAACAGATCTTACTCTATGTTGACTAAACTACACTAATTGTGGAGGGATTTCAGTCACAGGTCCTCGCTCTGTTCTGCTCTGATTAGTTTGGCTGCGGTTACTAAGGCCAAAAGAAAACGCTCTGTGAGAACAATGAACGGTTTCTCTCACCGCTCAACTCTGGATTTCATTGGGATAATGGTGCAATGAAGTGGCAACAGAGTCAGAGAGGGAGAGGGAGAGGGCAACAAAGAGAGACAGAAAGAAAGGGGTCCAGTCCAGCAGGAAAACCAACTCTCCCGTTGGTCAACGTCCTTCAAACTGTCTCTGTGTTTTATTTTGTGGACTTCAGGGAGCAGAGAGGCTTCGCTGCTCCGGCTGAGGCAGGTCGTCTGCCACTAGAGATGGACTTGCTCACCCCGTTCAAGCTCCCCAGGTCCTTCACCATGTGCTCGTCTGTGTTCGCGTCGTAGTTGATAACAGCGTGCTGCTTGTCCACACTGCGAGACTGCGTCAATTAAAGCAGAAGCAAAATCAATTGACAGTTGAAATGATAAGCTGATAAAACGTTTGTGCAGACAAAAACATCAGGAAAACAAATGCATCCTAATATAACGGCCCTGCACTAAATCTTTCCTCATGACTGTTACCAGAAAGGCAGAGATTCAACTGAACTACCAGAGAACAATATAGAGGATGCAGTTTGTTGTGCTTTAAATTATATATAATTAAAGACAAAAGCCTTGCACACTGACTAAAATAATTTAATTAGAAGATCCTTCTTTGGACTCACAAGCAGAACTCCATACACCATAAGAAATATTGTAGTTGAGTGAACTCATAGATGATCTTCATCCATTCACCAGCGTGAAATTTGCTTCTCTTCAAATATGCTTTCATCAATTACGTGCAGACTGAAAAAGTGATTCACACTGACTCACTCTCTCTTTTCTGCTCATTAACCACTCCAGGCCTCTCTGTCACAGGCTGAAGATGACTGCCAAACTCATTTGCAAAATGAATGCTGGTTAGACACTTAGAAACTCGTGCACTAAGTGGATAAACAGCGTTCAGATGCTCCGCATACTGTCGGTGATGACCTATTCCCTCAGCCGACTTTAAAATAACTACTTGTAAATACCACACTGCCTGAAGTGCTGGGCTTATCAATCAGTCCACCTTCTTGATTAGTTTAACTGTGCAGGCCACAGCAACATAAAGAAATCCACATTCCTAACTCAACAGCCCCTAGCTTCACTTTGCCCCCCTCGTCAGGGAGAAAAAGCTCCAGCATTAGGAAACAGTAAACACGCCAATGGACTAGCAACAAAATCCAATCTCTATTGTTGGGTTAATTACTGCCCATGGAGATATTGATCAAACACCAGTTGTCATGGAAAGTCCAAACACTAAGGTCAAAGCTGTGCTATTTGATAGGGCTTCGCTTAAAAGGACTTTTCAAGCCAAACAGGATTCTCATGTTACATACTTTCAGCTGTGATTTCAATGGAAGAAATGCATTGAGAAAACCACAAAAACACCAAAAACAAAACATGAAAGGGTTAAAGATAATTCAGGGCAGAAACGGACTGTGTGCCAAGTCAGGAAGCAGCGCTGAGCACTTAAGCAGCGCAGCAGAAAAGTCTGCATCACTCCAGACAGGGAGAAGCTGAGGTTTTTCCTGGATCAGGCGACGCCTAAATGTGGACACGAGCAACTTTTCAATCTAACCGGCCTCTGTGGTTGGCAGGGCTTTTTCTGAGCACAACACACAAAAGTATAAACAACTTCTGAGGCAACATTCCTCCATCACTGGTTTTAAATACAGAGTGAAAAGAAGACGGGTGGGAGAATATTATACAAAAACCACAAAGAAATTGTGTTTATAACAGACAGAGGACGGAAGAGCGGCACAGAGGAACGCCTCGGCAGTGTCAATTTTTTGAAAGGATGTCAGGGGCCAGCTATTTCTAAAAGGCACCGTCACCAGGTTACACAAACACAAAGCACGCTAGAAACGTGCCGCCGGCTGTTTCGCATATTCGTGCGACGAGCTGTCCCGTCAGACATCACGACAGAGAAATGCAACATTTCCTGTCCATCTTTCACGGGCTACGGTGAAGAGTCGGCCACGACTCATGTGACACCGCGCAGGTGTTTGCTGTGTAAACTCGAAAAGCTCACCTGCAGCATTAGCTCGCAATCGTCCCGGCCAACAAAGATCATCTCCCTCGGCAACCGGTGGCGCGTGCCGGAGCTGCTGACCAGAAACCATGATGTGACACTCATGTTGGGGCCACGAGTCAGGAACTTCTTAGCATCCTGGGAAAGGACGATGCAAATTAAGACAAGAAAAACAAAACAAACAAACTTGACTTAGACCCCGTTAGGTTACGCACCTAATTCTACTTATCCTTTATTTAACAAGGTAAAACTCACTGAGAATTAAAACCTCTTTTTTTAAGAGTGACCTGACCAAGACGGCAGCATAAACACTATGAACAATTTTTGTATGTAGGTTTCCATATGTAAATGTATGTCTGTTTTTGTCAACTGTTGCATTATCAAATGCCCGCTGAATTTTTAGTTTTAGTTTCCAGAGTTTCCAGATTCAGTGTAAATTAAAAATGTTTAGCTTTGTGTTTTGTTTTTTTGTTTTTTATTAGTTTGATGTTTTAGATGTAAGGTGGACTTAATTACATGACGTACACATCAGTTTGTAAAAAGCTCAGTTAATAGACACATGTGACTCAACAAACTCTTTAACAAGTTTGACTAAACTGGCAAGGCCTAAAAAAACACTTCCTGTCCATTTATATTTCACTTTTACATCACATCATTTCAGTTGTTTTCTTTCACTGCAAACAATTCCAGCATTTTAGTGAATGCTTTTGGTTATTTAGTTCATTTCTATTACATATTGCCTTGGTCCGTACAAGACACGGGTGCAGATTTGTTCGTTACCAGAACAGGTAACTTAGCCCTGAGAGTTTGGTTAATGAAGCATGCTGGGAAACCTGTTGCAAACTGCCGCCTGTGACCAACGACTTTAACTTACAGCACGGGTTTTTACCCCCAATTGCTTAAGCCAACTAAACACCACTGTCAATGATAATAAGAATTAAAATTAAGGCCATTAGTCCGTGTTAAATGTAGCCCCCGTGCTTACTCTCGGTGACAGCGAGCTCGTGCGGCTAACGTTGAGGACCTTTCTCCGGTGACCGTCCAGGACTCACCTTTAACGCCTTGTCCGTTTTACTCCTGAGTGAAGCCAGCGTTTACGACGTCCTACAGCGGGTGGGCTTCGACGGCCGACATTTAGTCACGACAGCGACGGACCAGGTAACGCTGGCCAGGTAAATTTCGTTCACACCCTCTTCTTCCTCTGGGAATGACAACCGGGCGAAACTCTCCTCTCTCCTCCCGACACGGCGATGACGTAGCTGCCTGACAAGTCCCCAATCAGAGAGGTAGAGGAAGGCAGAGCTCTCACTCTGTACCGTTCCCGGGCGCAGAAAAAAAAAATCAATAACAATTCGGCCACGCCCTCTCTAGCGCAACAAAACCTAAATATTCATCATATTTTTATGTCGCTGATTTAAAAGAGGTAAAAGAAAGACACTTAATTTGCATATCACCGCATAAATGTATAAAGCAACTGAAAATTGAAATAAGTTAATAAGTAATAAATAAATTCTAATATACCTAAATCTAAGTACGTAAATGAAAGAATTTGAAAAAACAATCAGTTCACAAAGAAACCGATTATTAATAGAAAGCTAAAAAAGTAGGAGATTCCATACTACACAGTTAAATAAGAAACAATTTAAAACCGAAGCGAATATGTATTTCAGATTTCAGAAGTTTATGTTATACATCTATTGTTACATATAATAGCATATTGTTTTTCGTAAGTTTATTTATTTATTTTTAATTTTACCTACCCCTGTCCTCTGCAGTAGGCCGGCATGAATAACTTTACAATGTAAGTGACTAATAAAATTAATCTGTTTTAAACGTTAATGTATTTCCCTTATTATAAGGATATTATATGTACAATCTAACAAGTCAAAAAAAATCATATGATGATTACCTAATCCACGTAGACAGCATAGACAGAATATGCTGTAGGGACTTCAGATGGATTTTATGTCATTTCTTGGTCAAATAAAATTGGAAGCGTAAAGCGCATGCGTAAAGTAGGAGAACATTATTTACTATGCTGTGAGTCACCGCTTTCATAGACGATCTGCGGCTGTATTCACTGCCAGGCCAGACAGGACTTTGTTTATCTAATGTGTCACTTTTCCTTTTTTCATAACTTGAATACTGTGACAAGCGGCCAGTCAGACACAGTAAGAAAGGGTTGGTACTGAAAGAATAAACGGAATTTGATCAGTCAGTAGTCTAAATATTCTTTGCTAAAAGCTTTGCACGGGGATTGAGAAACAATAGACCATAACATCATTCCGCAACTTCGGTCCAGTTTTCAGTGAGCTGGCTACCTACCCAATTTTAATCCAACATAACCTTTGTGTGTGTATGAATAATAGTAACCTAAACGGAAATACCTTTGACGGAAGCTTAATATTCCGCTAGATGGCGCTTTAGGTCCAATTTACAGTGTGGCTACTCTTCAATGAAAGTTTAGCCACTAGACTGGATTGATTTAAGTAGTTGCCAAGAAGCAACAAAGTCACAGTGTCTCTCTGTGTTTATATAGTCACCATTCATTCATCCCATTCATCACACATTCACATTTCTGAATGTGTTAGAAGTAGCTTAAAAAAGAGAGAGAGAAATACATAAATGAGTCATGTGGGCCAATGTGAGGCATAGAGTGAAAACAGCATGTTCATAAATGTTAAATATTACTTGTTACACATAAAAATCAAATTTTTTGCACAGTTTGTCGAAAATCCAAATCATCCACTACAGTCCCGCTCTTATTGTACTAAAGGGGTCCGTAGTCAACAGGCTCGACTTGTGTCCAGGGGCCTTAGCTTTAACATTAAATTTGCTTTCATCTTACTTTACCACTTTCTTCCTTGAGCCACATTTGAAACCTGCACTGGATAAAGCAGCCGTGCTGAGGTGTCCATTAACAAGCTCCAGGCCTGTCTCCGCATAGCTGAGTTTGTACTTTCCCTGCTTTTCTGTATGATCATTGCAGGGAAATGTTTCTCAAGTAAAAGTGCATCCTCTTTATTTTGCGTTGCAGCTTCTTTTGAATGTCTCGCATCTCTCAAAATCTTCTTATTTTAAACAAGATAGTCATTTTTTTTTGTGCCTCATTGCTGCCTTTAAACAGGAGTAAAAATGCCTACTCATTCAATAACATGATATTGATACCAGTCTACACTTACTATACATTTCTCTGAGATATACTTTTGCTTCTATGGATAAGAAGTGAGGAGCTGAGTGACTACACCTCCCCCAGGGGAGGCCAAGCTGTGCGCCGTGTTTTGGGCAGTGCAGCTGGAGTGGAGTAAAGGGATGGTTGTCAGGTGAGCGCCACACTGGGCCAAACCTCGGTCTCACCGTGTGATGATGTGCACTGCAGCTGGCCAAGAGACAGACTGTTAGCCCTGGCTGTCAACATCTGCTCCAGAGACCGTACCATCTGCCCGAGGCCCCGGGGGGAGCATCTCTGCTCATCTCAGGCCAGCTGTGGAGCCACAGACCTGAGCAGCCTTGCAGAGGCGGAGAACACGGCCAAGACACAGCCAGAGCCAGCGAGAGTTTGGAACATTTGTCTCGCACACTTAGCCATGTTTTATTTGCGGGGTGTGATCACGGTTTAGATACAGAGGTTTAGGCAAACAAAAAACTCCTACTTTTCGTAATTTCTTTTTCTCATTTGGTGAAGGACGGTGAAAGTAAATTACTACTACTATTACTACTAAAGACATCACACTATTTATTTTTACACCTCAAACAATGAGCAGGAAGGACATTATAATCTAGAAAAAAAAATGTGGAAAAATACAGCAAATAATGTGATTACAAAGACTAACATGTGAACACTTTTTGTTTCCCCACAATGTTTATTTGGCCAGTTATGATATTCCTTGGCTTATTGTCAAGTTGTATTATTTTATGCCTAAAGAACGTTGAGATTTCACAATAAAGGACGAGTCCACGCAGACGTTGTTAAGACCTTTTATTTCATCAATTTGAAAGAAACATGTAAAAACAGTGTACAAAGTTTATATTATTTGTTTACTAAAGCTGGTGTCCTCAGGTCTCAGGGAATACGGGAGGGCGGGTACAAAAAAAAAAAAAGTATAAAATGAATTTCCCTATTTTCAGAAGGTGACAGCAAAAGGGTGAGAGTGCATAGGAATAAGTAACAAACAGATTCAAAGACCGAACAAAAGTCTGCAAAACGATTGAAGAGAAAACAATATCATAAAAACCATTACATTCAATAAGGTATTATGCACTTTTTGAAGGAAAAAAAAAATGATTATCTGTCATCTTAAAAATATCGAAGTGCTTTTGGAAACTCTCGAGCGCACGTTGAAAGAAGAGTTTCACTTCCAAACAGTCTCAGTTTAGCCTCAGCCGACTTTAAAAAGGGGGAGAAATCATCCAAACAAGCAAATTGGGTTTTATTTCAATGCACAACATTTGAATTCATATTACAAAAAAAAAAAAAAAAAAAAAAAAAAAAAAAAAAAAAAGCTAATTTAGTCTTTACCAACCATAAAGTACAAAACAGAGTCCAAATACAATCATTTTTGGGGCAGCAAAGTGCATATCATTGGCACAGTAAAACTCATTTTTAATCAATGCTGGTCTCATATAAATAACTCAGAAGCTCGTGAAGGGATAGAAGTCCCCTAAAGTAGCAAATCAAAGATGACTCTTTGTGTGTTTTCCCCTGAAGCCCAGTTTGCTTGCGAAGTATTCCGAAAGAAGTGTATTATGTTAAAGAGACCTCATTGAGGCTGCAGTGAATGCACTGGGTGGAAAACACCCAATAGTGTACTGTACATGGAGGAAAAACCCAAAGGAGAGAAAGAGTTTCTGATGGGTCATACCGAGAGGACCCGATCAGAGGGAAACTGAGAGGTGTCTGCAGAACAGCATCGAGATAAAAAAAAAGGCATCAGGAACTATAAGCACTTACTTCAGGGGGGGAAGCTGGAGAGGCTATTTATTATCCTGAACAGGAAACTGAGGGTCTCTCAATGTGCAAACAGTAACAAAAGGAATCCACTGCAGGCGGGCGTACGCCTTAATGATTAATAACGTCGGTGCATTCTTTGCATGTCTGCCATTCCTCATACCAGACTGTAATGCACACCTGACCTATCAGACCCAACACGGTGTGACATGATAATACAACGGACCGACTAGTGTCAGTTTCGTATCGGGGTAGAAGGAAGGTGATTAAAAAACGAAAAAAAAAAACCTTTCCAGAAGATGGCATTTCAGTCTCAGGAGAATTAGCCATGTGTTACAACTCATGAGTATGCAGGAAGATTGACTTTATTTGATACGGTACATTCACTTATGAAGCCAAAAAAATGTCTGAACGGACTCGGGAAAACATGGATTTATCACCCACTCAACAAACAACACACTCTCTGCTCACATGATTTTTTTTTCTCTTTTTTTTTTTTTGGTCCACAGCATGCCTACTCTCTATTTGAAATGGTTGACTTGTATTTCATTGTATATGTTCAATATAAATGACCCTTTTCATGATTCATGGTTTTATAGCAGTGGCCTAATTTGTGCATAACATGACTACATTTCCCCATTCATTATGGTGTATGGGTGCCTGCTCTGTATACAACATAACAACCAGGAAATGCAGGGTAGTGTTATCTCTGTGGTCAGTCTTCAAAGGCCACACAGAGCAGCCACAGTTATCTTTGTTTTATCTTGCATTTCCTCCTTCCTGTAAAACACAACTTGCAGATTTGTGACGGTTGCATCCATCGACAGCGTGCGCAGACAATGCTGGGAGGACGGGGGCTGCGGTGCCCGTCTTTTTTTCGAGAGTGCAGTCGGGTCGGGTGAGGGGAGATGGTGGGACCAGAGGAATGTTTGAGAGTCGTTTAGGCCGTCCCACTGGCAGAGTAGGAGAACTGAGGGAAGTGAGGTCTCCGCTCGCTGTCAAAGGACTCCATACTGTCATCTGGGGATGGAGATTAAACAGTCTGTCAGTTCTTGGTGAAGTCAGCCAGGGGTGAATCATATGACAATACACACAATGAGGCAACAAATAGTTGTCTGATCTAAGACTTTAAC
Source organism: Mugil cephalus (assembly GCF_022458985.1). Lineage (NCBI taxonomy): Eukaryota > Metazoa > Chordata > Actinopteri > Mugiliformes > Mugilidae > Mugil > Mugil cephalus. The sequence continues at coordinate 8,904,775 of NC_061786.1, forward strand.
CATTTCCCATATCAATTTTACCTTGGTAGCAGGTTAAACATTGACCATTGTAATGTTACAAACTGATGAACAGGGCAGTTTATAGAAATATTTGATACATTATTATTATTATTATTACTATTTTATCTGTAAGGTATTTTGGGCACTGGCATAACAACCCAAATATCCCATTATTTCAAATGTGTGATATCAGTGTACAGATGTCGTAGGATTTTTGGCCACAATGTTGACTCCTAGTAGAAATACATGTACATTTGATTTACTCCTACAGCCTAAACACACTACACTCAACTGTGATCTAAGACAAAGGCCTTCAACAGGGGGCCTGCGACCCCGAGGCTCTGCAGAGGTACAGAGGTATATCTTCACTCCTTCTGAAGTAATTCTAATCAGATTCCACAAACTATTAACATGGATGTTTTAAAAAAAAAAACTGTCTCATAAGCTATATTTGTTCACAAGCCGTCAGCCAGAGAAATGGATGGGATCATGTGCTTACATGGTTATTAGGCGCTACATGAGGCATTTCTCTTCCGATTGGGTTATTATATAATTATTAGTGTCCATATAAGTGCAACTGAGAGACTTAATGGTGCAATTTATCTGATTTAGTTTGATCGTCTAGTTTGATCGAGCGAAATAAATGTCATACCCGATGGTAGCATGAATCCTAAAACCTGTCCTGTTTCTCTCTGTGTCATCAGTCTCAATAGCCCAATATATTGCAATTTAACCACTTTTAATTATGACACCGTTTTCCTTTAAAAAAATAATTAATAATCATCTACACGGAAAGACCATTCACAAGGATTTGAGGACTTTATGGAGGAACAATACTTTAATGTCAGTGACGCTGGCTCTCCAGGAGAGGGCAGACTGCTCTCAAGGGAGAGGGGCAGGGCTGCAGAACGCTTTCTACTACTCACCTTTATAAGCTTCTCACAACTAACTCAAACATTAGCCAGGGAACACGGTACAAAAGTCTATAAAATGAGTCACGCAATTTACGCTTTAATATAAACTACAAGGAAATACCAACAACTGATTTAAGGGTTTCCCTGAAGTGGTTACTTTCATCTTGAGTGAAATTAAAGTGTACTCTGGTGTCTGACTAGGAACTTTACTACACAAGTGTGCTGGCTATTTTCTCACACGACCCATCAGCGTATCGCAAACAAACATCATTAAGCGCGAAAACAAAACGAAGAGCTACATCGTTTGCGGTTTGCCTAAATCACACAAGCAAATCAGACCGTGCGCGCGCTTGTTTAGAAGAACATTCGTTTGATGTTACCTTGTCCGGGTGGCGTAATAGTGATGGTTTGTGCTGTGAACTCCTCGTCAAAATATCGCGTGTCCGTCTCCGAGGTAACTTGGGGCTTAAACGGCGGGACCAGCTGTTGGAGAGGAAAGACGACACAAATGCATCAGCGCGTCAGAGCCGTCGGTCGGTTTGGAGACAGTTGCCAGTCTGATGATGATCTATTCTAGATGGTTTCACTTCAAGTCACTTAATTGTATCGATCACTGAGGGAAACGCCAGCTTTCCAAGATGGAGACAAGAGGACGAGAGAGGGAATCGCGGCATCAGCAACATTTCAGAAACTCACCTTCTTCTCATAAACATCTTGCCATTCGATCCCAGCAAAGAACTTGTGCTGCATGATTTCCTTGGCGTCATCAGGCCCTCCCCCTAACCTGGAAACACAAGTACAGGAGGTTAAATCAGGACGAAGATCGTTAAGGAGGCTGATAATTCATCACTTTTTCAGCTACTTTACCCTTAAAAAAAGAAAATGATACATGAGTCACTACAGCTGAGGACAAGGTAGAGGTTCTCACCTTTGCATTGGGTCTTTCTTCAGGAGACCAGAGAGCAGTGAGCGTCCCTCAGGGCCGAGTGTCCGAGGGAAACGGATGTCCTCCATGAGGATGAGCTCGAACAGCTTCTCGTGGTCCTGGTTGTAGAAAGGCAGCCTGCCACACATCATCTCGTACATCACCACGCCGAGACCCCACCAGTCCACAGCACGGCCGTAATCATTGTCTTCAAGTACCTTGAGGATGGAGGGTAGATAATGTTTGAGCTATTTTATGTACGCACTGTTGTTCCATGATGTCTTAAAGTGGGATTCATATACAGATGTGCAGGGCTAAAATTAAAAATTAAAAAAATGTCACTCTGCTTTTGCTCAACCGGCTCAACTAATTAAGTTGTACGTCAAAACTCTGTGAAGACAGCAGCTCTGTAAGCTGGATACACAAACACTAAAGCACGGGTTGTCCCCATCATCCCACCACCGACAGAATCACCTGCTCCCTCCACTGGTCAGAGCTCTAGAGGCAGCCCCAGCCAACACTGACTCACATCTCACATTAGGAGCAAGGATAGAGTTTCCCCCCGGAGCCCTGCATATTTAATCACCACAGGGCCTTCCACACATACACACATCCAGATCAACAAGCAGCAGAGGTGTGGGTCGCTTAAATAAGCAAAATGTGCGGCGACAAACACGCGACTTAAAAAACACAAGCAGAAAGGGACATATTTAGTCTTACTCCTTCCATAAGATGACTTTCCTTGACAGTTCTTAATGAGACAAACTCCTCCAGTGTTGTGCTTAGTGAACAGCGCAACCTGTTGCATGACTAATGTGTGCTGAGCGGAGTTGTTCCAAGGTCTCCGGGGACTTGTACTGGATTCTACCTCGCCAGGCGGATGTTGAAGGTGAAATCAAGACAAGGAGAACAGTCTGTTCTCTTAAACCTTGAGCAGCGTGATGCCAGGTAATTCAGACCCTAAGAATAGCAACTTAGATAAAAAGATGGGGGGCGGATTAATAGAATTGGACACGGACTCATCGGAGCGCAGACGGGGAAAGGGGGTCCTGGAAAACAGATGGAAGGATGTGTCCGTAAAAGGAACCAAACTGCTGTGTGTGTGCGCACGCGGACGCCACGCATGTGCTTGCATTGCATTCGGCCCCTGGTGCTGCGGCGAGCGGCGAGCGTCGAGGAGGAGGAGGAGGACTGCGAGGGCAGGGGGAAGAAACGTGAAGCCGGTGTGGGGCTAGGATTACTGGGCCGTCTCTATTTCCAGCGCTGCTGTCGTGTGATTCACACCGTGCGACAGCTGGGCCTGCAGCTGCCCCATATATGTAGAAGAGCACCACAGCTGTGAAGCTGCCAGGAGCGCAGGAGCCAAGCTCATCCCTCATATACGTAACCAGGACTGCTTCCCTGCCTGCCGGGGCCCCAAACTAATACTGTTACCCTGCCTCGAAGGAGAAGAGACAGGGGAGGAGAGAGGGAGGAGACAGAGTATAAAAGACACACTTGCTGCTGCTTTGAACCTCTACTGTGCATACTGCACCTTTTCCTGCTCGCAAAAGTCTACGCTGTCAGGCATTAATCTTTCAGGATGGTGAATCCGGATCGGTGGCAGCGGCTAGATTAAACCTGTCCGCGTTTGTTCTTTGTGGATGTTCCCTAAAAGCCCGTTCGCTCGGCCAATAATGGGTACTCTCTCGCAGCTACTTACGAGACTTAAAAAGAGAAATTTGTCCCACTCCTCACTCCAGAGACAAGCTGGTCAAGCCATTGCTCTCTGGGTCTGTCCTCCCCTTCTCTCCCTCCCTCTCTTTCTCTCCGCTCTGGGTGGAATATTCCCAGACGTTACAGCATTCCTGTGCAGCACACACAACAAGGTCATTGTTTACTGCAGAACAACCTGTAACACTGCCTGGCCCGCACTCCATAGAGACGCTCGCCAGCGACCTTGTTGCCACGGCAACGCCCCCTGATGTCTCCCTGCTCTCCGCTGCCGAGGTTGAAGCTGTCATGGGCTGCGCCGCTCTGTGGAGGAGCGAAGAGGGGCCAGGAAGAGCTTTGGCGAGGCAGGTGGAGCGCTGGAAGGAGTGTTTACAAAGGGTTTATAGACCTATGAACGATAAACCCATCATTTGAATGTTTGTCCAGGTGAGAGGAAGTAAACTTTCAGATGCGAGACCAGCCTCGATTTTTTTTCGCCTCTACGGTCCCGGAGCTTAGTTTAGAGTTTAGTCTGAACGGTGTAAAGAAAATGACATGAATGTGTTCCTGTCGGGCCGTGTGAAGCTCTGGGGGATGGCGTGCTCACACCAGTGCGGAGTCTGCCAGGTCAGGTGAGGCATCCCAAGCAGCAGTGGGGGGCTGCGCCTCCTCTGGTGCCACACAACAGCTGTAGCCAATGTGGTCTTTTTTTTTTTTCTTTTTTTTTTTTCTTCCAGGGCCGGAAGCTCACGTTTCCCCAAGATGCCGTCAGCCAATTACGCCACCTCCTCCACCAAACAGAAAATTCCAAATGGGGGCTAAAAACAACGACGCGGCAACTGTGTCAACACGGTCGCCCTCCTTCCGGAAAACATTTTTTTTTACGACAGCAGGCAAAGGGGCAAGCGCAGACACCCACGTACTTACTCACACGGCAAACACTCACAATGAAATATCGGGTTACACGGCCCACTCCAGCACTTGTCATACCTGCACGCAACAGTGAGAAGCCACACCCCTCAGCATACAGCAAATATGAGAGCGGCGCTGCCCTGCCCTGGGCACACGGCACACTCATTAACTCAACTTCGGGCTGGAGATTAGCGAGGCATTTTGGGACAGCTGCCCTTTCTTCCAAATGCTTCTCGTACATTAATGTCCGGCAACGCACGCAGCCTTTTTGTCACGCGGACCGGCGTTCATCGCCGTGCTCCACATCTTCATTTAGATCAATGGAATATAAAAATGCTCAAATGAAAATAAAGATCTAAATAGAGGAGGAAAGAGACCTAATCAATGAATTTTTCCTCAACAACGCAGGAGCGTTTGCTCAATCGTCTGTCAGGCAGCAAAAGATGCGTGACGCCCTTAACAGTCACCAGATATCAATACTAGTAAAATATTTTGGACAGACGTGTTAAGACAGTGCTCTCCACCATCATCGAAACCCCAAATGACGAATGTAATAGAGACCTGGAAGCTCTAAACTGGCCTGACTGGGCTACACAAAACTGGTTCTGTGGCAAGGAAACTCAAGATTTCAGGTAAAGCGAACCACGGATGCGTTTACCTCGGGCGCAAGGTACTCTGGTGTCCCACAGAACGTCTTCATGGTGGCGCCATCTTTGATCCCCTCCTTGCACAGGCCAAAATCTGTGATCTTTATGTGTCCGTCTTTGTCCAGCATGAGGTTTTCCAGCTGAGGAGAAAAGACGTATATTAGCGTTTCCTCTTAATATATATAAAATATATAAAAATATATTAAAATGGTATAAATGATGAATCGGTAATCAAGTAAACTATTTAAGGTTGGTTTCAGTGTGACAAAAACCTCCCCCTATGTCGGTTAAACTAACATTGCACTTCTAAAAATCCCCGTACACCCATGTTTTCTTTCTCTTTGTTATTTGGGAGTTGTCGTGATGTGTGATAGTGACTGCGAGCATAACAGAGGGCTACTTCTCTATCAACTTTTATAACCTCTTCTCTTTTTGACACTTCCACCTCAACATACCCAAACAATACTTCCTTGCTCAACTTCTGCAGTTTCTGTTTTTGGATGTTGTCATATCCTCGCTTTAGCGCAGAGACTGAAGATGCAAGCACAAAAACGAAAATGCACCAGGAGACCACATGCACAAGTACGCCGAACTAAAGGACGTGCATCATGCAGTGTCATGACTTGAGGCTCCGTGGCCTTTTAATATCAGCACGTCCTCCCTCCTAACCGTCTCTCTCTCTCTCTCTCTCAGTTAAAGTCACCTGGCAGCTGTAGCTCACACGTGGCCAGCAGCGCCCGGCCAGAGTCAGCACATCCTCCAATCTTGCTACCCTGGCATTTTCAGGAGAACCCTAGCAGGCTGGGAGCCTGCCTCATAAACCCAAGGGAGAGAGGGAGGGGAAGGAGGGAGGGAGGGAGGGAGGGAGAGCTGTGCTGACCTGGCTGGTACGGTTTTATCAGCTGGAAGTAGTAGCGGTACTGATGCCTACCGCCGCGCTGATAATCTCCCAAAAAAGCACTCGAAAACCCAAACAAACTCTTATCAATCGGCATGCCATCTTTAGAAAACTACAGTTCTGATCGCAATCACTCTTCCCTATCTTAAAAAAGCGCTACATATAAAATGACGTCAAACGCATTCAAAGCGCAAATATCCCACGCTGAGGCCTGTGCGCTGCCGGCACAGGAGGCAGTTGCGATCTGCTCCAACAGCGCTGGCGGTCGTCTCTGTTTAGCTGCAGTAATGCACAGATCAAGCTTCCTTCCAGCTGCAGTGAGGTCTGGAGTCTGATCTGGGGGAGGCAGATCAATAAACTCTGGCCACTGTCACCGCACTGGATGGAGGCAAACCCTATTTATATCCTAACCAGTGGAGGGAGGGAGGAACGAAGGGAAGAAGAGGGGGGAAAGGAAAAAAGGCACAGGGAGAGGCGGACAGCGAGGATGACAGGAAGTGTGTACCTTTAAATCTCGATAAACCACGTTTCTTTCAGCGTGCAGGTAGTCCAGCGCCGAAACTATCTCCGCACCGTAGAACCGTGCCCGCTCCTCTGAGAATACCCGGTCCCTCGAGAGATGGAAGAAGAGCTGACAACGAGAAATCACAAAGCAAAGGCGTGTTGGTCAGTCCGGGAGAAACGGGAAAATTAACATTGATGAAGCATACTCCAGTGGGTTCTTGGAGACACAATGATGCACACTTAGCAACGGTTAAGACAGTTTACCTCGCCGCCGTTTGCATACTCCATAACAAAGCACAGGCGATCATGTGTCTGGAAGGAGTATTTCAGTCCCTGCGAAAAATAAATGAATAAATGAATGAAAAACGCTCTAAGCAGAAGTTGATCATTCCAGCTAGAGGAAGCTGACATTTAAATATCACAACACATGATGCAGATCTGCACTTTCAGCTATTTTTCAAATAAATGTTTAAAGAGATGAGAAATGGAGGTAAAGTACAACATAGATCATCCAGTGTGTTGAGCATTTTAACAAGAGTCGTGTGACATTGGTACAATCCATTGCACCTCACGTGCTTTCTCCACCTACCACTCAGACCTAACAATTTGGGGCTTTTCACTACAATAGAACTCAAACTTAAAGAGAAAGGGTTAACTGATAAAAAAAAAAAAAAAAAAATGAATGCAAAGTTTTACTATAAAGGGCCACATTCGATTGCGGTCTTTGTGAGCACGGCTATTCAAAACGTTCCCGGTGAAACTGCCCCACTTTTCCGAATGAATGCTGCCAGGTTAGACTGAAGAGGCTCCTGAGGATCTCAAAGGGTTAAAATAAGGTTCGGTTTAGGTATATGGAGGGGCTCCTTACTGTCAAGAACGGATGCTTTGAATTCTGGAGGACTCTGTTCTCTGTGAGTGTGTGTGCCACTTCATCCTGGGGGTAAAAAAAATGGAACAAAGAGTGTTTGTGCAAGTCTTACAATAGCTAACTATTTAGGTATCAGCCATTTCTCCACTGCCCCCTAAACCCCCAGTGTGCCTTCACCCCTTCACTCGTTCACTGGCAACCACTCACTTTTGCTACGATCACCTCCTTCTTCAGGATCTTCATGGCGTAGTAGCGTCCTGTGGCCTTCTCCTTTACCAGAATAACTTTGCCAAAAGTGCCTTTTCCCAGGAGTTTGAGGTATTCAAAGTCGTGCATAGTCTGCAAAGCCAGAGGAGGGGAAAGTGGCATCTGGTTACAAACAGGAACATTAACAAACTCAAGACCTAACCAGAACACCAAGACACACAATCCCACTGACAACAACACTGAAGCATTTAAGGCACCGTTTCACCCACTGAGCAATTTCCACTCCTCTAATGGTTTGGCCTATATGTGGTAGTGTCTCAGTTAACCTGTGACCCCCGGCACCGAGCAGAATGCTGAAAATGGTTGTGTGGGGGACATCCAATCCGGTGGCCTTGGACCTTTATGTCTTGAAACATGTGGGGGTTGTGAAACCTAGTGGACATGCTATCTGGTGCTAAGCCACCCACTGCTGATTTTGAGAAAGAAGCTGGGGGAGCCGAGGGAAAACCGGGTAGAAGCTTTGTGCAAGTGCAAATAAGGCACTTGCACAAAGGACAAAAATAGGTAATTGAGTTCCATGATGGCGGTTATTCATGCTTGTAAGTAAATGGAGAGAGATCGGTGGGGATAATGGGCAAAAGACACGTAGAGTGTTAATTGGCCAGTACCACTTTGAGTCTGGGTTTGGTCAGGTAGACCTCCATGTCCATGGGGTCCGGAGAGGAGTCCATCATCTCCTCCTCTTGTTTCTGTAGGCCTTCAGCCACTGCCTGGATGGCTTTGGTCCATTCTTCCCTGAGGGAGACACAAGCAGCATGGAGATTACATCAGCCCATTTGCCATCATGCAAGCCCAGCAGCCCAATCACATAATTGTCTTCTTATCAACAGGAAGGCAATTTCAAGTGTGAGTTCTGCCAATAGCCAGTGGTCCTTATGCGAGTGTATAACAATGACCGAATGTTTGTGTACGCTTCCCCGCGACAGAAAAACAAAACCCTTGAACGGCTAGACTGCGTTCTAGTGGCAGGGGCCGGCTCCTAACATGTAAATGATTTGTGATTCACTGCTCTGTGAGTAAAGTAGTGTGTGCTTCTCGCTTGCCTCTCCTCGGGGGTCTCCACGTGGAAAGTGCGCTCGATGACAGTGGTCCACTGCAGGCAGCGGATGATAAATGTGTTGGGCTTGGGCCGTTCCGTCTTCATCAGCTGGCACTCTGACCACAGCCAGGGAGGGACGGGAGGGAGATGAAGAGAAGGGCCAGTGTGTAGGGGAGCAGAGGGGAGAGACAGACCCACAGTTATAGCCATTTATCTTTATCGCCACCCGAACAGACACTGTTGGCCAATTTGGAAAAGAACAGGTGCGCTTCGGTGGAAGAAAACAACTATGATCCTCAACTCATCAGCCCCTTCAAAATGTTACATTAGCTCATATGTGCTTGGAACTTAATTTGGAATAGGAGTTGTAATAAATAAAATCGAGACGTACGTAGAATTAAGGAACAAATGAAAATATTCTAATATAATTCCGTTCAGTCGTGCAGTTGAATATACTTGAATATACTATATATAACTACAATAATACTATGTCTCGGGCTAGTGATGAAAAATATATTCTATAACTACCAATTTGAATGTGTTGTTGACAAACAGAACTAACCCAAAACAATAAGGTGACACAAAAGCAACAAAAAGCAGCAGACCGTTTGAGGAAATGTTTCGCGTGTTTGAGTTCTCATTTTTTCATAGTTGGAAAAAATAAATCACGTCCTTCTATTATTGCATTTCGTTCAGTTTCCACACTTATGGAGCAAATAATTGTCTTGTAAGCAGTTTGTAAAACAATTACTCACAACAGTCTAATAACTGAATTTACAAAGCAGAGACTTCCATCTGCACCTCCATCGCACTAACATCTGTTCCCAAATGAAACATGTCAGCAAATATGTCAGAACGTGACACAAAATGGCCTCTGCCTGATAGATGGAGGACTCGGAGTGGACCACCACTGAGATCCAACATGGCTCCATCAGGGTGAATATGTAATCCAGCTGCAGCCGCCCCGTCAGCGGCGTCGCACCATGTGTCCTCTGCGGTGGGGTCGCAGTGGTGACAAAAAAAAAATCCAAAGCCAAGCCGGGACCCAGATAAATACTTGAAATCAGGCGGCTAATAGCCACGATAACTCAAGAGTGTCGCGGAGGAAACATTTTGTTAAACAAACAGTATGCTGTCTAATTGCTGTGTTCAGTCATCTGCACGGCTTATCGCGGCAACTTTCTCTGATGTGAAGATGGAGTGAGCTGGGGCTGCTCTGGGCATTTATTTCTTATTTGTTATTTTCTGTCACACCATAAAAACTGAATTCGGGTAAAGGCGCATACAGAGAAGAGGGATGGAGAGGCTGAAATATATAACCGGTCCTACAGCTAATTTGTAAAGTTCACTCCTCATTCATTTAGTATTATAAAACGTATGCTAGCTTTTAATATTACACATGATTTCCTCTCATACCTTCGTCCCGGGCGTGATTACCTTCAAATGTTAATAATTACTTTGTAGTGCAGACAGAGGCGCGTAAAATCCAAACGTGTAAATGTGTCTGTTACACCGATGTAAGCACAAACAACGAAAAGCAGCAAACAAAATAAGAGTAAAAGAAGCTGCCAAGAAACGGAGGGGAAAAAATGCGGTGGTTTCTCTGAAGCAGATACTCACGTGCTACCGAGAAGTTATTTAAGGGGGTTTCCAGCTGGTCAACATCTTGTGGTCGCTCTTTGTAGCCAATGAATGTACCATCACTCTTCAGGAGAAAATACCTCGGCCTCCAGGTCTTGATGTATTCTCCTGATATGAAAAAGAGATCGAAAAGGGCAGTTGAGTTACAGTAGTAGATTTTTTTTTTTATATATAAAATATCCGTTCACCTGTTTACACCGCGGTTTCATGAGTGATGACAGAACGGTTTCCTTCTCTCTTTTTAATAATCCCCAGCAGAGGAACTCGTTTCTAATTATTATGCTATTCACAAGTGCGCACTAAAATGACCATCTTGTCACTGTCGTTTTTTCAGTGTAGGTCAGCAGCAGGACAAATGCTGGTTTAAGCAGGAGTCAGGACTCTTTCTGTCACCCGGTAATGTCTCCTTTTCAGGGCTGAACTGCAATGCCGACATTCAGGGAACATTCGATCTAAATTAAAAAGCCCGTCTCAAGCTTTTCTTGAACTGGCAAGTTCAAATTTATGATCCAAGTTGACTAACGTTACCCACTTTAGACAAAAACCTGCAGCTGGGATTACATGTGCTTAAAATACAGTGCTGAAATTACTCACTTAGATTTCTTTCATTTTCAAACTTTGTCAGCCACTGCCGTTTTTCACCCGAGTCACATGTCTTTAAGCAGTTCATCTAAATCTGCGCAGCCGTTTCCGGAGCAACAAAACGTTTTATGTAAAGAAAATAAATAAATAAATGCAGAGGTACTGCTGATGTGTACGTTCGGTGGGCTTCCATTTAAAAATTTCCCATCCGTCTTTCCCTAACGCCAGCATCACGTTCGCCAAAGCCTCAATTCCAATCTTCAAATGAAACTTTTCTAGACAACGGCCATGAGCTCAAGCCGTGCGTGTCCATCCCATTCACTTAGACACACTAGAGTCACACAAATGAATCTCTCTTAGGCAGACGAAACTCAATTTATTCCGGTGATGCTTCAGGAAATGTTGCGCCAGATGTTGTGCAGACGGGGAGAAAAAAGAAAAAAAAAAAACAGCTTACATACCATAACAAGGCAGTGGCACACAGCGGAGTGGAACTTGAATATTTATACAGGAAAACTGTAATTTATTTTTAATTACGGAGCCGCATATTAACCCCATGCAGAGCCGTACCAAGCTGTCCTTAATTGCCCCATTTCCTCTAACGTAGAAGTGTGATACGTGTGTGTGTGGAGAGGCAGAAGATCTGTCAATACGAGCTTCTGTTACCCTCCTTCAAACACACACTTCGCACTGATGAAAATGATAACAGATCAGACAGAGCAGAGCACGTCCTTATAAAATATTTAAAGAAATCACATGAATTAGTAACACTGGCTGAATGCCACTTTTCTAGATTTGACACTTCAGACATCTCAAAATTATGAACTTCCTATTGCTGCGTCTTTTTCTACATTTCCTCATAAGGCGATGTCATGAACACCAACCTCTAATAGGACATCCTCAATGTGGCTCTTTCTGACCAGAACAAAACGAGGCGGAGGGGGGGGGGGAGGACACTTAAGTAAAAACGGCAAAGATGAAACCTTGTAAAACGCGCTGTCTGTGTAAAAACACCTGATTTACTGTGACTGGCAAGGTGGTGGCACCGTTCACAACACTGGGGGATCTGTCCTTGAGCACAATATACTTTAGTCTTCAATCCACAGCAGATGTCCAATATGTTATTACATTTTCCATCATGACACGGGAGGAGATTTTTCATCTAGTTTTCTGCAGAGCAAGTATTTTTGCGCCAAATGCGGCTCATTTAGAAATTAGCTCGACTTTGTCAGACGTCAGATTGCCACTCTCCCCGCCTTTAAACAAAGCCGTCCGCGGTTTGGACGTGGCTGCGTAATTGAAACACACGAGGGCAGGAGTCCGTTGGTCGGATTTCCCTCATGCCTGTTTCAATGTAACACAATTACCGTGATGAGTCGTTTGTCTGTTTCAAACTACAAGCCTCGCCAATCAACTTCTCCATCAGTCACCCACATGTGCTGGTCCCTGGAGAATTCGCAAGCACGGGGGTTATTTATCACGAGCCTTCAAAAGAGCCAGACTCCCTTACTTCAGCATAACAGTGCTCGGAGACACGGTTAGCATGAAATCCTGAATGATTAAAGCAACAAAAAGAGGTGCCATTTAAGAGTACACGTAGTTAAATCAAGAGACCGAGCAGCAAACGTCGGTCGCCTAAATCAGCAGCCGCAGAGTCTCCTGAGCTCTCCGTATCGAGCCTTGTTTTCCTCAGCTGGGCCCCAGCTGGTGCCTCGCTCCCTGGTCAGGTTTTGGCTGACCCATATCCCCGAGCTATAGTCCATGCCAGCCAACACTGAGGACAGTATGTGCACAATGCAGAGGCAGCATAATGAGCCCCCTACCTGACACCGCGACACGAGACGGAGGCTCAACACACACGCTCGTCTCGCCAGCGACAGAATAAAGTTTCAGTTTAGAAGTTTTAGTTTGGCAGCAGGAATGCAGCAAATCACTTCCAGACTGTACGTGGTCTCAGATCCTGATGGGCAGAGACAGGTGTTTATGTGCACGCACGTGAAAATGCATTCGTGCGCGCGCGCTCCCTCCTGAGCAGCGAAAGGTATTTGTTGTGTGACAGATTGCAACAACATTCAGTTTGGAAGGTTTAGAGCTTTTCCCGCCAGCGCTGCTGATTCATAGCACCTATGAGAAGAAGCATGGGTGGTCGCGTGCGATGACGCAGGAGCACGAGGACGTGACGTGTACTGTGTTAGCAGACAGCATGTCACGCTGGGGTGGCCTTCATCGCGTCGGCGTCGCAGAGATGATGCCAGCCACGATGTTCTCAGTCACTGACAATTGTTAGATTACGAAATCAGTGAGTGTGTGTGGCCACTGGGTAAAGACAAAACAAAGCACACAAGGTGGTAAATAAGTTCATGAAACAAGGTAAAATTTAAGATCTAATCCTCTTATGTAATGGGGAAAAAAACAGCTATCATACTGTAATTGGATGCAAAAAAAAACACTAAGGCATCTAATATATTTCTACAATGCATTTGACATCAAAAGACTGTCCACATCCTTAGCACTACACTACAACGCTGTCCACACTCCTTCTAGACAAGAGGACACGACAACTTCCCCGTCTGTGACCACAAACAGGGTCACATGACAAGAGTGGAAGCGGCTATATCCGGTTGTCTCAAAGTGTGTGAGTCTCCACGTCTCCCCCCCTCCCCCCACCGCCACCTAAACAGTCTGCGCTCAGAGCATAAACAACAAAGATGACCCTTGTCAGCTTCCCATATATACACACACACACACACGCACACAAACACACACACACACACATTTCCCCTTCTACTTTTATTCGGTTGTACTTTCCACACAGGCTTTTCTTAAAACACTTCACAAGATGAGAAAGTGAAACTGACAGCTGGGTTTTTTATTGTTCACTTAAACACACTTAAGAGCGTAAATGTGGTCACAGAATTACATTACAATGGGGATTATTTATAAGGAGTGTTAAGCAGGACCGGCAACATAAAACCACGCTAAAATGATTCATTAACTAAAATGCTGTATTTCTATTTATAGCCGTTTTAAATATTTAAACACATCTCGACTTCAGGGCTTTTCGGAGTAGGACCTAAATACATCCTGTGTACACCGAGAAACGCGACGCAGACTGCTGACAAAGGACAATGGGCCTCATAACAACGCAGGAGAGCGTTCTGCTTTTAAGTCAGTTCATCATCACAGCCTTCCAGTAAACTAAACCCTTTTGATGTCAACATGCTCTCCAAAACAGGAAAGTGGCCAACAGACAGACTGACCACAACCTAGATAAGATAAAACTTACTTCAAGTGTCTGGTTTAGACAAACACACACATACACAGAGGGAAAAAAAAAAACACAAAAAAACTTTCTACTCTGTGAGGAAATCCTCTACATGATCTGTGTCCCAGAAAAATAAAAGTAAAGTGTGGCAGCAGACATGTGGCTCAACTCAAGCTAATTAGGGGAAGGACGGGAGAATGGGAAGACTGATTTGACACGGGATGAGAGATGAGAGAACTGGAGGGGATGAGAAAGCTACACAGTGTGAGGAGAGCTGTGCTGAGCGGAGTGGTAGTGAGACAGATCACTACATATGTTCCCCACATATGTACGGCTATGAGCGGAGGGGGTGCGAGCGCAAGTGAAGTGTGCATGAGCCATGCGCGCTGTGTGTGCGCATGTGTGTGCATGGGAGGAGCTGTCAGGACCTGATAGAGTGTCTTTACATGACAAGCAGCTGCTGAGGGCTGGGACACGCGCTGGGCAAAGTGGAAAATAATGAACGGAGAACCGCTGCCAAACACAACAGAATTCATCTTTATTTGCCAACTGCTGCATGGCCCTGCGTGTGGACAGCTCCAGCATGCCGTCGCCACACCCTCTATACCCCAAACGCAAACACGCACAACAAGGTAAAGGAGGAGGGGGGGGAAACAGGTTTGGCCACAGCTGTAAACGGTGGACCGTCGTCTTGTTCGCTTATGCGCGCATTTATCAAATACGAGGCCCCCGTATGTTTGCGTGGACCGGTTTGCGATGCTCAGAGTTTGACTTTGGACAAAGTAAAGCAAGGACGGGACATTGTTCCATCCCGCATGCTGAAAATATTACCAGAATGTGTGCAACTTTAGATTTAAGACTAGCGAGAAGGACTGACGTAGCAGAGCTTGCACGAACGCTTTCTTTTGACACGGTTTCACTCAATTTGCAAGTCGACTTCGCGCAAGAGGCCCGAACCTTAAGGTTTATTGGGGAGTCACTGAATAAAAGGAAAAAAAATGTGGAACACTTTAAACAGAAGAGGGAGTGACAGAGGTTAGTGGTTGTTTCCGAGGAGCGTCCTGTTCTATCCGTCTCTATGTGACAACGACAGGAATGCTGAGGTCCCAGCTGCAGCGGCTTGTTGGCTTTTAATAAGACACATCATGTAGCATTCATCAAGCGGGTCCCAGAAGAGAGGCCACAGTGTCCCAATAATGTAACCAAACTAACAGCTTTGTTGCACATCATCCCTTTCTCTCCGCCGTCCTCTCCTGTCTCTTTCTACTTCACGGGGTTTTAATAAAAAAATTTCAAAACAATAATCTCAAAACAAAGAGGACCACCGTAGTCATTTGGCTCTAGATAAACCATGCGCACACTCGCGCTGCAAGTGGGTAAACGATCTCACACAGAGTGAGAGGAACCAAGAGAGGGTCAGACAAAATGTGCCTCTCTGTGCCCACACCCAGTGGTTGGACTTCCTGAGAGGGCTGCTGTTGGGTTTTGTCCCCGTCTGGCCATTCATGGCTTGGGGATGAGAGGAAGGGAGCCAGTGGTAACTGCATGAACTGTGCATGTGTGTGTGTGTGTGTGTGTGTTTGAGTGGTGAGAATCGGATGGGAAGAGGGGGTGGGGGGGGTGGGCGGAGGTTGAGGATTAGGGAATTAGAACTCCAAAGCGAGGGAGGAGGGGGAGAGGGGGCTTCGTCTTTTGTTGGTTTTTCCTCAGCCGCCCCCGCCATCCCTTCGGCCCTTTTCTGCCGGGGTTCTGCCTGTAGGCTGCAGCTGCGGCCTGCCACCCTGTGCCCTGCATCTTAATGAGCCGCGGGCTGCCCGCTCCAGAGGAGAGGGGGGCTCCCTGATGCGGGGGGTCACCGCTGAGCCCCGGCAACGACAAACTCCGCCTTCGCCGTGCCCAGCTCTGAGCCGCGGGGCACTGAACTCAGCTTCTCATGCTGCCCGAGCACCCGTCTACCCGACTCGCTGTGACCATATAAGGCAGCGCGAGGCTCGCATGCCATCCTAAACTATACAGGAGTTTGGACTCCTTCCGTTCTTTCTCCCACTTAATGTCTTCCTGACACCCCCGTTCCCCAAAAGTCTTTTGTCGGCCTTTCTCTCTCCCATGCAGCTGGATGAGGGGGCTCCATTGCCAGGGCTTTGGCAGCAGCATCAACAGGTTGTGTTGAAGTGCCACCCCGGTCTCCAATCTAGCCTTCTCTGTCTCTTCCCCTTATCCCCCTCTTTCTCTGTCACTAGGGTTGCTGCTGCTGCTGCTGCCGCTACCCTAACGTGGAAAAAAAAAAAAAAAAAAGAAGCAAGGGGGTTGGGGGTGCGATGGAGGCTGCCCCTCTTTCTCACGCTCGTAAGAAAGCCCTCACTTCTTCTCCATGGTGAGTGACACCTGCTGATTACCATAGAGACACTGTGGGAAGTTCCCCCCTGCCACACTGGGGCTGGGATTTGCCCCCTCTCCCTGGGTAAACAAGCAGTCCATGGATTAGTTAACTGGGTTACTGCATGACAAACAAATAAACACACATTATTTAGACCAAATTAGTGCCAATGAACTTTCAATGACCAGTGTGCGGGATGGTTAACACCGTCCAACCAGGGAGGAATAATATCTAGAGGATCTTTTTTTTTTTTTTTTTTTTTCTAAGACAGGTAAGTCTCCAGCTGTTGAAAAAATCCAAGGTCGCTGACTTCCTAATGCTGCTAATCTGCTTTTGATTTCCTTGTCAAACATATTTCTAAGTAACAGTACAAAGAAATGTGCACAAAGAATGTAACACATAGAGCATACAGTCAGCTCTCAGTCAGCAGACAGCTGAGCATCCCTTTCATTTCTCCGTCTCCCCGACCCTCCCTAAACTGCAGAGAGGAGCCAGTGATGTGATTGATGTCAGAGACCGGGAGCGTTTCGCTGGTCCATAGCCGCTTCCGCCATGGGTCTGAGCTGTCAGCAGGGTCATTATCCTAGCAACAGGGTGGTGGGTGGGGAGCGTGCACTGGAAGTGGGGGAGGACCGCGGGGGGGGGGATGTGTGTGAGCTTGTGGGGGTAGGCATGAGCTAAGGGCAAAGAGGGGGTAAAGACGAGAAGAAAGGGAAGAATGTGGGAGTAAGAATGAAGAGAAGAGAACAAGAGGAAGGACAGAGATGAAGACAGTGAGGAAACGACGCAGACAAAAAGGGAACAGAGTGAGTGTAACGGAGACAGAGAGCTCTGCTAAGCACCACAGTTGCGGCGAGCAGGCGGACTCTGCACAGCAAAATAAGCACACAGCGGGCTTGCCGCGAAAGGAGGCGAATAGTGGAGGTGTCACCTCCCTCAGCCTCCTGGTCCCCCCCCCCCCTCCACCATGCCAGCTAGCCTGCCTGTCGACAGCTGCACCCCAGTAATTTACTTCTCTCCACCACATTTAACAGGAAGACTGCTTCCCATTACCCAGAGCAGGGGGTCCGCGCTGTCGGCCAAACACCCGGCCAGAGCGCTGGCTTCCTGGTGTGACACCCTCTGCTGCTGGACCCCGTCTACGGGGGCTCCGCTCTCAGATCTGTCAGCCGCTGCGGCTTCCACTGCTGGGGTTAGTCGAGGTATTTAACCACAAGAAGTTGTCTGAAGTTAGTCGAAAGTAATATGAGCAAAACTATTAGGCTCAGTCGAACTAATGCATCACCGTTTGTCACGGAAGTGTCACCCACAATTTCTTTTCCACCGGAAAAAAAGAAGTCCCTTTCATCTGTCAAAAAGCTCCCATGCTTTTTTTCCCCCCAACTGTGAGTAGTATAGTACTATTTCTTTAATATGGATTTAAATATAGGCTAAATCATGCATATATTACTAACAATGAGTCAGAAGCCATTAAACCGGTGTCATTTATGGGCACCCGAGACTTTTGTATATTAAATCTCTCACACTGTTCAGTAGGTAAATATTCAGTGGGATGCATGTTTGTATGCGTGTGTGTGTTTCTATACTGCAGCACTGTGCGGCCCATGACAGCCATAATGAGGGGATGTGTAGGAGTCTGGGTGAGCCCAGAAGCAGCTCTGGCAGCAAGTCAAAGTCCTGAGGTCCTGAGACAGTCGGCATTGCAGTATCATGAGACATTTTTAATCAGGTGGGTCTGCTCTTTTGTAGGGAATTTAACAGAGCAGGAAACACCGCATTCCCTTACAGAGCAAGTTGATACAAATGTGGAAAATGCTGGCTGAAGTGTTGCAGGCCTGTTCACCAGATGCACAAGGCGCAGATATTCAAAAGATGAAGGGGGGGAGAAAAAAAAAAAAGTTTCATCTACACCGACTACTGTGTCTAGTGTTTCATAACCCCCCACCCCTGTGTCTCACGCATTTTTCTGGACCACCAACAAGGTCTCGCTTCAAGGGGGGGAAGCTCATCGGTGTCCTTCGAGCACATGACCGGCGAGGGAGCCAATCAGCTGATGAGGTCCACCCCAAACCACGAGAGCCTCTCTGTGGCACGTCGTACACAACATCCACCACCAACTCTGCTCGGGCCGACTGGGTCACTGAGCAATGTTCCGGGAACATCACAAAGACGCTGCTCAACTTCTGTCTCTCTCTCTCTCCCTCAGTTTGCCCCTTTATCTTTCCCTCACTATATCTACCAGTGTGTTCTCTGCTTACCCTCCCCCCCACCCCCCATGAGTCGGAGCCAGCTGAGCGTGCTACCCAAATCCAACAGTTGTTGTGGCCTTCGTTAGCCTAACGAGGGGGCCGGCTCTTTATACTTGTCAGGGAGCAAATGAGTCAAACAAACAAGGGCCAGGGAAGAGGGGAGGACAAGCGAACGCTGTTCTGTCGAGCTTCACTGGGTTCTTGGCCACAGCGCTTCCCTGGAAACTAGGGAACCCACAATCTGCCTCTTTGATGTCTGATGATGCTCTGGCTTTGATGGAAACTTTGGAAAAACACACTTGCAAAAAGAAATAACATGCTGCTCGGTCTCTGTGGCCACTAGAGGCCGTAGGCACATTCAGAGTGTGTGGGTGCTCTCTGTGAAGGATCAAAAAGGGAAGTATCATTTGGGGACACATAACAACTGGTTATGATAGTAACAACAAAGTTACAGAGTTTTTGCAAGCCTGTAGTTGCAATGTGGTCGGTGCATAAGGGCAGTGGGTAACGTCCTGCTGGCAGCGTGACGTCTAAATAAATACGCTTCACACCGTCGGCGCGCACACACGTATGCACGCACACACACCTCCTCACCGTCATACTTTGCTGCTTTGTCTTACATTCCAGAACTGTCCTTCCCAAACAGATTACCAAGATAAAAGCCACAACAACACATCCCAAATAGTGTCCACAATCCAGACGCATTACTGCAGCACAAGGCTTAAGGAGAAAGTATGAAGGTGTGTCCTTCAGAATGAGATCATTTCAGCGAGCACAGTCTGTCTGGAACAAATGCAGAGAGCTCTCCAAGGCTGAGAATCTGGAGGTCTAATGACAGATTAGCTCTACTGGTGTTGGGGGTGTGTGTGCATGTGTGTGTGTGTGTGTGTGTGTGTGTGTGTGTGTGTGTGTGTGTGTGGAGAGGCGGGCGGGGGGAGTTACAGTGTACCAAGGCACAATGCTCTCTCCACTTTCTTTCAGGAGTCTTGACTCAGTTTGCACGTGCATGCTGAAGATGACTAATCAGAAAGGAATGAAAGAGTGAGAGTGAGTGGCTGCGTTGAGCCGACATGCGGCTCTACTCTGCGCCTGTGTAATCCAATCATCACGTAGCTAGTAAACGGGCACCGCCAGAGGACGAGGCCATTCAAACTAGACATGCTTCATAAGGCCGTATAAGAAAATAGCTGGGTGCTTGACCTGGGTCCGTGGAACACACACGTCAATCTTTTGTAAAACATTAAATTGGTGTTTTGACTGCACACATGGGAGTAATGAGCATGGTGAACACACTTAGAGGCAGTATAAGCCATTTATTATCACGCCCACATGAAGTTTTGAGTCACTTGGGTGGCGCCGCCGCACAAAAAAAAAAAAAAAAAAAAAAAAAAAGCTCCACTCACGGTGCGGGATGAGAAGACGGTCGTCGAGCGCGGACCGCCTTGTTGAGGTGATGGACAGTGAGACAGGGCTACTGCAGGTTCACCTTCTGTGCGGTGGCTCCGGGGCAAAGACTGCATGACAGTGACGCGACACTAAAAGCCTTCCTGTCAAGGAGGCAGGCGGACGCCCTCCAATCAAAACACAGAGGCTCTGGGTGACATTTCACAGGGCACAGCTGCTGGGCCGCGACAGCATGCCAACTCACTCTTCCTGAAGGGCTATTTGTTTAGTGTGTGTGTCACAACTCGAAGGGTGCCACTGCTACAACTGTGTGTGTGCGCGTGTGCAAGTTCACACAATTTCCACACAACCTCGATGTTTTCTTACCAGTCACTATTTGACTACGCTTATAGTAATATTTTACACCGACTTTCTATTAGAATGTTCTGTTCTTATCAGCCCTGGAAAAGGTGTGGAAAAATGGACATAAGCCAGTTCGTGGAACAAGCAATAAACAGGGAAACTCTTGAATGGTTGTGAGTGAATGACACGCCGGACTAAAGTGATTTTGCATATTCACTTCCAAAGAAAGACTCTTCCTGTTCTTATTTTTAGTGTATACATAAACACTGAAAATCATCTATTTTGCCTTGGAGATCATTACCAGAGAATCAAAGAATTAAGGTGACTCAAAACTATATTTTCGGTACCAGAGCGTCTGCTATCAGCATCCTCACACTCACTGGAAAACAGTGAGGAGTGTCTGGCCGGGTCGACCGAGTCGAACCAGGATGATCCATTCCTATAGCAGAAGCCTGTTACGCACCTAACCCAAGCCTTGAAGAAGGGGATTGTGGGCACATCGAAACGGCACTGTCCCCCCCCCCCCTTGTGTCCCAAAACTCTGGCCTGCACTCATCACCTTATCCAATAAGCCTGCGTTTCCCACCTTCCAGTAAAAGACCGGTTCATTGGCTCTGTGCCCACAGGATTTCAGTGGTTTTGGAAAGGTTTCTTATCCTATTTTGCCCCTGGTGGTGGTGGTGGCAGCGGCGGCGGCGGCGGCGGTGGTGGTGGTGGTGGTGGAGGCGGAGTGGGCTCTGCTGCAGTCGAAGGCAGACTTAGTATGCACACATAAAGCTGCTCAAAGCCAGCAGGTATGTGAGGAATGCCTCTTCGTCCAAACAACAGGACTCACGCCCGACACAGAGCCACGCCACGCCACACAGCACTGTCAGAGGAGCTAAATGGGGCCCACTGGGGGACTCAGCAACTGGATATCTCTATACATTAGATCCAGCACATTACCCAATTTAAATACATAACCTAATCACTTTGCACATGGAATAATGTCGTTGGCTTTGGTTATTTCTGCAGCGTTTAGAAAAGAACTTTATTGTGCCACAGCAAACTGTTGTTAATCCACGTTCCAAGGAATTAAGGTAATACGGTAAAATATCTCAACTATTAGTAGGAAGAATGTGTGAAAATATTACTCTGCTCCAATTGCAACTGAAAATATGAAGAATACGAAAACGCAGCCGTAAACGCATGAACCGTTTTGTTTTGCGGTTTAAATAGGTGACCCATGCGTATTGACAGGCTGGTTTCAAATCTTTGCGCAATAAACATATTTTTGAGTCTTTAAATAGTTTATGTTGTGTGCTAGTTTGGTTAAGGTTAATGTTTGCACAGTTTCTAGCACATGAGAAGATGTCGATTCTAGATTTTGATTAAATGTTAAACATACAAAAATCCCTCACACATAAATAATGAGGGGAGCCAAGGAATTATTACAAATAAGAGTTTACAGCTGATATCAAACCATACAGCAAAATCTTCATCTGCGTGTTTACCTCTTTTATGCAGCCATCCCTCCTTGACGATCACCACATTGGTCATGTTGGTGGGCAGGATGGAGGATCCAGGTTTCCCACAGGGAGAGACACAACTTTGTTTCCCAAGTTTCCTTCACTCAGCCCTGTGCAAGAGCCTGGAGATGGGGTCCTAGGGTTTATAGCCGCCTTCTCAATGGTGGTTACCTATTAGTTGAAGAAAAGTAAAAATTAGCCCCACATTGAGGTGAAAGACTTTTTTCCACTTGTCTGAATAAATATTAACCCTCAGGTCAACACCGAAGAGGAAGGGAGGCAGTGGAACTGAGAAGATCCTCGTGCTTTATGGCCCCAGTCAGCGGAGGATATGCTACAACCGCAGTGTAGTCCTTTTCACAAGTGGAACCTGCAATATTTCAAGGTTCAAATATCTGTGTAAGGCCGTGGTTTTTGGCATTCACAATGAAGTCTCCCAGTATTGGAAAATTCCATGCCGTTCACAGCCACTCCTGATAGGCCGGCTGTTTTTTCTACCCATAAGCAGAAGAGCATCGAGAAAAATGACGTCAAATCATTCTAACACAGTCCACGTAAATCAGATTTATAAACTCAATCTACAACTGAATGGCTGTTCATCAAAATGCCTTTGCCAAAGCTAATACTCAAACTTTAGAAGTCATAATATACTAATTAACTAATACAGGTTCATAATTTAATCTAAGAGGCCTCCATATGCTTTAATGTTCAAGAACACCTAATTTATCTCATACTCTGCATATCTGCATGCATTTCACACCACAACACTTTTAGATCCCTTTCCTTTAAGGCTAGTGGTTTCAGAACTATTCTCGTTCGTGCTTACACACCTGAAAAAGCACAAAACACATGACCAGGGACGTAGAATGGGCACGCGTGTGCCGGTATAAACAGGAAGCAGAGGAGAGGTTGCCTGGTTGTAGAAAATATTATGAATGGGGGGACTGTGATGGCAGGCATAATGACATATTTGAGAGTCACCCATCACCAGAACACGTCACAGCAATGGTAGCGATGGAGCACCCGCGCCAAAAGGATGAAGTCACAAAAATGTAGACCTAGCTACAGTGTTTTGGCTTTTTTCTCTTAGTTTCTGTGCAACAAGAATTTAGTTTACAAACTAAAGTGATGTAAGCAGACTTCCTCGTTTCCATTTTAAGGGTCCTGCCGAAGTAGTGCGGACGGGTTAGCGACGCAGTAAGAACTCAATTCAGTGGCTTGAAAATCCAGAGACCAAAAGGAAGTGTCTATCAGTGTAGTGCTCCATTGTCTGCCTCAGTAAAGTTCAACAGGCACTAAGAGGACTCTTAACACTGATCGTCCTTCATACTCTACATCTTTCATTCTAGCTGACCAACAATGAAACTAATTAACATGTCACTGACTTTTATTAATTTGATTGCCTTCTGCCTGACGTTTAGATTTAAATGCATTTCATTGTTATATTTTTCACTGCTTTGTTGCAATAAAAAAAAAGGCAATGTGACAAATGCAAATCGTCCCAAAAACTAAAAAAAAATAAAAAAAGATTGGGATGGTGTTGTCCAACACACATTTTATTTTTTAAATTCAATTCACCTTCAGGAACGGGCACTACTACTAATAATAATTTTGGTTCACTGTGAACTGCTTCATGCTGTTTTACAGTTCCAGGCCAACAGCTGATGAGGATCATGTGATATTATCAAATGTTCCCGACAGTGACGGAACAACAGCTACAAAATAAACCTCGAGGTGAGATTGTTCTGTCAACAAAACTAAATATACTGTGAGAAGAAGGCCCATTGTTTACTGTGAGGATAAACAGATTCACATGTTTAAGAATGTAAATAACCTTTGTGCCTTCACTCATTGAGTGATGCCATTTTATTTCACCGCTACGTAAAAACATGCGCACTAACCTGTGCTGGAGAAAAAAATTGAGAACTACTACTAATAGGTCTTGAAATGGCAAAACGCCAGACGGGTGTTTACAGAACAACATCTTAGGCCCCTAATTACACACACACACGAAGAAAACTACTGTCATATTTGCGAGTTAAATCTGTGTCAAAGGTCTTCGGCGAGATGTATGAGTAAAAGCGTGGCATAACAACTGAAAATGGGTGAAAGATCGGGCGACAGCGGTGGGTGCAATAGAGAACTTGTTCAAATTCACGTCTAAATGTGTGATAAAACAGTTATCTGATAAAGTGGCACACTTCAGTTGTCCACAGCGCACACTAAAAACCTACAGGCCACCATAAACAAAACACTTGACCCTTGATTCGTTCAGTTCCTGTCTATTACATAAAGATAGCTTTGAACACAAGGAAGAAGCAAGAGAGTGATCAATTGCGATGCCTGTTCACACGAGAGTCGCACACTGCACCGGGCAATCTCTGGCCATCGACTGAAATCAATTTGTCTGCCGCACCACCAGAGTAAGGCCATCAAAAGAGAGCTCTGTTTGAATGGCCTCATCCAGCTTACTGGTGAGGACAACAACAGGAAGTGAATGTGACTATTGACAGACTACGAGTCATATCAGTACAGCCCCAGGCTCGCGCACATCTATCAGTGAATGTGCGATCAACACGCCTTTTTACTGCCATTCTGCTCGCTTCCATGAATGAGCAAAAAGTGAGTTTATGAAGTCAAAGTTTATTTTCGCTCGCTGTTTTTGTTTATTGCACTGAGGTTGTGGTGCTTGTGTCACACAACCGATGTTGGAAGGATCCTGGAGAGGGATTTGAAAAAGCACACTGAGAGCAATTCAAACCAGGGATCACACAAACCGTTGGATCCCTTCGGCATCTTGGTGTGTACTCTGTGACACAGGCACGCACACATTATATACACATTGGGATACATCACACAAACAAACTTGAGCGCACACACCACAGCCAAAAAAGCAACACATGCACAAGACCGGCTCTGGAGCCACAACAGAGCGCTGCTGTTTTAATGGGAGCGACCTGTTGCTACTGCGGCCTGTGTGGAAAAGCTGGGCTGCTGCCAGCGCTGCAGCCAGCAGCCACTGAATGAACCCAGTACCCTGACAGCAGGTCACATGGTCCTCAGGCCTCTGGGCCACCGCCTGCCTGCCTGCCCTGATGTCAGGGCGGCTTTCAATCATTCATTTTTCTGGCTCCGGCACCGGGGGCCACCCCATTCAATGCAAATCAGTGTCATGCAGCAAAAAGATGCCACACACTGAGCCTGTCAACAGGCCAGAGAGGACAGCCCCATGTGTTTATGGCAGGAAGCTGAAAAATCAGGCCGACATCACCACACTACTTCCTTCATCACAGATGAATAGATACATGTCTTGTTTTTTTGCTGCGTTTTCTGCAGCCGCCCGGGTAAACACGAGAGTCTGCAGCGGGGTTTACAGTTACACAGGTAGAACATCGCGCTCAAATATTTAAAATGACTCCAAGAACATCAAACACGCTCACCTGTTGCTGGAAAACAGTCCCCGAAGCGACACTTGGCTTGCGCTCAAATGCCAGAGTGGAAGCAGCGTTAGCGCGACCTACTATACCGTACCGAGTTCCTCTTTCAAGTTCTCTGAAAACACACCATTCATGATAAGAATACTGTGAGTAACTATAGATGAATACCAAACCACAGCTTCAGCAACCTCGAGAGAGAGAGAAGCAGACCCACTGCTTTAAAGCAGCGGCCCCTTTATGACTCATGCAGTTCAGACACGTTATGAGCCAATTTAAAGATGCGAGGCAAAACTGAATTCATTTAAATATTTGCCTGTCTCAACAAACGCCTAAAAAGCATCCGCTAAAAAAGCGACGCGTCTGGTTTGCCGTAAATCAGCGGCGAACGCGATGAATGAAACTAAGCGCATTAACGTGTTTTCAGTTTTTTTGTGACACAGACAGAGTGTGCGGTTGTGCGTTGCAGACAAAAAACAACAACAGCCACAAAAAAAAAAAAAGAAAAAAAAAAAAGAAAAGGGGGGGTTGGGGGTCACATGCATCTAAACTGTGGTGGTGCAGACCCGGGTCGTCTGTGACAAAATTTCAAACAACATTCCTCGGATTCTGCATGCAACTGGTGGCACATTTGCGTCAACGAGGCTGCGAGGGGATTGGGTGGGAGGTGACTGGTATTTTCTAAATAGAACAGGGAGAGAGCCAAGCAAGTCACTGGCTGCATCATCACGCCGGCTTGTTGCGTCTTCGCCGGGTCACATGCCAAGTCCCCTTGCGTACGCACACTGGCCAGACGTGGTCTCATGACCGATAAAAACATATTGACACTAAAGGCACTGCGGGTAAAACACGCCCCGAGGACAATGTTCTCTTTCCAGACTCTCTACGCGCCTATGTAAGCCCTGGGAGATGGAAACAAACAAGACAGTTACATTAGTAATGTGAGGCCTTGCATCCTGCACGGCTGCGAAACCTGTGCTGCTCACATGTGCCTTGTTATTTGGGACTCCCACCAACCTCGGGTACAGTACACTTCTCATCACACACACACCCACTTGATAGGATTCCTGTAAAAATAAACCAACTTCAAAAAAAAAAAAAAAAAAAGAATAAAAAAAAGAAAGAAAAACTGTAGTTAACATGATTTAGCACAGACTGTCATCACTGTAGGTGGCATGATACGAGGGAAAACTATCAGAAAACTGTTACGTGTTGTGTGACTGTAGTGATTACTGGAGTGGAAAACAAGAAAATAACACTATGGCGGCTTTTCTCTCTCTAGACCTCCCTGGTGTCCAAGTTGTTGACCAAAAAAAAAAAAAAAAAAAAAAAGTCCCCATTTTGTTTGCCAGCATGGTGGCAACAAGTCACAACAAAAGATATACTACTTAGTAATGTGGATACAACAGTGTCTCAACAGGCGAGCAGCAGCACAGCTAATGACTAGATAAAACGGCTGTCTTTGGCAATACATTTCGCCCTCAAACACGTAAACAAACGCAGTTCATAACAATGAATGAGCTGCTCTCTTGTTGAGCTCATTTGTTTTCATTTGGGCCATAAAGCGGCACAAGCAAAAACAACTTTCCAGTGGCGGTGAACCGTTTAAAGTGAGCACGACTGCAGATATTTTGGCCCCGAGGGCTGAGTCCCAAAAGTGCTCATTGTCAAAAAAGAAAAAAAAAAAAAAAAGAAAAGAGAAGAAGAAGAAGAAGAAAAAAAAATGAATGGTTAAACATGGTAAAAGGAGAGGCTCGCTGTTGTTTAGTGGAAAAGCGACAGCGCTTTATAATTCACCGCAGGTCGTTTGTAAGCCCTCGACTTCGCTTGCTAAATAGCTCCTAAAAGCGAAGTGAAGTCAGGAAAGTACCTCATTTCAGGTTTGCATTTAGCGATAGAAAGGATATGGGGCCTAGCAGGGCAGCTTGGGTGAGAATAACCGCATCCCATGTAAGTACAATGGGGACCTACCCTGTCTAGCTGTCGACCTCTTGTAGTTAACCATGCGAAGGAAACGCGGACATTTACCTGGACAGGAATTCAACAATGTGTCCGTCTCATTCTAGTGAGCAGTTTCGGCGGTATTTTAAGTTGATAAGTCCTTCAACAATGTGGACAAAGTGCTCTCATTTACTCCGTTTCTCTTGCCTTTCTTCCACTACACCTCCCAAACGCGCTGTCTGCAATGCCTCTGTGGCAGCCCGCTCTCCCCGGGTCCTAGAGCCGACCGATTTAACAGTCACACTCGCAGGAGGAGTAGTAGGCTGTCAGCCGTCCCATTGAAGAAAGAAAAAAAATCCTGCAGCAGTTTCTATAGGGGCTCATTCTGCACGGCCCCGTTGAACTCAGGGCTGTTTTATCTGCGCCGGTGGTTTCCAAAATGGGGCTCGGGAACCAACAGACGCCCTTGCAAGCTTTCCAAGGGGTCCTCGCGGCAGTTGGGGAGGTTAGGCTCGTTCTCACGTTCTGGAACGGTCTCGTGACGTGACCTTTCAGCATGTTATCACTTTTATATCCAGAAGAAATGATTTACGTCACTGATTAATCTGCAAATTCCTGAATAATTCTTGAAAAAAAAAAAAATAAATTTTAAAAATTTAAAAAATGTAAAACATTGCTCATCCAAGTTTCGTAGACACAAAATGTTGCAATATTTTATGATCACATCAAATCCTATGACTAAGAGTTTCACATCTGGACTGTTCACCCATGTAGATGTGAACCATCTTAACGAACATATACAACGTTTTTTATTAACACAAAGAGTAAATCACGTAAAAGTACACAAAACAGAAAAAGAAAAATGGTGTACGTGCTCCATATGTCAAATTAGTTAGTTAATAAGAACTTGCGCGTTATGGCATTCTGTTGGTTTCATTGACATTGTGTGAAGCTTGTTGTGTTTCTTGTGTAAACTTTGTAATCACACAACAGACGGGGTAATAGAAGACCAAAATTTTGAATGAAACACGTTTAACAAATTGGATCTATGCTTTGCATCTAATCATTAAATCAGCTTTCAGAAAGAATCAGTGGAATGAAAACTAAAAAGAAAGTGACTTATTCTACAGTAAACATTGGATTAATTTTTCTTTATCGCTAAAATAACATTCTCTATATTAAACTAAATAGTGTAAAATGTGTTCAATTAGTTTTGCTTGGGGAATGACACTTTGCAAACTGCACTTGTGTTCTCTGGTTTGTAAGTGTTTGATCTGGTCAAGCATTACACCTTTTTTTCTGTGCTGAGAAAAAAACCTGACAATGTCTCTCTCTCTCTATATATATATATAAAAACTGAAAACAGCAGCATAAAAAGTGGAAAACTCTGATTGCAGTACCAGAAGGACCTGCCATTTGCGCAGAAATGCTTGTCAAAAAAAAGATTTAGCCATGTACAAGCGGTAAGATGACATCAGTTCATAAACCATAGCAGGTACGTTTTAGAAGCAGTAGGTGTGATGTTGCTCTCCTTCTGCGGCTTATCACCCCTGAAGCACCAAGCTCCTGGTGACTGATTTATGGCCGAGCTTCTGGGCCACCTGATCAGAGAACTGTAATCTGTGATGTGCTGATGCAAAAAAAGAATTTCTGTGAAAGGGTACACGATTCCCGTAAATGCCCAGTAAGCTATGAAGTTAAAAATCAGACATATCCTCCATACTAAGGTGTCACAAGGATGTACTGAAAATTCTCTTTTTCCGCGCATCATGGGAAACCTAGGTTAAGTCCAAATGGGTTTTTAACATGATTTCAAATCCGAATAGTTAAGAAGGTTAAGGAAGTGTTACCAAAAATAAAACTGCAAAAGAGGTTTTTTTTGTTGTTGTTGTTGTTGCTTTTAGATTTGACTGGAAGTTATGTGATTACTTCCTGGTGTCTTACGGTATATGAGGATTTTACAGATAAACCGTCATCTACAGCTACACCCGACGCTCTGTTGGAGCCGCAGGAGTTAAACTAGTTCGGGACAGGTACAGACAGGCCAACTCAGTCTATTTAAAATAAGCCAGGGAGCTTTTGCATCAAATGAAGCCATTTTTGGAAACTTCCCACTGTTTCCATAACATACACTGATTCTTGTGACCTTTCTCTGTGGCGTTCACTGCTCCTTCTTATCACTTATCTTTCCGTCGGTCGGCATGTCAAGGTAGTTCATCAGTCGGGGTCTAATGACGTTATGGTGCAGTCAGCCATAAATATGTATGATATAAAAATGCAAATGCAAAGAGGAAAAGTTGTGCAGTATCTGGTAAATAATATTAAAAGAAGAGCACGGCCGCGCTCCCTCTGTTGTCAGACCCTCATCGGCCCGTGCCCTCTGCCTCTCACCTTCTTCTGCTGTCATTTCCCCTCTTTGTCACTCACGCTCTAATGTGTTCCTCGCCGCTACTATGCGTCAGTTCTGCCAAGCTGTCCCTGCCACACAAACAGAGTTGACGTCGAGGGTATCCCATAGTTTCTGCTGTTGTTATTCACTGACCAAGTCCTCCCACTCCTCTCCCTCCCCGGCTCTCTGCGGCCTGTTGTTTTTTTTGCAGGTTCAAAAAGTCAAAGGGAGTTAATAATGTCTTACCTGACAGAGACTCATCTGATCCCTGTCTACTCGCTTTGTCCGGAATCTAACAAACGAAACAGAATAGAAGTGTGGAAAAGGAACAGATGACGAGCGCAAACAACTATTAGACACAGAAGGGCGGGAGGGCCACAATGGGGAGGAGGTAATGAGGGGCTGACCAAAACAGGATCTCCAGGCAACTGCAGAGCACTGTTGCTTGAACCGTCACATGATTTACCGAGATGTAATATCCACATTTAATGTGGGATTCACACATAGTTTACTGTACGGCACGTAGACTTCCCGGCTTGCCGTTCTCCAGGTATGTCTCACTTACAGTGTGTAAGATTACAGTATGTGAGGAGAGCCTGAAGATATAAGGCGACTCACACTCATATCAAAGCTGCTCTGTTGCTTTTTCAATTTGAAGAGGTGTATAAAGGTGCTTGTTTAATTTAACCAGTGCAGGTGTTGTGATGAGGCAGTCTAACCTAGGATTACACCGCTCTGACAGTCCACCATTATGACCTCACATTGCCCAGGTTCACAAAGCATCAGTCTTTCCAAATCAGGTGCAGATTTCTGGAAACGCTTCTAGAAGTTTGGACGCAAGACCATTGATTTCCATGTCTGAATACTTGTACGAGCTGGAGCAAGCTGGCGCACAGTGCAATCAACTGACAAGTTGTGACTTTTACTGATCTCTAAGCCACTTAAAGTAAAATTAAGAGTGTTTTAGGATCGTGTGGAGGGGTTTTAGAGTGTTTTTAAGGACACATCGTCGTCGAGCGGACACCTACGGGACGACTGCGATGATACCAGTGGGGAGAGTGATGTGGCTGGATGGCTGGCTGGCTGGTTGGCCGGTCAGGCTACACTGGAATGCGGGGTCTTTTGTTTGTCTGAGAGAGGAGTGGGTCAGGGGGAGAATGCCATTGATGATTGCAGAGAGGAAGAATGAACCTCCAGGAAGTGTTCTCTCTCCCCCGCTCCCCCACTCTCTCATTCTCTCCCTCTTTCTCTCTGTCTCTCTTTCTCTATCTTTTTTTTTTTTTTTCTGTGTGTGAGAACCTTCACCGTGCCGAGCCTCTCTACTCTGAGGCCACGGTCCCCAGGCACAACCACTGCTTTGTCTTGCCCTGTGAACACACACCCCTCCTCTACTGGGCGCCTAGGTTTGCCAGGGCCAGAGAAACACAGGGCCACTGCTCCTATTCTTATCCACATCACTGCTCCTGCATGGATGATGTGTGTGTGTGCGCGTGTGTGTGCGCGCGTGCGTGCGCGTGGGTGCTTCAGTGAACGGCAAATTGCTTCTCATGTGGCACACATCTGACACTCCAATAAACACTTAGCCTGCTTGGTGTTCTGTCATAAGTAAGAAGTCATTCATTGTTTTGTTTCTCGCTCGCGTCTAACCTCTTAAACCAGATAATCTTTATATAGAGAGCATGACACTGTCTCGGTTATGATCATCTGGACATGACCGCGGTGCAGATATCCTCCCTCTGTAGCAGTAACAGGCAGACTAAAAATGGAATAAAGCAGTAAGTGGTTAAGAATCTAGCTGGTGGCCCCTTCCGACCAGTGGCTGCCGCCTCCCGTCACATTGCTCATTCCCCTCTGTGTCAGGAGGCTGTGAGGAGCTGCAAATGGCCCTTTCAAAACACACGACAGCTGGAACACAGGGCAAAGGTGACTGAGGCAGTTGGGGGAGCACAGGGAGGGACGGGAGGGAGGGAGGGAGGGGAAGGGGGCACGAGATGAGCAGCTGCAACCTCGAGTCCCTGTTTCTCCACCGTGCCACCACCATCTCTGGCTTTAACAATTACAGAACAGACTCTGAGTAGGGTTTTGTTCATGGTGACTGCAATGGTTGAGCTTTTTTTTTTTTTTTTTTTTTTTAAAGTACAAATACTCTGAAACGAGCACCACTTCAGTCTCAAGACAATCTGAAGTGAATAAATCACATCCAGGATGGGGTGTTTTCTGGGGGGCAAAAAAGACAAAAGCGGTGTGCGGTTTGGTGCCAGGGAATTCCACAACTCAAAGCGGGATTAGAGTCTTTAAAAGTTCCCAAAAAGACCACTGACCTTCTGTGTCACAATACACCAGTTATTCTCCTTAGATCCGTTTAGATACTTTTAGAGATATCAGCACTGAGAGGGTCCTTTCATACAGAGCAGATGCAAAAACACAACAAGTAAGACTTCTTTTTTTTTTCTCTCGAGAAGCTTCTTAAATGAATCAATTTCACGAGTGAATGTGAAATCCAAAGAGGTCTGGATGCTTCTGAGAAACTGGGAGAGCGAATAACATATTCAAATGTGCACTTATTATTAAATTGTCTTCTTAAAGCCCCCTGTTTAACCACATTTTTCTGATTGGCAGCCATCTATATTTGCTCCACTTGTCCGCTTCCTTTACTTGGCAACAGTATAAAAAAGAAAAGAAAAAAAAGAAAAGACTGATCACACTGAGAGCTGCCCCTGTTCGCGGGACAGGTGTTTTAATAAGGCAGCCAATTGAAGTCCCCAGTGTACCCTGCTACTTGCTGCCGCTGTGTGAATTCGCGGAGTAGTACAGAACTTATTGTGGAGGCGCGCTATCGCGAGACTTGAGCCATTATCAACCTGCTTGACACACAGCAGCGCTGAGTGCAGCCTGCCTTACCAGGGTCGGACTGGAGCTCAAGAAACGACAAGGAGAAGCGAACATCTGGCCGCACATCATGGAAGGACGCCGGGGCTTGTAGGGAAAAAAGACGACGAAGCGGCCGGACATACGTGTGAGTACACCGTTTTCGTGCGTTTAAGCGGAGAAAGCGAAAGTTAAAAAAGAGTGTTCTACCCCTCGGCGCTTCGTTCAGCGCAGTTGGCTTTGCTGCGAGTTCCTCCGCTGTTTAAAAGGCTCCCAGCAATGCGTTTCCCAACACGGACATGGAGCTCGGTTTACTGCGCCCTTGGCCCTCCGGTCTCCTTCCTGCACTTTTCCCTCTTATTCCTTTAAAAGAAATCAAACAATCGCGCACGGAGATCGTTCTTCTGCGTAATTCTCTCGGCAGCATCCAACTTTAATTTCCTATAATCCTCTTTCCCCCCCACCAAACTTTCCATCCTCCCTTTTCCATCAGCTTTGAATTAACCCCATTTGGACAAATATTCACAGTTGCGCGCGTGTGTCCGATGAGTGCGCAAAAAAGAGGGGGGGTGGTGGGTTAGGGGTTGGGGGGGGGGGCACAAAGCGTTTTACTGTCGGCTTGTGATAAATCGTCCGATTAAAAAGTTGGAAACGCAGTGTAATCTCGTGACGCCCGTAAATGTATTCCCCCCTTTTTTTCGCCCCATTTAAAGTTGGGTGTCTTATTTGGACTGCGCAGCCCGGAGTTAACATATGGCATAAAGGGGAGCACAGCTGGAGGTAGCGTTTCCATTGCGGTGATGTCAGAGCAGCTGACTCCACAGCTTGCAGTGTAATTAGCAAACAGAGCACCAGTTTACTCACTCCCTGCTCTGGTCTTATTTTTTTTTTATTTTTTTTTTTTCTTCACGTCAGACTCCTTCCCCCGATGGACGGCTGCTATCATCCCCGGTCCTGCCGCTTGCTTGTCCTGTAAACACCGCTGTGTTGTGTGTGTTGTGTGTGAGTGTGTGTGTGTGTTGGGAAAAGCACCGACGCGTCGCTTTCGCTGCGTTATTTGGAAAGCGCAAAGAAAGTAGGCTGACTACTACACGGACCGGAATACTTTGGATAATTTCGAGAGTGGATCCGTTTACAGCGTGAGAGACATGGGTGGGTGAGCGCAGCGTATCCTGCACCACTGGAAAGAGCAGAATTCGTCCTCTGAAGTTGGATAAAGTTAATGTTTCACATCTTTATTAATTAAGTTTAAATTATTATTATTATGAATGTGTGTGTTTTTTTAAAAAAAAAAAACATTGCATGCAAGGTCTTGAGTGTTTGCAGACACTTTTAAATCCTTTGCGCAATTTGGCTCAAGTTATTGCTGACATTTTTTTTTCTCTGCTTTTGCCCACTTCGTGTTCGCCTCTGATAGACTTGCGCTACGGCAGCTCCGCGGTGCCCTCTAAACTGCCTCATTTCGTTTATGCAGTATCCTGTTTTTCCTGTTTTTCGTCAGGTTATGAAGGAAGAATGGAGTTCCCAGACCATAGCCGCCAGTTGCTGCAGTGTCTGAGTCAGCAGCGTCACCAAGGTTTCCTCTGTGACTGCACTGTTCTTGTCGGGGAGGCTCGATTCAAAGCGCACAGAGCCGTGCTGGCCTCCTGCAGCATGTACTTCCATCTCTTCTACAGGGACCAGCTAGACAAAAGGGACGTTGTGCATCTGAACAGTGACATTGTGACAGCCCCGGCTTTCAGCCTGCTCCTTGAATTTATGTATGAGGGGAAGTTGGAATTCAGCACTCTGCCGGTGGAGGATGTCCTAGCAGCGGCCAGTTACCTCCACATGTATGACATAGTGAAAGTGTGCAAAGGCCGGCTTAAGGATAAAGAACTTTCCCCCCTGGATGAGAAGATGGGAGAGGGCTTGGGACTCGGCTGCTTGGACAGGGAGAATTCCTCAGATGGCGAGCTGCACAGTAAGCAGCTCATTCGGCGACAGCTCCAGACGCAGTCTCAGGGGCTTCACAGGGCCCCCCCAGCGGAGGAGTTTGACATGGACAACAGTGAAGTCAGGCTGGCTGTCACAGATTGTGATAGGTCCGCGCAGAGCAGGCAGAAGGCGAACGGTCACTCCGGCAGGTCCCCGGACCTTGTAGGTGTCAATTATGTGTCAGCAGAGGCCGAGCCCTGCATCCAAACAGCTGGAAAAACAAAAGCTGATGTCAGTAGTTCCACCGTATCACTGTCCCAGAGGTCCCGGGCTTCAGATGACATGGACTGTGCACTGGATTTGTCTTTCAAGCCTCTGTCTAGCAGAGATCCCTTACACCCCTCCTACGTCTCGGGACAGCTGGCCCTCGACAGCCAGCAGCAGGGCACTGAGCCACTTGTTAAAGACGAACACGACTTGCTGTCAGAGCAGGAGGACAGTGAGCCGATGAGCCCTGAGAGCCAGCGCTTTGGGAATAGTGCCAGGAGCTCAGTGGTGACAGGGTTCGCTGCCCTCTTCCCAGGCAACAACGGCTCCGCAGCCGCCCTGCTCTCCCAGGAGGAGGACCTGATGGACGAGGAGGGGGAGGCCTGCCGGGGGAGGGAGGGCGCCACAGGCAGGGAGGTGGACGGGAGGGGCAGGCTGCTGGGGGACAGCGAGGAGGAGGAAGAGGACGACCTGGCCTCCTCGGACATCTCCACCTCCAGCGGGGTGCTCCTGCCCCCGGGGCAACAGGTGTGCGTGTGTCCCCTCTGCAGCAAAGTCTTCCCCAGCCCCCACGTCCTGCAGCTGCACCTCAGCTCGCACTTCCGCGAGAAGGACGGCCCCCGCTCCAAGCTGTCCCCCGACGGCTCGGTCCCCACCTGCATGCAGTGCAACAAGACCTTCTCCTGCATGTACACCCTCAAGCGCCACGAGCGCACACACTCCGGCGAAAAGCCATACACCTGCGGCCAGTGTGGCAAGAGCTTCCAGTACTCCCACAACTTGAGCCGGCACGCCGTGGTCCACACGCGGGAGAAGCCCCACGCCTGCAAGTGGTGCGAGCGGCGCTTCACTCAGTCCGGGGACCTCTACCGCCACATCAGGAAGTTTCACTGTGGCCTTGTCAAGACTCTCTCCATCGGATAAAACGCCTCTCGCCAGTGCCACGACATAAGACAGAGTGTCTTTTCACACACTGTATCCTACTACTGAACCATTTCCCCACCCATTAGTACACACACACACACGCCGGCAGTTTTGTCGCAGACATATCTTTCGGATTCTACCCCATGTGGCATTTCTCAAGTGAAACATGTAGCAACTTTAAAACTGGAGCTGTTCCTCGGTGCTGGACTGGGTCACGGGCGCACGCGGTGGCGGTCGGAGGCAGCCAGCTGGAAGCGCACAGGCTGCCCCGAGTCGACTCGTGCGCGCCGCGGAGCTCTAGCTGGATCCGCGTTCGACAACGGTGAACAAATCAGACGATGCACTTGCTTGTTTCAGTCCCGCTCTTGTCAATCTGTTGCATTTTTTTTTTTTTTGAGGATTAGCTGAAAAGGTGAAAAGAATAAGTAAATGAATAGCATCCTATGTTCATACCCTATAGCAAAATGCTAACAAACGTTAATGTCAGAGAGAGTGAGACTTTATCTGTGCACATGGGAGATCAGAACCGTCCATGAGTAGCAATATATGATTTTTTTTTTTAACACCTACATTATTATTATAATTATTATTATTACTATTTATTTTGGGGGATTTTCGTAGTCCTTAACAAGTAAACTATATTAAGGCAGCAAATTTAATGAAGTCTGACTACTGGATTATGGAAGTAGATTTTTTTTGTTTGGTCGAGATGAAGTTTTTATGTTTTGTGATAAGAAGCAGACCATCATGTTACAATATTTCTTTCTTTCTTTCTTTCTTTCTTTCTTTCTTTCTTTCTTTCTTTCTTTTTCCCTTAGTTCCCAGCTCGTTAATTGCTCATGTGAGCGAGCGCCCATTGATGGATTGGCCTTCTAATTTGCTACTTAACGACGAGTAGAATCAGAGGCAGGATGGAGAGTAGTTAAAAGCTAACACTGGTGCCTACTGAACCTCTTCACCTAGTGTACTTACTAAAAACAAGAATGAGAATTATCGCCATGCCTTTTTGTCTAGTAACTTTTTCAGGCCTTTAAAAAAGAAAAGGAAAAAAAAAGACATCTGGATTACACTCCACATACCAGGTAGTAGTAGCAGGGGTGGGCTCTGGAAATCAAATCCAGCGTGTCCTTAATTTAATAATTTACAAGAATGTAATTTAAAAAGGAAAAAAAAAAGATGTTTCAATTAAATCTTTGTTGATCCACGTCAGTTTAATGGCATGAGTTGCCCGTGAATTGCCTTGTTATTTCCTGGTATGGCGTAAAGACAGCGTTTAGGACAAAGCCTCAGCAGGCAGAGGCGGGGACGTAGGGGAGGCACGTTCATCCGCTGCGCTGTTCCTTCAGTGAACCGCTCTGCTCAACCTACTGACTTTTCTTTCTTTTGAATTTGCCTTTTTCACATCACTGGATGTGTGTAAGTGACTACTGATGACGTTTTAGTGGCGCTGCCCTTGAAGGAGTTCACCTACATGCTGTGTTTAGCTTCTCACCAGGGGGCGTAGCACTAAAAAAGAAAAAAAAAAAAAAAGAAAAAAAAAGTTCACGATATTTCTCTAATCTGTCCTGAGAAGACTTGATCAGAAATTATTTATTAGTTTGACTTGGTTCAGGGTTTACTGTAGGTGTAGTTTCTTCTATAAGCTTGAAAGGCGACGCGTCTTGCCGCTAGCGATCTTGGTACTCATTAACTGGTATTGGGGCTGTCCATTTTTTTGTTTTGTTTTGTTTTGTTTTTTTCTCTGTGCAAATCGAGTTACTGTAATTTTTAATATATTGTGTAGAAATCTCTGTTCAAGATTGGTCACATGGGACATAGAGAAGCACTTGTTTTTAGCATGCGTGTAGTTTCAACACTATTGTTTAGGCTGCTATTTCTTACTATGTGTATATTTAATGTAAATATATATTATATTTATCGGAAAGGTTCAGTTTCCGTGTTAACGATGACACGCGCAAGGTGGAGAGGGGCCCCCCAGGGCGTCTTACTACGGTCCTGGCTTCTTAGTGTCACGTCTTCCTTTTTTTTTTTCTTTCCATATTCAAGACTCTGACTGGACTCCGCCTCACTACAAATCCGAGCAGTTAATACGGCTCCGACCGCTGTTCTGCCAGAGGAAACAGTTGTTCACAGGCGCAGCCACACTGATACGACACCGGGCTACCTATAGAAACGAGACAATACAGGCATTGTCCCCCCCCCCCACCTCCCCAAACACCCCAGCCGAGTCCCAGGTAGTTCTCAAGGGATCATTGTGTATCTCTCTCTCCTAGCTGTGGGGAGAAAAGGCAGTTCAAGTCTCTCTTTGCACTTTCCTGTATTGAATGGAGCCACTGGAATGTGAGAAATGTATTTAGTCGAAGGGAGACCAAGGAGACTGTAAACAGGTGGATTGTTCTGAGGCATCAAAGCACACTCCCCCCATCTCGGCACGCATTAGATAAACACTTCATTGTCCCCCCCCTCCCCTCCTGCATTACCGTGATCTGGTTGCACCCCTATCAAGAGAATATCCTAATTACTCTTGGATGTTTTCCAAGAGCTAGATTTAGAAAGGAAAACATCGAGATCGACAATAATATATCTGGCAGCTGACATGATAGATTTTTTTTTTTTGTCTGTTGTTCTTTTATTTGTAATGTTAATCAGTTCTTTCAAGACATCAGACAAACTCAAGCGTGCACTCGTTTGGGAGCGTCGTGGAAAGCATTTCTCTCAAGAGTCTGTTTCCATTTTTCTGGGGCTGGCAATATACACTACCTGTATTCACACGCCCCGGCAGTTAAATCACTTGGTCGCAGGGCTAACAGTCTTCAATCAGAACGTGCAGGAATGTGGACAATTGTGTCACCGTCTCGGCCGCATTTTCACAAGTTAAAACTGATCAATTCTCTGACGTGCGCGCGCACAGAAGTAGGAAAAAGTAACGTCGCGTAAAAGGAAAACAAAAAATGTCTTCGTATCGTTCGCAGTCTTTATTTATGCCTCCAGGATGGTCGCCACATGTGCCTTGTAGACACACGAGTAGGTGTTGCATCTGGAGACGCCCTTTTTCTATACGTGTCCATTTTTCGCCCTCGAACAAGTTCGCCGCAGCATCCCGAGGCGTCACTCACTACTTTTTTTTTTCAGTCATATCAAAGTAAAACTAAAAAAAAAAATGAATAAATAAATTCCATTTTCCGGAGCTGCTCGGCGAGAGCTTACGTTTTTGAAATCCATGTGAATAAATTTGTTTCGGATGTGTTAAACTGAAGTAAAGCATATTTTTGTGTGTGTGTGCGTGCGTGCGTGTGTGCGTTTCGGGAACTAACAATCTGTTCCTTTTGTAATGTCACTGTTGAATGTGAAACACTGAGATTTTGATTGTCGACTTGAAACAGTGCTACTCTCCGCGGAGGGCCACGTTTGCCTAACTCATGCTGTATGGTTTTTCTTCTTGTTTTTTTTTTGTTTTTTACAAAAAAAAACCGAAACAAACAAAAAAAACAACTGGAATTTTTGTCCTCTGCAGGTTACAACTGTGAAATTGTGTATAATCATGAGAAATATTTATTACTGCATATGCTTCTTGTGCAACATTTGACTGTCTCAGTTTTAATTTGGTAAAAAAAAGAAAGAAAAAACAAGCTTCTAAATGTCAAACGAGAATCTTTTTAATAGAATTTGTAGAAGTGCCATTAGAATTTAATATAATTTTTTAATGAGAAAAGTATATTTTATAGTAATCAATTGCTTCAGTGTTAGTGGTGTAGAGATTAGAGGACAATCTTTAAGCAGAATTGACATTGCTTAGAAATTGAGGCAATTCACCTTGATCTATAACTGTATGTGCATTTTCTTTGCGCTTTTGGAGTGTGCTTGTGTGCGTGTGCTGTGGAAATGTGACAATCTTGATTTAGGTCTTTATTAAGATTATACATAGAATTAAAATGGAACAACTTTCTTCATTTGTGTGGCGTTTCGTTCATTCCTCTTTTCTTTTTTTACCTCCTCTTCTGCACCGAATGATGTTTTAATAAGAAAAACCCAAGCAGGCTTTGACACTAGCAACCTGCGAGTGCTATAGAGGAGCCCTTGTCTGACATACAGCAGCAACAGCAGCAACAGCAGGAACAGCAACAGCCGAGGCAGACAGACAATGTGTGTGTGGGCAGTGCTGCAATGTGTACACAGACAACAGAATGTGATAATACTGCAGGTCTTACAGGCCGTATCCCTCTGAAACCATAAACTGAGCTCAAGGACGGAGCAATTTCAAGATGGGCTCCCATTGTTCCTGACCTGTTGCCAGTACGCACCAAAGTAGGAAAAAAAAAAAAACGTCGTAACAAAGCCTGTTGAGTCCGTTGTGTAATTATTACTTCAGCTTGATTGTATCTGCTGCGGCGCGCTAAACCGCGCGGGCTATTTGCGTGTAAACAAATGCCAAATGTCTAATGGAGGAACTTCATGCCAATTCACTGGACATTTTCAATAGCGAGGACTTTTAATTATTTCCCTGCTGCACCATGAAAGAAATCCAGCTGCTCTGCTACGTGATCCCAATAGGGATGTGCTCGGGTTCCCACCACCCTCCCCCCAAATCCCAGCGCACCCGTTCTGGGAACGCCGCATAGACAAGGGCCGCATCCAACCGCCCCCTGCCCCCCATCCACCCTGCCCCTGCCTCCGCCTGCCCCCGCAGCCCCCAAAACCACGGCCCCAAACCTCATCCCACCACTCCATTGTGTGCGTGGGTAGTAGCTCAGCCAGGCTATTGTCTGGCCCGGCTCCCCAGCACGTACTTTATGCACAAACAGACGACACAGCGGCGCTGGCCAGGCAGCTCCGACATAAAGAAAACAATGTCCTCCCAAGATCATTCATAAACACCCCGAGCAGCCCCCGGCCAGCTCGCAGTAAATAAGGGCCCTCCGCAACGCGGCGGCCGCCTCGCACTGTAAACATCCACAGCAGCGGGCCTCGGGGCGCTCGCTGGCACCGACATCTCACATCTGCCCGACGGGATCCGGGGCTTAAAGCGGGGCCCGGCGCGAGCGTTTCTTGCAGAAACCTTCACGTGGAAACTAGACGCCACGTGATAAGGCTTAGCCGCGGGGCGACGAGGCCGGGGATGTGTGCAGCGCGCAATAAAGCATTCCTCCCCCGAAAGGCCCGGAGCCCGGCGCTTGGAGGTGCTCGAGAGAAGTTGAGAGGAAAGTTGCAAGTGTCCGCCGCCTTCAACAAGGCCAGCGGTGGGAGCCCTTGACCTCTGAAGGGACGGACTGCCAGGGACAGCTGGTGTGGCCCGTGTTTATTTATTTATTTCTTAACAAAAGACAGGTGGTCACACTTGAAAAGGGCACACAAACACAAGACACACACGCGCTCCGCGGGCACGCACACACACACAAATACGGGGAGTTTTCTTTCCCCCTCTCTCCTTATCAACACGCGTGCATATTGTTACCGCGCGCTTAAGGTTGGAGGAGCATTCCTTTGACTTTCAGAAAAATGTGAATACAGCAAACAAAGGGCTCGCGCGCGGCGACGGAATAACGTGATCAAGACTGCGCTGACACTTCTTAATCCCAACCTATAACCTACACTGGAGATGCATGTGCCACATATCAATTGCGGCAAGTGCACTAATACGTATCAACTCTCACACGGCCTTTTTTGGACAGGCTCGCTCCGACGGTGCCAAGACAGCGTGTCCTTGGTCCACTGTACAGCTGTCACTTACTCACACTCGTTGACGCATATTTATAGCAGCAGCATCACTGGGCTTGACGTTTGGCCCACACTCAGACCACAGCTGGTCCCCAAAAGAATGGGGCGAAAGACAAAGCCACGTGCCCCCGCTGGCCGACTGCAGTTGGTCCTGTCTGCGGCGCTGTGGGTGATCGCCGGGCCCCCTTCCCTTCCCTTCTCCTCCCGCTCGCGCGCACACACACACACACGCAAACACACACCCAGCCCGCCCATACGCGAGCCAAGGAACGGAGGAGGATCGGATCTTGGCGGGGGGATGGCACACACCGTGACCCTTTTGCCCTTTGGGTGTCACGGATGGGGATGTGCTGAAAACCCTAACAGCTGCACTGTCTTGTTTTGAAGGTACATAAAGTCGTCACGTTACTAAGGAGTTGGGACGGAGGGGTGGGCTGGCGGAGGCTCGGAATCTGCATAATTTGCAAACGGCTATTAAGATGTTTCGGGACAAAACAAAAAAAAAAGGAAAAAAAAATGCAAAGAGACCGTCACGTGTTCAGACACACAAAGGAGGCATCTACCAACTGTCTGAACTCTGAGAAATCATGGGTTCGCCGAGATGTGAACCACGAAATGTGACTTTAACAAGCAGGAAATTGCAAATGTTGTGCATTTTATTTCTTGATAAACACCCATATACTTTTCTACACAATTTTGTATCAGATGACTCTTCCATTTGATACAGTTCCTATAACATTTGTAGTAATAAACTGGATCAAATGTCTGAAGATCCTCAGTCATCCAGGTTGTGGTACATCCAGAAATCAAAGCCACTGGCCTCGTTGAGGTTTCTTCAATACGTTTCACCGCTTCTTCACTTCAAGTGGCTTCTTCAGTCAGCTTTGATTCCGAAACATCTGTGGGTGGTGGCCAGGACTGAAGAAGCTACTCTGCCGAGTGGTGAAACAAGTCCAATTGCCATTTTAGACCTTTATTTTTAGAACCAACGCAAAGCAAACGCATTCACCGGCCTCCCAGGTGTGGACATTCGCTTGCAATTTAACAATTAGGCACCTTCCTTTCGAGCGTTCCACATCCATCTCGGGCTTCCTTAAGGCCAGATCAAGAAATGCGCAGACAACTCGACGCCTCGCTCGCCAGCAGCTGTCCGCTCGCTCTGGCCAGAAACCAAGCGGTGCCCTCGCCACGCCAACTGCAAGAGCTCCCCG
This sequence comes from Mugil cephalus, assembly GCF_022458985.1. NCBI lineage: Eukaryota > Metazoa > Chordata > Actinopteri > Mugiliformes > Mugilidae > Mugil > Mugil cephalus. Next base: position 8,947,475 of record NC_061786.1, read on the forward strand.
AAGACCGGAGCCACAACTGGCCCGCTGAGCGAGGGGATGTGACTCAACAGCTCATGGGCGCATTTGCAGTAAGCTCCAGGAAGAGCGCTCATATCTGTAACAACATGTCATGTGATTGATTCCTATAAAGCGGCTCCGGGGTGGACTTATGCCACGGACAACAATTACTCACAGTGCACAATACCTGACCCCGAAAGCAGTCATCATCTGTGACAAGCGGCGGCCACGAGAAAGCGATGACTACACCTCAAGGTCGCGTCCAGCCGGGATAATTGTAGCCAAATTGTCTGCTTGCTAAGGTCTGGTTCTGTTCAACCTCTGGGTCCTTCCTTGTTTTAATAAATAAATTTGATGGCAGATTCCCAAGGTCAGCTCGTGGAATTTCATTATCATTGCCCAAACCCTGCACACTTTGACTAAAAGGTTCGTTCTCTTTAGCATAGCGAGATAAATTCGTTCCCCCCGCGGAGAAAGTCGTGAATGGGCCCCGTCTGAAAGGAACTCATCCCTCAGCCTTGAAGTGTGCTGCCACCTGCTGATGTTTGACATTAAATGGCTGGGTCACCTTCGAGGTAACCGCTACGCTGGAAAGTGTTTTGTTTTTGTTTGACTCTACAGGTCACAAATTTCAATATCGGTATAGAAAAGTGTTCAAGTTTATTTCAGTTACAAATAGAGTGAAATACATACACATATATACACACATAGACAAGAAAACATCTGGATGACATAAAAAAAAGAAAAAAAAAATCACAGGAATAAAACGCAGTCTCAGTAATATCTCATGAGGCAGCTTCATATGTTCAAGCTTAAACCCGATTCGTCCTTCCTTTCTTCCTCCTTTACGTCGAGCAGCTGCAGCACAGCGTTTCGTCATATCTCCCGCTGTAACTGTGGGAACAAAGGCAACATTTATCATGTCATACAGAAACTTATCTGATGTAATGAAAGTAGTTCTGGTCGAACATGTGAGAACATGCTTCACGCCAACTGTGTGGTTGAGTTCAAGCATCTTTCATTACGGTGCTTTATCATGAGAGCAGAAGGATGCACAAGAGTGAACACCCAACCCTATAAATAACCAACGACCTGATGTAGCACTTGAGCTACATTTGGAAAGCATGGGGTTTAAAAAAAAACAAAACACGAAGCTAAATATTTTTCTGCTTACTTTGTTCTACGTTTAGAGATGAAAACAAAAAAAGGTCAAGAAAATGTCACAGATCCTGCATATTCAAATTTTCAGTTCAGGGTTGAGTGACCTCATGTGTTTCTCTTTGTACAAAACACCAAAAATCTACAACAAATGGTTTTGAGAGAAAGTTGAAAATATTCAGAGATGTGAAAATGTTTACGTATGCATTGTGCTGCAGAGACATCTACTAAAGTTAGCCTGCAAACCAGCTAGACCCACTTAATTGTGCAATACCACTTTGTATTTCAAGAGGCCCTGAATCCAACATGAGATCAAGCCATGAAAGCATAATGTAACATTTGTCAATTAATGACACAGATTTTCAACATGTCTGTGCATTTGTTCGCTGAAACTCAAAATGTGACTTACTCTATGATAGTGCAGACGGAGCAGCAGAGGCTGGAGCAGCTGGAACACTGTCGTGTGCAGGAGGAACAGGCTTGACGGTCACACTGGGAGCATCGTGTCCTGGACCCCTGGTTCTTCTGACACACGCAGCAGCCTGTTGAAGCCCCTGGGACACCTAGACAAAAGACACATCGTGGACCAAAGCGTTTAGCGAAGGGCTAGAGGTGACCAAGTACGCATCCAAACCTGTGGCAGCACTGACATCTGCTGGTGAAGGCTGTGAACTGAACTAACCATCTGCTTTTGGCAGAAGAGAAAAGTTTTTTTTTTTTCCTTCTATCGCCTGACAAATTACTTCCGCATCTCATAGCGCTTGAGTAATAGCCAATCCTTTAAATACCTTCAAAGGCTCCCATCTCCCAAAAAAGCAAGTGGACATTCAAAGATGAGTTAATATTCAATTGTCTTCACATGAAATCGTACCCTTGTGAGCAAAACGGAAGCCGTGGCACAATGTATGATTCAGTCACTGGTTTTAATAAAGTGACAACTGGTGGTTATTACTCAAAACGGACTCTCTGACCAACATCAGTCACTAATTCCTCCGTTTTCACATGTTTGGACATTGTTTTCTCTTGTAGAGTCAAAGTTTTCTGGTTCACTGGCTACATGAGCAATATTTGTTTTTTTCAACCCGATAAGAGAATCCAACTTAACTGTTTACATGGACACTATTTATCTGATAAGATACATGCATTTACATGCAGACAAAACATAAATTAAAATATAACTTTTATTGTCAAAGTGGTTCCCCCTGCTGAGTGTGTAATCTGAAATATAACAGAATTTGTTTTGTTCCCCAAACTTTAAGGGCAACACTGAATTAATTTAATAGAGAGCTGAGTCACCTGATGTTCATCACAAGGAGACTGAACATAGTACAAAAAAAATGTATTTACTTCAAATAGGAAACGATCTGATCAAGCGTACATGGTTACTATGTGCCACTATGTTCCTATTTAACAGGCCATCTAATGGTTTTAGTCTGTTCTGAACAAAGACATTTTAATATTGATTGGGCCATTAATCTTTTTATTAGAATATCAGTGTGTGTACGACATATTAAGACACAAATGGGCTGAGGGGTTGGCTGGCTACCACAGTGAGCTGGTTGGTGAGGGGTCACACAGGTGGCAACAGGTGAGTTTTATAAATATAATAAGTTGTTGGACACATCTGAATCGATCACCCGTGCCAGTAGTGAATTTACAAACTTGCTTAACTCCGTAACCACCTCAGTTCACACTCACCTCGTGCAGTACTCGTTTTCGTCAGCCTCCCGTCGTGACCGATCAGCGTCTGTCCTCTCAGCAGTGTTTGGCTGCATGTGGACGTCTCCACTTGTGCAGGCGTCTGCGGTTCTGAGCTCTTCTCCTCGCCCGTCCATATTTTGCCCATCACAGCCTTTGCACCGTTGAAGAGTATGTTCTTTGTCTTTTCTGTAAGAGGAAAAAAAAAAAGAAAGACCCACTCATGAGTGAAACTAGGTGTGACAGCCTCAGCTGACCACTCTGGGTACCCCGGAAACGTGCCTGTGTGTATATACAAACACACTCTCTTGTTGTTGAGAGTCCAGGGAGGAGCCCAGGGAATGAGGACAGAAACTAGCTGCTGGCTACAATCTGGCATATTTACTGTTTTATGTTCCCTAATATATATTGTTCAAATAAAGAATGTAAAGAAAAGAAAGATAGACACATTTTTTTTTGCTTACACCCAACTTATTTTGTTTCATCTTTCTTCCTTACTTGTGGTTCTTCAGTGTTTTCTACGTGCAGCTAAGCTACTGTGACCAAGCAATTGCTATTGAGGATCATTAAAGTCTGTTAGTCCAAGTCTTAGTAGTAGTTCTCACCGATGAATATCCAGCACGGAAGTGTTTAATGTGTTAAAAGACACCAAACAGCCACTGCCAAGTGTATTATACAGTATTAGACGCATACTTTGCCTTAAACAACGCAAAGCGTGACACATTTGACATTTCAACTTACGTACATAAGGATATATGAGATACATTTGGACACACATTCGTGTCCAAAAAGTTCTGCGCAAGCCAAGTCAACAAACAAAAGTGCGCGGGACTAAGCTAATATTAGCAAACAGGGCAGCGCGGAGAAAAAGTAGGCACGACGCCGCACTTACCGTATATTTCTTGCCTGTATTTACTCCCAAACACGCCATAGTTGTTCAGCTCCTGCTGACCGATGTGTATTTTGTACTGGGAGGAGAAGGTTTCCGGGAAAGGATAAGCTCGTTTTGGCATTTTGTTTGCGAAAAGTGCTGCGGCGTGGCGCTGAGAATTTCAACACTAGTTTGTTGCGGGAAAAAAGCAAGGAAGGAAAGAAGGAGCCAATCACGAACGTCTTTTATTGTCACGTGGCAGGTCAGAGCCAATCCGGTGAGCCTATCAACTATCACGTGACTTGCAACTATGATGCCTTCAGGGGCTTTCCCCCAGTTTCGGAAATTATTTACACAGTTCCCAGACACAATCCCAGTTGAATAAAATGATATGTGGTAGTATTTAGACTGTGTGAAGTTTATTGACAGTCCAGCTGGGATTTAGGAATCACCTAAATCACCTAAATGTATAAAATACATTACCTGCCATCATTTGAAAACGTGTACTCTATGAATCAATGACTTGGCCATTGATAGATACTTGAAATTAAATTGTGACAATATAAGAACATGAATGTCCGACAGCTCCGAAACAAACATAGTCAACACTGCTCCAAGATCTTTATTATTAAGAGATTGAAAATGGTGCAGAAAATATGCCACTTCATGCTACTCTGTCCGTGTTTCCATCGAGCCGAGATAAAGATTTAGAACATCTGGATCATACACTCTCTGGACTTTCCAACCCCGACCCACTTGACTAAAAAAGAGAGAAAGAAACAGAAAGATTAGGAAAATGGACAAAGTCGGTAGAAGTTATTCACACTAACAATGTGAATCAGTGCTGCCCATTTAATACCAAGCAGTTCTGGGTACTTGTGTGATCTGCAAAGTAAAAATAAAGAAATGCAAATTTGTTATTTTGTGTCAAACATACTGGGAACTCCAATGTGGTTCTCAATGAAGCGGATGTAGTTTTGTGCCTTGGCTGGGAGGTCGTTCCACTTCCTGGCTGCAGACGTGTCTGTCTTCCAACCGGGGAAGGTCTCATACTCGACCTCCACTTTGTGCAAGACGTCCATGTTGGCTACGAGTAAGACACCAATCAGCACCAGTCTTTGAATCAGTTATTAGACCTGAATAGGTTTAGTCCGTTAATTTACCTGGGAAATGAGGAATTCTTTTTCCATTGAGTTTGTAGGCAACTCCAACTTTAATTTCATCCAGCACATCCAGAATGTCGAGTTTTGTCAAAGCAATGCTGTTGGACACGTGACATGCCATGAGAGAACTGCTCAACGTGTTGTATTCATCGTTATTAGAATGTAATTCGTGACGAGGCAGAAAAACAAATGATTGCCGTACGTGGGGAAATATTCAAACTCAACAACCACAAAACGCCTGAAAATTTGCATAAATGGTTCTAAGCACTCACGCGGTGAAGCCATTGATCATGTGAGCGTATTTGACGATGACAAGATCCAACCAGCCGCAACGCCGCTTCCTTCCTGTGGTTACACCCACCTCATGACCCCTCGTCTGCAGCAGCTCTCCTACAGCCTGCGGAAAACATGAAAAAAAAAAAAAACTTTACTGTTACTTGATTGATGGCATTCCTACAGAAAAACAAACAAAAAATGCAGTATGTGAGGACAATAAAACATCAGTGATAAAGTTTTAACATCTTGACCTTTGTTCCTATGGTCAGTTCCCGTGACATGTAACATAACCCAGGCTCACACAGTAAACATATCCTTAACCCAGACTCTGGCCCTAAATTTATCCCTGTGAACACGTGATCTGTAAAAGAGGTAAAGAGCGTTTGAGCCTGTCTCTCACAAAATTTAACAGCTGCACTCAGATAGAATACATACCCTCCCCTCCTCTGCCCTGCCCTGCTGCCTGGGTCAGCCACATGATCACAGGCAAACTTTGTGTCATGTTGGATATCAGCGACAGTTACGTAACGAGGCACGTGTCTCGTGTGTGGACCAGTCAGAAAAGTGAGTCAAATCTTACGTTGAGTTGTTCTGTGGGGAAGGCTCCGATTCCAACTCTGGTGGTGTAGGCCTTCGATACGCCAAACACGTCGCCAATGTTGAGCGGAGGGATGCCGAGACCGGTGCACGCCCCTCCCACGGTGCAGTTTGATGATGTCACGAAAGGATATGTGCCTAAAGAGAGCATTTACAACACAGCAATTTACCATTAAACAAACATACTTTATGTTTCCCAGAGCTATGTGGGCCCTACCAAAGTCAATGTCGAGCAGAGCAGCATTGGCCCCTTCAACCAGAATTTTCTTTGGAGGTCCATGAAGAGCTTCATACATGTAATAGACCCCGTCTCTAACCATTGGCCGCAATCGCTCGCCGTATTCCTGGTCGAAACAAGGAGACAGACTTGTTTACTGCTGAAAGCGTCATGAAAGTGCAGCCACTCTCATCTACCTTTAGTTGCTTCAGTTGGTCCTCAACGTCAACTGTCAAGGACGGATACATGGACTGATACTGGTGGACGAGGTTCTTGAACCTGAAAAGATTTCAAAAAAAAAAAAAAAAAAAGCCATAGCACATGATGTGTCTGAGGCTACATGACTTATTTTCCAAAACGGGGTGATTCCTACCTAGATGAAAAATCCTTGAAGTCACCCAGGAGGTCACATACACGTAGGCCAGTGCGAGATGCCTTGCTGGAGTATGCAGGTCCAATGCCCTTCTTAGTTGTTCCAATGCTGTTATTGAGAAGCAAAAGCAAAAAAATAGTAATGTAAAAAGGTGTAAAAAAGTCATTGTAGAATGGTGTGGCTTTTGGCGTTTCGTCGTATCTTTTGACAAAAGTCTTGGCTCCGTATTCTTCCCCCACCAACCTCCCCTGCCCTTACTTCTTTCCTTCTTGTGCTTGTCTTTCAGTTTCCTGCAAGCCATCGACAACTTGGTGGAAATCAAACACTGCAGAGAGACAAATCAGTAAGTGGCTACCTTCACACAAACACAAATCTGTCAATCTGTATATAGGTCGCACATATTACCGATGTGAGCTCTGTCTGAGACTATTAGTCTCTTCTCCCAGCCTTTCAGACCTGTTTAGAGAATCGGAACCGTGTCATGTGAGCACATGTTAATCTTAATTTACACTAGTTCTTTAAAAAAAAAAACTATTTAATTAAAATACCTTTCTTCTCATTTTTATCCCCTTCTTCAAACAAGCCAGGTAGATGAATGACCACTCCATTACCTAAAAGAGCAAAGGAAGAGTTAATGGTCAGAGTTTGAATAATGCTGTCTCTATAAACACAATTAAAGGCTGAATCCTTTACCAATGAGTGATACGCTTTTGGTATTAATGATTCCGCTGGGGAGAAGGTGGAAGTCGTACTCCTTTCCATCCACTACCACTGTGTGTCCTGCATTGTTGCCGCCCTATAAATCAAATAAAGGGGTTATGATTTGATATGACTTCATACTGCCAATGTTTTAAAACGAACATACGCCCAAGGCCCCCGCAGACGATTCTGCCACATGCACATGTCTAATCTTATTTTCGTAAGACAGGCCACCCTCTTCCCGCATTTGCCGAGCTTTTCCAGCACCTATTTTAACAGACTTGGCTGGTGCCGGTGGATCCGCCACGCTCTGCACCCCCTAGCTAAGACCTGGCCTTCTCACATATCACGCCGGCCTGAGAATGTGACCTCTCCAGCCGGGTGGGTGGGGCTCTCAAGCCTTCAGAACACAGGGTGCTAGTTCTGTCAGTGGTACAACACAGCAACTGTTGGCAGGTCTCTCAGTGTGTCTCGGTGCTGAACTGACCTCTGGAGTGTTATGTGTCTTATGTAAGTGGACAGAAATTCACCTGTCTGGACCTGTTATGATTATGAATGTTAATGCATCTCACATTATTTTTATTTATTTATTTGAGATGTTGTGACAAGTGTTCACCTGAAGGAGTCAGTCAGGGCAGCTGCAGACGTAATAGCAGGCGTAACAGCGGTTCATGACATTTGACATTACAGAAATGTTTTGAAATTTCATTAGACCCACAAAAGTCCACAGTTCTATCATTTAAACCCTTGAGAGGAAAGTTGCGAAACTAATCTGCATGAATAAATAATAAAAAAAAAAGAGTTCGTTGTGACGCCTTCCCACCTAATGAATATTGACAACACCAAGTTTTCCCCAAATCACAGACGTAGATCACACTGTTTTCTCTCTGCGCACCTGTTGCGCACTACCAAGCCGCCATACATTTGCGATTCCGAGGCGATGTAAGGAATCGTACAGCAAAAAAAAACTGCGTTCACTATTACTGCACACACGCCGCGGATGCTTGGCTGAGCCCGGCATTTACCTGACATCTGCAGACGACGTCAGCCTCGGTCGCCAATAAATCGACCACTTTCCCCTTTCCCTCGTCTCCCCACTGCGCGCCGAGCACCACCGTCACTTTGTTCCCGGCGTCGTTGCGCGATCGCTTCATTCCCGCCGCGGCCGGTTGATTTGCGTTTTTGTGGTCTTTCGCCGACCAGCTGAGGGACATGACGGCGGAGGTGACTGCGGTCTGCCCGTCTCAAGAAGACTAAGCCGTCGCCAAGAGTGGCATTGCCATATCTGTAACTTCATAGCGGGTGATGTCAGAGCCAGACGCGCAGGAGTACGTAGCCTGTGCTCAGGCGAGTCCTCTCAAAGGCTGCTAAAGACAACGGCCTTTACATAACGGTCACATTGATGTGCACTCCTCAAGCCGTATTCATTGAGATGTCTGCTGCGTGCACCGTGCGTAATATGGCTCAAAATGATCAAGACGAACAGCTCAACAGTAAATCCAATTTTATTAAAATATATCTAACATTAAAATTTCAAATCCATCACACTCTCCTTATATCTCAAAGTATGTGAATAATATATAAACAAATTAAGACATAATATCCAAGATGTTTTGATGAGTTAAATATCTCATCTGTAACAGAGCCCATAACAAAACATATTCACTCCATATTACAACAATTATACAAACATACAAAGCACATTAAACTTGTTTTTAGGGGGAATGTAGTTCTGCGATCATATACAACAAAAAAAATTATATTTTAAATAAAGTGACAAGTTAACATCCATGCGTGAAGATCCCAGCCTCGGGCGCGTTTGCTCTTCCTGGTCGGGCCAAACTTTGGAGAAGGAAGACTCCCACATTTTCATGCGGCCTCACAAAATAAAACAGTCGTTCACAAGTCCCATGTAACAAATTCAACATTTTCTTTTTCCTCTCACGTTTCTTTTTCTGGCGTCACCTAGGGAAACAAATACTCAAATGAATACAGAGAATCAAAATGTCTAAATAAAAATACTTTAATGCATTTTAAAGTTATTAAATTTACAGCTGGATAAAAGACACTCGGCGGAGAAACATACTCACTTGTTTCGCTTGCAAACATCAGTATCAGCTTTAAAATCTCTATTTATATTTATATATATATATTTATAGATTTTTAGGGGTAAAACATTTTAATGCATTTACATTCAACGCTTTCATAAAAGCCAAAATGTTAAGAAAGAACGGTTCACAGGACGCACAAGGGACCGTGTTAGTGGATTAAAAATGTAACAGTCCCAGTTGCTGATTCAGAGAATGGACAAGAAAATATGGAAGGAGAACACACAAAAGTCATGAAATAGCTCAGTCCACAATGAACTTCACAGTGACTCCACAATCGGCACAGCTGTTTGAGGTCGGAAAACGTGATTGTCAGATTAATTCACAGAGGATTAATCACTGTAAATGAAGTGTGCGTTTAGATTGCGTTTTCCCACAAGTTTGACGGACATTAGAGTCAATGATTGCCTCACAACCACTTAATTTGAAGAGCGTTAAAGAGAGAGCTGGTGTTAAAAAACAAACAAAAAAAAAGTTGGACGACACAGACAAATGGAATCCAGATCCCAGTTAGACCAACAGATGATGTGTTATTTGAGACAAGGCTCTGACGATGATTGAGTTCAATAGGAGGATATTCCTTGCTTACAGTTTGCCATCCCATCCCATCGATTTGACCTACCTCACTGCAACACACAGCCTTTTTTATGTTTAGTGTGTCCTTTCCCACTGTTACCTTGTGTTTCAGAACGGAAAACAGAGCATTCAAACAAACTGACCGTCAGATCTGCAAATCAAGTGCTGCACACTGCATTCATAGCCTTTAATCAAATGCATGTAATAAAAAATATACTCATGAACACATACTAAAATAGCCCGTATATAAAATATAAAATGTTAAATGCATTAAAATCAAAGCATGTAAGGATTTTCCTTTAAGACACGTGACGAGACTAGCATTCCAAACATGATCTTTATTGAGGTTAATGGATAGATTACCTTGGTTACTCTTCTTTTTGTTTCGTTTAAAGAGCCGCTGCTGTTTCTTTGGTTCGGACTTTGGGGAGAGGGGCACTGCTTCGCACGCCGACGCCGGATCTTCTGGTTGCAGTCCGTCTGGTACATCATATCCCTCGATGTCCTCGCTGGCTGCGGTCACACTGCTCTTAGGCCCTGAATCTCTGCAACCTACGACCTCATCTTGGCCGGACGATTTTGCAACAATGCACTCCTTCTCTTCTTTGCCCTTCTCTCGTAAATGGCTTATTTTATTGCTAGTGTCACCTTTCCCGTCTCCCGCTGTATTGCTTTCACTACGCGCATTAGTGTCCGTTTGAGGTGAAGGACTCTCCTTGATGTGCACATCTACGCTAATGTCTGCCGGCGTCTCCGCCCCCAGGCCGGACGTGTCGTCCAACACCGCCTCCAGCAGGTCAGAATCGGAGAGGGAAGATGGGCTGAAGACGCTGTTCTCCGTTGAATCTAAAGAGAAGCCATTGGTGGGGAGGCCCGGCTCACGCTCCCCTTCAACCGGAGGCGGAGGTTGTGTCGTGTCTAGCGTAGGCGCTGCTGGTTTCTGCGGGCGTTGCTCGTCCAGCAGCGAGGTGGGTCTCTGCGGGGGCGCCTTTGCCGTCGCGTCCGGCTCTCCCGGGGGTGTGCTGGGAGGAGCAACTGCTCCGTCTTGTGCTGCATCCGGCCGAGCTGCTGGCGGAGCCTCTCCTGGGGGGCTGCTGAGGCCGTTCACTCCGCCTGCGCTGCGCTGGTGACCCTGAGGTTTGGTGGGAGCGGAAGTGGTGGTTGCTGCGGCGGCTCCTTCGCCTGCAGGCGTCACACTTGACCCTGGGGGGACAGAAGCAGGTTTAAGAGGTGGTTAACGCAAATAAGGCTGGCGGGCCATTATGCTGTGGGCGATGGTGCGCGGCAAAATGAAAAAGGCTATGCTAACGCGGCTTGGCAAAGCGATGGGGCTAGCTAAGCGGGATGGGAGCGATGCAGAAGCATAAAGCGGTTTTGTGGCTCGCAGGTCGGGAGCAGATCTGCAGGTGAAGGCCACGGTCTCTTGTCCTTACCGGGTGGGCAGGTATCCCTACGCTTTTCACTAGAAGGGAGGCTTTCCGAATCGCACCTTGGCCGGGTCTTTCTCAGGCTGAAACCTTTCCTGATATCCGCCAGGAGGTGGTCGATGATGCAGCCGTCATCCTGCGGCACAAAGCCTTTCTTGACTGGAAGAAAAAGAAAAGATGAAGATCCAAAGAGTGCTTAATTACCACGTGCCACTCGAAACAAAGTCAGAAGTCACAAGTTTCTAGCAGAGCGAAAGAACAACTTACTTATCTTTCCATTCTCTCCTTTCTGCCTCTTGGACTCTTCCTCCGCCAGCTGCTTCTTTCTCTTCTCAGCCTTGGCTGCTTGCTCTCTCCGCGTTTTGTTTTCCTGTTATCATGAGAGAAAGGGTGTCACTCACTGCCAAGTACAAAATGTACACGGCAATTTTCCCTTTGTATCATTTGCGGAGAGACGTGCGAGCGTCTCCCGCTCCTTCCACTGTTTTTTGCACTGATACGCGTCTCGCGAACAAAACACCACCCCCACGCACAGGAGGAAGACTTAGCGGCGCAGCAAACTCGCTAACGGGCATTCCACAGCACAGCATGCAAACATAAAAAAAATAAAAAATCCTTCGGACAGTCTTACAGTGACAAAGATCTTCAAAGTACACTCCCTGACCTTGAGCGCCTTTATGAAAAGTTGTCGGAAAGTCTTGATGGTTCCAAAGAGTTCCTCGAGCGACAGCTGATTAGCATCCTCACATAAGTAGACAGCCAGTTCACTTCTCTTCGTCTCAATCTTGGAGAATCTTTCATTCAAAGCCTGACATGCCGCCCGATTTTCCTGTGGCAGAAAGAAAGGGATAGATATAGATATAAAGATGCCATGGCATTCAATCATCCATATTACATAAAGGAAGAGCAGCTCAACATCTCACCTCGAGGACCTTTACATATTGTTCCTTCACCTCGTCTACAGAGTTGGAAACTTTCTTGGCCGTCTCGTTCAGTCGTTTCAGCAACTTGCTGGCTTCTGATTGAACCGAGTCCAGATTGACGCTGAGGAGAGAGTGCAAAAACTTTGGTCGTACGTCTCCGCCGAGAACCAGTTATGGGATAAAGGCATGAGTGTGAAATCTGTGTATACCCCGCTGCTTTTTCACATTTCTCTATGTCGTCCGGCAGCGCCAGCAGCTCCGGGTGGTGCGCCTCTGCCTCCTTTGCAAAACAAGCCACACAGTGGGCAATTAAACGGGTTCATGACTGACAGGGAGGAGGGGTGGGAGAAGTTACGGCAGCTGTTTTGCCGCTTTTTTGTACCTCCAGGATGTGATGTAGCAGCGTAATGCGGCTCTTGTTGGCCTTGGTCTCCGTGAGCTTGAGCAGGGAGCTGATCTTGAACCCCTCGGCGTTCCCCGTGTGACTTCCCTGGAAGTAGAGCAGCGATTAAAAATGCAAGCGCAGTCGAAATGTCAGCTTCGTTGATGCATAAAACGGGAGGCGCTTACGTAGTTGAGAAAATTCCCCACGTCGAGGATGAGCCTGCAGAAGCTGGGCACAAGCGTACTGGTCCTGAGGGCTGTGAAATGCGTAACACCTTATTAATTTGAATATTTTTACGAATTAATGTTGCATTTTGACAACTGTGAACGCTGGTGAAGCCTCGGAGTCCACTCACACTGGCAGGCCTCCTCCACCAGCTTGACTTTGGGCCTGAGCATCTCCAAAACCGACGCGGTCTCCTCACACAACAGCATGCACTCGATTCTCAGCTGGTAGCTGAGGGGACAGAGCAGGAGAGGAGATGAGCACACATTGGGCAGAGAATATCGCACGCAAGGAACGGGAGAACTGGAGTAGAACGTTACCACGGCACAGTGAGGAGGGAGGTGTAGAAGCGGTCGACATTGGCCAGCTTGTCTTTCTCTCCTTGGAAGGACTTCAGATTTTCAATCTACATCGAGGCACAAGGCAGTGACTCATTGTCAAGTGGGCTCTTAAATTGGAGACGCGCGTGCGACAGCTCTCTAGGTGACGGTCGGCGACAGTACAAACCTCGTGCTTCTCCGGCAGCAGCTTCAGAAGCTGTTTAAGCACCTCTACGTCAAATCTGGTCCGGTCTCCGCTCTGGATCATGGCTACAAATTCCTCATTCGTGCTGGACAGAGGAAAAACGGCATTGATTCGGGGGAAATGGGCAAAGATATATATATATATATATTTTTTTTTTTTTTAAAACAGAGCGTCATATCTCACCATTTGAACTGCTTAAGAAATATGTTCAAATTCAAGTTTTTCTTTGGATCGACGAAGGTAATCTATAGGGGAGAGAGAAAACACACGTATTAACTGTTCGGCTCCGTTAATCAGCCGCCGTGTGCTGCGCCTCCGTCGAGTGTTGACCAAGCACACCTCTTTAGGCTCCTTCTTGACAGGAGCAGCTGCCCCTTTGTCTTTGGGCACGATCTCCGGGAGACAGAACAGCTGCTCGATACTGCTGTAGTTCGGCTCCCGAGGAGGCGGCTCTTTCTGAACCGAGGCCCACATGGAGGGACCATCTGTGTGGACGGAGGGAGAAAGTGGGCCGTCGTGAGCTCGCGTGGCTCCATTTTTTAAAATTTTTTTTGCATCAACATTCAGCCGAGCGATGCCCCTTTTCAGAACACAGGGGAATCCTTTTCGGCACCCACACTGAGCAATATGCAATTTAGGAATACGGCCTGAAAGCTCATATTGATGTCACAGCCCCCGCAACTGTTCACTATACTGGTCCAAAATGGCAACACAGTCCCTCACTACGACCGTATTTTAAAACGTATAAGTGGCGAATACAATCGTCACTTACCTGTAACGGCGCGGAGTTTCTGCCAGTTGAGCTTTTTCATCCGCAGAGTGGGGCACCGATTTGCCTTTGCAGGTGTGACACACCCAAGTAATTGGGCGCTCTGAGCCATTATCATTCCTGGCGGAGCTGGTGGTGGGGGTGGCATGCCAGGTAAGGGTGGAGGAGGCGGAGCCATGCCCGGGAGTGGTGGTGGTGGGGGTGGTGACATTCCAGGCAAGGGAGGAGGCGGGGGAGGGCCTCCGAATCCTCCAGGTAGAGGCGGAGGAGGAGGTGGAGGAGGTGGAGCAGGCGGTGGTGGGCAGTGGTTAGAAAGGCCGGCTGTGCTAGGGGGTAAGGGAGGAGGTGGTGGCGGAGGCGGGGGCGGAGAGGCACACAGCGGCTTCTGAGAGGACGCCAAGCTTTTATCTGCCGCGCCTTTGTCCGGGTGATCCAGATCCGTCTGCACGGCCTTATCCATTTTGACTATCAGGCCGTCCACTTCATGGTGACCCGTGCAGCTTTTCCTTTTGAAGACCATCAGCCGCTGCATGATCTTCTCACAGGACTCCATCTGAGCTGGAATCCAGACACACACACACAGATAAATCTCATTTGAAACTACTTCTCCCTTTCTACAAACAAAAGCCGGCCTGCCACCGCCTCCGCCTCCTTCATCTCCCTTTCACACATAAATCCCCGGTGAGGCCATTAGCTAGCCATTAACCTCTACTGAGCGTTTGACCTAAAGCAGGCACATTTGCGCTGCTGTGCTCACTCACAGTCCTGGGCTAGCAGTATGGCTCTGTTGGTGATGGCTTCCAGAGCCAGCCAGATATCCGGTCGCGCGGGCCCGAGCACCAGCAACGTCTGCAGGATGGACAGCAGCTGGAGGGAGGCCGGAGAGCTGCTGACCTGCGCACACACACACACATAATTTGGGCTTGTCATTTTTACATTAGTAAAACAAACAAACAAAAAAAAAAAACGAGCATTTCAAATAGTCTGGTCACCTTGTTGAAGAGTGTGGTGAAGACCTCCAGGTGATTACTCATATCGATGCCCCCGTACACCCGCAGCAGCTCTTCCTCATCTTCGGCCATTGCCTCCTCAAAAGCTTCACACTGAATAATCAAGTCTTCATCTTCCTTCTCTCTGCACGACACACACACAGATCAGAGCGGCATTATTTAAATGCCATCTTTAGTTCGCTTAAAAGGAGTTCTGCTTCAATTACTGTCATCAACCTGCAAAAAAGGCAAACTCCGCTTCCTAAAAGCGCCACTTCACTTGCAATGATTCTGGCTTTTAAAAGTAACCCCAGACATGAACTGTACAGCTTAAGAGACTTAAAAAAATAAATAAAAAATCAAACACAAACACAAAAACGATGGCTCACCTCAACGCTGGCAGGATATCAAGTAACTGGAGGCCTGGAAGACAGTAAGACGCAATTATTAGCTTTTGAGAAAGTTTTCCTCAAAACGTGTCACACATTTCGTCCCAGTGGCATGTGTTAGTGTGACAGGAAGTCACAGGTGAGCAATCACGAAGGAGGAGTGGCCAATCAGACGCCTGATTGGTCCAAGGTGGTGGAGACATTGTGACGGACTTGGAAAGCTGCGTCCGTGTCAAACTCAAACGCGGAGCTGTTCGTTTTCTCCGCAGATCAATCATGATCTCCTCCGTGTCGGAAAATAGTCCCGGGTTCAAATTGCTACTCTCAATCTGACATTATTGAAAGCAGTTTGTAAGATTTATTCCTGGGTCTTCTCGGTGCCAAAAGACCGGAAATGGGGGAGCCAGCTGGAAATCAAACCCAAGGACTGCAGGAAAAGGCGTGCGCGCAAACATGGTATGTGCTCCCACCACTTGACTCCGCTATCAAGTCATTCTTTCAATCTGTTTTCACTATATGCTTGCACACAGACTCCAGTGGCCCTGAGAGGAAATGAGCTCATCCACAAACTGAATGAATGCATGGAGGGTTCCACTCAGCAGGATGTAATTTAATCAGCGGCAGAGTGATGAGATTTTCTTTCTGAAGAAACTTTAGATAGTAGCTCTAGAGCAAAATGCATGGATGCGCAATCCTGCATACACCTGAGGTTTTGCTTAGGTCTCAGGCGCTTTGTCAAAGTGAGAATGAGGCCAACGGGACTATTCTTAGTCAGACCCAGTGACAGAGATATTTGTAACGGAGCTCCTGCTGATGCCCTGCTTTCTCTCTCGCATTTGAGTCACCTTGCTCGTGACGGGACTATAAACCGATTAGCTGTTAGGTGGCAGCGGAACAGTGACCCCCTCCCCTCCCCTTCCCTTCCCCTCCCGTACCGACAAACTCCTTCCTCATCTTGTCTCTCTGCCTGAGGTCGTCGGAACCGAAGATGAGCGCGTTGATGACGCTGAGGAGCGTGACCATGTAGGGGACGTTGTCGGCGGCCTGCAGCTCGTTCATGATCATGCTGAAGCGGTACTGCTGGGTCTTCACGCCCTGAGGAGGGGGGAAACCAAGGTCTGTGTAAATACTCCAGTCAAATAGGAAGACTGGTGATCTGTAAAGCTTGTGCACGCATCCCTCCACTAGAGGGCACCGTTAAGGCCTTTGTCACTAAGATGATGAAGGTTCATGTGCAGCAATTTAAACAGTCAAAAAAAAACTTTTCTCTCTCTACATATATATCCATCTACTTGCCTTGTAGTGGTCCAGGGCGTCGAGTGCCAGCCGGTGGCCGTCTGAAGAGAACATGCTGAGCGCTGCGAGGAGTTCAAACACCTGCTTCTTCACCATGGTGTTGGAGGTGTCCAGGGCTGTAGAACAATTATCAAAAACATTAATACATGTACGTAGGACACTCAAGTTTCCCATCAGTTTCTCTTGAGTTAAGTCTCTTTCTCCCTGCTCTTTCCTCCGTGTGTCTAGATCACAGTAAGATGTTTTGTTTCACTTTGTTTCTCTTGAGGCAACTCAGGGGGCAAAGTTCCCCCTACGTTTTACTGCAGATAAACACATGTTCATGCAGGAATGGTGGGGGAAATCCAATATTCACAATACACACTACATTTTTGGGAATGTCCCCAAGAAAAGTCTTGGTGATTCACGTCTGGATACGAAGCAGGCTGGAAGACCAGCACTGAATGAGTCAGAGAGAACCACTAAATCATGTGAGTGAAAAACGCTCAATATGTGATGAGCCGTGTCCGGAAACACAAGAGCTGTTTAATTTGAAGAAAAATAAGCTTGATTAATTATAAAATATCTCATTCTAACGCTTATTTTCTGAAAGTTGTGAGACATTGTGTGTGTGTGTGTGTGGTTGTGTGTGGTTGTGTGTTTATCGTCAACCTTGGGAGAGCTTCCGAATGTATCCCTCGTTCTCTATGATGAAGTGGATCCCAGCCGATGAGTTCATGACCGCGCGGACGCAGTTGACGCAGGTGAGCTGCAGGAGGGCGTCCGCGATGCGAGAGCATCCCCGCCCGGAGAGCCGGTCCAGGGCCTCCAGGAGGAGATCCAGCCCGCTCAGCTCCAAAAACTGCACCATCCATATCTGGTCGCTGCCCTCCAAGCGGCGCTTCAGCCCCGAGTAGTTGACAACGGTGGGGACTTGCAGCAGCCGGATGCACAGCTCCGGGTCGGCGCTCTCCAGGTTGGCCTCCTGCTGCGTGTCGGAGTCCTGCGAGGAGCCCAGGCGATCCCTGACGGCCGCCCACTTCTTTTTTCCGTCCGATTTCCCCGACATGGTGGCTGGCAGGGCTGCGGAGTGGAGGGAAGACAAGCGGTGCTCACAGTTTTGCCAAAGCCGTGCCTACGAAACAGGGCAATTTTTTTTTCAGCAAATATTATGAGGAAAAATGATGTTGGACAGCAGACAGAGGCGATGTGCTCTGATCCGCAGCGCTGTCACTTTTATCCGTGCAAGAGGAAGCAGGCCAAAACAACTGCTTATCAGAAAGGAAAACAGAATAGGAAATGATAGCACTGCACTTTGTGGTAGAGTAAAAGATATGTCAGCAGTCCGGCCGTCACCAGCTCAGCCAAACATTCCAATTTAATCCTCGCTGTCAGATCATAAAAAAACTCCCTACAAAGCCAGGCTCAGCCCTGACTGTGCGTCTTTATAATCTACAGTTTAAATAAATATATTTCGACACCCATTATGGGGGTGAGAAAAATATGCATGTTCACAAGGCAGTGTGCAGAAAGCATCACACCAACACATCTGACCCTGACGTGAATGCACACACTGATCCTGCATCCTTTTTTGGCCTCTCCGCATACCGCAGCGCTCTCATTTACCAACCTCTCTAAACCGCCAGCTTCTAAAAACTGCAAACCGCTTTGTGTGTTTATCGTCAGCCTCCCGAATGTGTCCCTTGTTCTCCAGCATTCCCACACTCCGTAAAATAAAATCGGCAGGGTAAAGGTTCAGGCCAAAAAAGGGGAAACGTTCCTCAAAACGGTCTAAAAATACTTTTAAGCTGGAGTCGGTGGGGCAAAGTAAGTGAACAGCGGGAGCGGTTCCTCTTTCCTGTGTTGTTGAGTCCCCGCTTGGCACGGGTATGATATACAGAGGAGACAGTGAGCGATGGACAAACACGCGGCGAAAAAGGTCACCAGAAGAGCCACCTCGGAAGGTATTACAATGCGCGCGGACCACTTAAGGCCTCGCAATCAGGATCATGTGCCCTGATGTTAGACAGCTCGGATGACTCTCCCCTTTCAGAGGGGTAATTCGCAGCACAAGAGCAGCGATGATTTGTGAAAAAAATGGACAAACTGGTTCTCAATGCACTCCCTGTAAAGCCGAGGTAAAAAAAATCAGGCTTTTTCTTTCCTGGCGAGGCAAGCTCTGACTGCAGCATATCAGCCCTGCTGCCAGTGTGAGAGTGTTACCGTGGCAGCAAGCGGCCAGACAATGGTGTTTTACAATAGGCCTTCTTGTACTCTTCAAAGAGCCGCGTTCATTAGTCACAGAATGGACGGCATGCCCCCCCCCCACACCTCCCCCACCCCTCCCTTCCAGGCTAATCAGAATTTTTTTTGTTTAAAAGACTTTTTTTCTGATTCACTGTGATTTTCAACTTTCGGCCCAAAAGCTAGCAAGTTGGCGCCCGTGATCTGGAGATATTTCAAAACCAGGGACACTCGTGAAAGGCAGTGATGAGATCATTAAAATGCACTGGGAGTTTTTGTCAGAGCCGCAGTTATGACTATGATGCAAAAGTGAAAGCTGTTGCATTACGTGCACTTTGACTCCCTCCCTCCCAGGATTCAGAAACTTCTTCAGTGGGAAGGAAAGGACTTTCCCAGGACAGGAAACTTACCTCGAGGTAAACACGCTGCTGTGACAAACTGAACTTCCTCTTTTGAGATTCCAGTTTTCTGCCTAACTAATGACTAACATTTTCTCTCGCAAGCAGTCAGGAATTAAAAAAATAAATAAATAAAAAAAAATGCACAACTTGCATTTGTCGACCTTGTCTGCCTGAGCTCCCACATGTACCACTAATAGCAGGCTGATTCACTGCGCGCAGGACGAGCCCACTCACTCTGTCCTCTGGTTTGAGTCGCCCACGCAGGCAGCCCACTGCTACTGTACAGCGTCGACAGTTAGGAACACACAGAAACATGTCCACAGGTTTATTTCCTCTGAGAGATATGCAAAGCTCTCCTGTTTTTCACCCCCCGTTTCATTTAGATCTGCATTTTAAACATTATGTCGCCTAGAATGAACCCGAATGCGCAGAGGGAGGTGTGGGGGACACATTGTTTGTTTGTTTTTGCTTGGAAAGGCACAAGATTGTGAAAGATTAAATGACTCCTGAGCATCTGTCATCACGTGCTTCTTGGAGATTGAGCAATGGCAAACAGTTTTTAGAGCTTATGCGAAACGTTCATTGCAGCCGAGGACATCTGGCGCTCATTTCGGCTCATTTTCTGAGCACCTCTCCTCCTCTTTCCTGCTGTTTTTAAGGGAGTGACCGACATGCCTTCAAAGTGTTATGTTGGGAGTCGCCAGCCCCGTGTCTGGTTTCCTTTCCTCTCATTCTGCCGTCTAAGGATGTGTGCACAAACTGCCAGGCTGATCAGACACCAGCACGCTGACAAACAAATACATGCCCCCACCTCCCCCAATATCCAAACACAGCACTGAATCCGCAAATAAATTTAGATTTACTGTGGCAACAGTTTGTCCCTCCTCCCTTCCTTCCACCTCCTTTTTATATGACAAGGACCAGCAGCTTACTGCCTCCGGGATGGAGCAACAAAGCTGGGAATGCAGTCGCCACTTTGCCAGCCTGGAACAGCCTGGAAACAGCCCACATTAACGGTGCACCTTTGGTTACTTTGCTATTCTGCGCTTTTTTTTCTGCTTTTTTTCTCCTTTTTTTCATCCTCCCTCCTCCTCACATACCAGGAGACATAACGGGACTATAGTCACCTCAAAGAAAAAGACGCCGGGGAAAACACGCAAGGCCGAGCGCAAAAAGAAACCCCCGCATGTCACAGATAAAAACACAAGCAGAGCCAACATCACAGAACAACCAGGAGGCTGGTGCCTTACCTGCTTTCAATCCATAAATAAACACTTGGATGGGATCGAGTCCTCAGACGGGATGGCGCTTTGCAGTCATCTACACAGCCTGGATTTCAGTGTGTGGGGGAAATAAAAATCTGTATTAATGAGATCTAGACCGATGAAAATTTTCGGCAGTGTGCAGCTGATCGGTCCCTGTGCGGTGCGCGCTTGATGCCACCGCTTTTTAATCGCCCCGGCCCCTGAGCTTTCAGTCACTTGTGAGGAGACTGACGGCGTCAAGACAGCGCTGCTGAGCTCGAGACTTCCGGTTAAAACTTTCGAAATAAAAGGCGTAGGATTTTTTTTTTTTCCTCGCATGAGTAACAAAAAAAGTCACAAGTTGCTCCAGCAGTCTCATGATGTTTGATAAATTGATCAGCATTCTACTTGTATAATATTCAATTCCTCTTTCTGCTTTTTTTCCAGTGTCATCACTGGGCATTACTTCCTCTGGTAACTGTAAACTCCTGTAAAAAGGAAGACGCACAACAATTGTGAGATGTGGGATCTGGTCCCCAGCACCAACCCATTTCATGGAGAGTGTGCATACATCATTTTAAAACCATAAACTGGTGGGGAATAAATGGAACACAATAGGAGTAATCTTTCCTACAAAGTTATGATATCAAGAATACAACATTTAGCTTCCCAAATGTTAAAATAGTCGACCTCACTGCAAATAAAGCATCACTTGGTGACGAAACTTAGACCCTCTAGCAATATGAACACTTGGATTGCACAA
Source organism: Mugil cephalus (assembly GCF_022458985.1). Taxonomy (NCBI): domain Eukaryota; kingdom Metazoa; phylum Chordata; class Actinopteri; order Mugiliformes; family Mugilidae; genus Mugil; species Mugil cephalus. The sequence goes on from NC_061786.1 coordinate 8,968,767, forward strand.
TGATTTAGCTCCATTGGAGGGATAAAATAGCCAGGCAAATTCAAATCAAAATAGCCCAGCATCTAATAAAACATCTGCATTCGCAGCGCATTACACTCCACCTCCAGGTGGGCTACTGCTACATCCGCTAATCGCTTTATGCTTCTGTTCACCGTGCTTACGTCGGAACCCTTTCTTTTCTTTTACTTTAAACAGTGATCCGTCTTTGTTCCGTCCTCTGCAGAGATGCGGGGTTTGAACATTCAGACATGAGAGCAACCTTGGGAAGGGAAAAAAAAAAACATTTCCTTCACTGGTAGGCAAAGATGAGCACAGTTCCTAAGCAACCTGTCTTTGAGAGACACAAGGTGGAATCCTCTGTTGAACACAACTTTTTTTTCTTTCTGCGTTTTTATGTTTTCAAAGGGACTAGGTCCAGTATGATGCACATGATTACAGCGATACGTAGGCCCACCCTTGAAAGGCTTGCCACTTTGATACTGTTAATGTAATACTATTAGAAAATGCACCAATTAAGACATTTAGAAGGCATGTTAAATATATCTGGCCATATTTGATTTCAATATATGTAAATGTGTGTACGGTATATTGTGATGTGCATGCCGAGGCTTCCATTGTGGTTTTATTTTGAAGTCAGAATTCCTGGATTCCTGGTGCTGTTGTGCCTGTGATTGTGCAGCTTGAAGCTGTTTGTGATGCTGAGTGCAGCCAGTGGTCGGGCCCTCCTCCCACACACCCCATCCCACCAGCAGGCAGACAGTGGATCGGTTGAAAAGAAATGGTTTGGTTCACGTAAATCGTCCAACCACTGTTGGCGGAACAAGATGCAACAAGAAAGCACGGTGCTCTTGAATTCATATGGTTACAAATGAAGATGCAATGCCCAGACTTGAGGTGGTTGGACTTCCCCAAAGAGGCATGTGTGCAACATGTACCAGCATCTCAGACCAATGGTGTTTTACTTGAACACATTAATCTTAAACACACCAATCTTTGTTCATTTCTCCCTGAACATCATTCACTTTGTGCAGGAGGCCACAATAGAGTTTCTCACCGAGCATGTGAATCAGACAACCCCTTTCCTGTGTTGAGAATGTGTAGCGGGGCATTGTTCCCTTTCCTTTTGTGACTCGGGACTATTTAGCTTCATAAGGTTTCACCGCCTCAGAGAGTAGCAGCTATGCTGGTGTTGCATTGTTGCACACACTGTAAAACTAAAAAATGTAATATGGCAGAATTATACTGTAATGTAATGTAAAATAACGTGAAATCATTGTAACGGTGGAAACACGCGTGTAAACACGATATTTGTGTTCTTTTACAAAAAACATTAGAAATACATATATTTAATATTAAAATATGTTCACAAATATATCGCAATTTTACAAATATCTGTCTGAGCAGTTACCGAGATGCAGTGGAATGGCACTCAGTACAAAAAGAGACTCTTTCTGTCTTTAAACCAAGGTGAGGCACTGGAATTCAGACAGATTGAGCTCATGCTTGTGATGCAGGACCAGCATGTAAACTTTATTGTTACACCTCATGATATGTCCTATATGCCAGCATTTGCATTGCATGAAGTGAAACAAGCAAAACAGAGCATGAAATGTTGGAAGTCTGAGCAGAAACTAGATTATTATCATTTGCATATGAACAAGCTTCGTGGGACAAGAGTTATTTCACTTAAGCGTAGCATTGATAGTCATCTGGAGTTTGAAAGATTAAAATCTGACAGTTACAGTATTTCTCATCCCTTCCCTCCCTTCATGCCTAAACTCAGAGACCCTGGGCCTTTGCTGGAGCATCTGCAATGTTTAGGAGTTGAGGAATCTGGAGGACCTGAGCTACCTGCAGGAGACTGACCTCCTTTCGTCTGTCACTGCTCAAAAAGACAAGTATGTGTTTCAATTTGTACAGAATAAACTTTCGCATTAAAAAAAATGTGCACAGTCAAAATCAAGTTAATCAATGCAGTCCAATACAGCAGTTCTACTATGAATTATACATCAAAGAGTCTTCTCCACATTTTTGTTGATGTTTTGAAAAATGTGATGACTACACACTACACCTTGTTCATCATTGATTTCATAGTGGGTCTTAGTCGTGGTATACTGCGTCATATTGAGAAAGGAACAGTTTGAAATATACCGTTTGGCCACTGAGGGTAGAATTATGTTAGGTAATAATTTACCCGCATTGAGCTATGTGATGTCTGTGTTTAAATATTATTACTATCTGTCCTTTAATAAGGCCAACAACATGTCTTGGACAGTCCTCCAAGCAGCCAGAGCAACCAACAATTGAGCAGAGCCAGTACCAGTACAAGTCCAGTAACACAGTCTGACCAGATGCCCCTCTCTGGTGAGTACATGCACCCGTTGCACAGAATTACTCTTTTGGGTTAGATGGGCTGAAAAATAATATAATCTACCTGTAACTTAGTGTAATATAGTACAAGCAGCAGTGAATTGACAGTGTGCTTATAAATCAGTATCATCAATTGGGTCTATCTTCTCTAGATTCTGATTCAGTATCAAATGACACACAACTAATGATGGGATGGGATAATGGGATGAACACATGATATTTTATTACAATGTACACAAAAAAATGACTTTTGTATCCAGCAGTAGCAATAGTTCCCCACAACAATATGTTGTTCATTTAGTTCCCATGTATAGTCAGTCTGGTGTGTATTTTCTTTGTAGTATGTTATGTTGAGATCTTGCAAGCTTGTCTGTCCCAAAGCAACGGTGTCGTCTATAGTGGGACTCGTGTGACTGCTGTGGTGTTGGAAAAGGCTGTATCTTGCACCTTTATCCTGGTCCTGCCTCTTAAACTGTTATTAGCTGTTATTATTTAACAACACCTAATGTTTTCTGTGTTCTCTTCAGGTGGTTACAGCTCAGAAACTGCAACTTCACCACGGTCAACAAGTAGTTCAAGTATGGACACCATACCTCTGGATAGAGTATGGATTAATTTCCAGTGAGGTTTCACCAAGTTTGTAATCAATGTTGTGGATGTATGGTGACTTGACCAGGTTATAGATGCCTTGTATGCAAGTTGGTAATTCAACTATTATTTTTTCTATTTTTTTTCATTACCAGTTCAAGTTGAATTTTGTTTTTTTTTGTTTGCTGTAATAATGGTTACTTGTTACAGTTGAATAAAAATACGAAGAATGGGAAATTGTAGCCGTTCTTGTTCAGCTTAGTCTCATTGAAACACAACAATTCATTTCCCACTGACCCAAAACCAGTTTAAACCATTTAAAATTAAAATAATTCTGGTGTTATTAGGTGAGTATATATATATTATTATTTTTAAGTCCTTTAAATATTCAGGAAATCAATGTAAAAGAAATCCCAAAAATTACAATAAACATTAAATTGTTGCAGTTGTTCACCCAATATGTAGTTACCTTTTTCTGACATGTTTTGAAAGATCAAATTATTGTTGTATACTGTTATATTACATCTAATATAGTTATATACAGCCTTTTTAAATCAAATAATGCCATTACAACCAACTAATAAGAGCAAATTTCTGTAACTTTAAGCATTTTTATTCATATTACAATGTTAATTTGCCATCTTTATGGGTAATTTCATTGTTTTAAAATCTAAAATGTTTGTACTTAAACGTTAAAAACAACATAAAACGATTAAATATCCATTTGATGTTTTGAATCTCATTATTTTGTGTCATATACTGTTATATTAGATCAAATATAAATTATTATACAATCACTTCCCATAAAATAATGTCATTAAAACCAACTAATAACAGCACGTTTCTGTAAATTTAAGCATTATTATTTGTAGTACAACATTTATAGGTAATTTAATTGTTTTAAAATGTGAAAATGTTTCTAATTAAATGTTAAAAAACAACCTGAAATCAAGGCAAAATCTTGTTAAAACTACAAGTACAAACTGTATTTTATTTATAGAAAATAACTGTATTTTTACGAGAAAGTACTTTTCTGTTATTTCACAGTACTTTTATGGTGCCCCAGCTGCCAGAAATTGACCATTTTTTTAGGATTTTTTTTTTATTATTTTATTTTTACAGTGCCGCTTAAGGCTCCCCAATGGCTTGTTAATGTAAAGGAGGATGGGGTTTCTATCGAGAAGACCACTGAAACGGGGGCAGCATCGAGTTACCGCACCAAAGAATATGCTGTGTCGCTGTGTTTCCATCTTGGGAAGGCACTGAGGCTGCTTTGTTTGGACAAAAGCTTTAGAGCAAATATTGCAAACTCATCCTTGATAGCTGTCTAGACCAGCTTGTTGAACAGGATCGCAAAAGTGTTTAAGTGATTAAAAGTCAACATTGCCCATGTTGTGTTTCAGCGTGTTTTAGTCGGTCGCAGTCGTTTTGGTTCAGTTTGGTTCACGGTAATTATGTGAATGAACGAATTCTACATAGGCGGCGAGTAACAAAGCTTTTCGGTGCAAACATCCTGAGAGAAGCCACTTTTATGACCACGTTTCTAACGCGTTGATCCCAAAATTATAAAACTGTCAGGCCGGGACTCGAAGCAGAACTCAGGACTCAGTATGCAGAGATGACAAAGGGGGTTTAATTGGAATGTTCAGAGATCCCTCACAGAGGGACAAACAAATGGCCACAAAAATTCCTGGACATAATTCTAATCAGTGAAAACAAAAACTCTCCAAAAGGAGGAAATACAAATCGAAGAAACAAATCACTAAATAAACACAAAACACTCCGAATGGAGGAAAACCTCAGAACTGAGGAAATAACTAAGAAAAGACTAGACAAACAAAAACTATCTCTCCGAGAGGATTCACAGGCTTACTTGGAAATTCTTTGGTTGAAAACATGAAGCAAGGCACGAGAACAAGTTGACGACGACAACACTCTGGCACAAGACAAGGGGAACGCAGACTACTTAAACACATGGAGGGAAATAGGGGACAGGTGGACACAATCAGGAATCAGGGAAGACAATCAGACTTGTGACACATGAGGAAGGGCAAGTGGCCTGAAACGAGAGGAGCGTTACTTTTCAAAATAAAACAGGAAATGACAGGACAGAACAACCCCAAGACAAGACGCCCTCACCACGGTGTGACAAAAACAATCTGAAAATACCAAGTACCTTTATCACGACCTTAAATCACCCTGCTAGACTGGAGAAAAGGAGAGCTATTCAGGGACACGTCAGGACATGCTCCTGAAAATAGAGAACCCACTGTTTTCAGAAAATGCTGAACTGACGATTATTCTGGATTAGATGGGGAATAAAAACAATATTATTGCCAAGTCACAGGCAGGCTCATGTCAAAGTGAAAGTGAAAGCACAAATTCATCATCTCTTTTGGAAGTTTTATGAAATTAATTCAGTACAAATGCGATAGATTTTGTCACTAGATGCCAGATGTTGATATGATATTCAGCCAGCTACTCCTTTGATATATGCCCCCCAATATCCAAATACAGCACTGAATCCGCAAATAAATTTAGATTTAATGTGACAGCAGTTTGTCCCCCCTCCCTCCCTTCCACCTCCTTTTAGATGATAAGGAGCAGCGGCTTACTGCCTCTGGGATGGAGCAACAATGCTGGGAATGCAGTCATCACTTTGCCAGCCTGGAGCAGCCCACATTAACGGTGCACCTTTTGTTTGCGATTCTGCACTTTTTTTTCTCCTTTTTTTCCCCCTCCCTCATCCTCACATACCAGCAGACATAACGGGACCATAGTCATAGACATATGTTGAAGTCAGAATTCCTGGATTCATGGTGCTGTTGTGCCCGTGGTTGTGCAGCTTGAAGCTGTTTGTGATGCTGAGTGCAGCCAGTGGTCGGGACCTCCTCCCACACACCCCATCCCACCAGCAGGCAGACAGTGGATCGGTTGAAAAGAAATGGTTCGGTTCACGTAAATCGCCCAACCACCGTCGGCGGAACAAGATGCAACAAGAAAGCCCGGTGCTCTTGAATTCATATGGTTACAAATGAAGATGCAATGCCCAGACATGAGGTGGTCGGACTTCCCCAAAGAGGCATGTGTGCAGCATGTTTCAGCATCTCAGACCAATGGTGATTTACTTGGGACAACACATTAATAAAAATCCTCGACGGCAGCACAATACACCAATCTTTGTTCATTTCTCCCTGAACATCATTCACTTTGTGCAGGAGGCCACAATAGAGTTTCTCACCGAGCATGTGAATCACACAACCCCTTTCCTGTGTTGAGAATGTGTAGCGGGGCATTGTTCCCTTTCCTTTTGTGACTCGGGGCTATTTAGCTTCCTAGGGTTTCACCGCCTCAGAGAGTAGCAGCTATGCTGGTGTTGCTTTGTTGACCAGCTTAAGGCTCCCCGATGGTTTGTTAATGTAAAGGAGGACGGGGTTTCTATTGGGAAGACCACTGAAACACGGGCAGCATCGAGTTACAGCACCAAAGAATATGCTGTGTCGCTGTGTTTCCAACTTGGGAAGGCACTGAGGCTGCTTTGTTTGGATAAAAGCTTTAGAGCAAATATTGCGAACTCATCCTGAATAGATGCCTAGACCAGCTTGTCGAACAGGATCACAAAAGTGTTGGATTAAAAGTCAACATTGCCCATGTTGTGTTTCAGCGTGTTTTAGTCGGTCGCAGTCGTTTTGGTTCAGTTTGGTACATGGAAATTATGTGAATGAACGAATTCTACATAGGCGGCGAGTAACAAAGCTTTTCAGTGCAAACATCCTGAGAGAAGCCACTTTTATGACCACGTTTCTAACGCGTTGATCCCAAAATTATAAAACAATCTGAAAATACCAAGTACCTTCATCACGACCTTAAATCACCCTGCTAGACCGGAGAAAGGGAGAGCTATTCAGGGACACGTCAGGACATGTTCCTCAAATTAGAGAGCCCACTTCTTTCAGGAAATGCTGAACTGACAATTATTCTTGATTAGATGGGGAAAAAAAACAATATTATCGCCAAGTCACAGGCAGGCTCATGTCCGCAAAGCGAAAGCACAAATTCATCATCTCTTTTGGAAGTCTTATTAAATTAATTCAGTACAAATGCAATAGATTTTGTCACCAGGTGCCTATAACCAGATGTTGATATGATATTCAGCTATTCAGATGTTGATATATATTGCTCCTTTAATATTTCACAACTAGCTCTTAAAATCAAATCCTTTTTTTTTTTTCAATTAAAACAAATTAATTTTTCTTTCAGCTTGGTTGTTTCTCTTCTTATTAGTGACTACAAGAGTGCGTTAAAAAAACTCCAATCCAAGTTTAAAAACCATCATGAAGTGTAAACAACAGAGCTAAACAACAGAGACTAAAAAAGACTTTTAAAAACACAGCTAGAGCTACCAACACTCACAAATCTAATTCAAATAGTTGCACCGACTTCAGTTTGGATTTTGTCATGGCCCATGGTGCTGGCAGCCTAAATTAGCTGAGGACCTGAGTAGAGGACACTATGATCTGAATGCAAATAAAGGTGGAGCTCAGCTACCCAGAATATAAACATATGGTGTAAACATATGGTGTTTTAAGAGCCTTATTCCAGTAATCCAAGAAAGCGTTGAATAAGGTCAGCTGGACTTGTAGAATTTCTTGAAGACGTTTGGCCACCAATCGGAGTAGCTTCTTCAGTTCTGATAAACATCAGTTTAACACCAGTCAAACATCAGTTTATCAGAACTGAAGAATCTACTTGGATGAGTGGCGAAATGTCTTCAAGAAATTCTACAAGTCCAGCTGACCTTATTCAACGCTTTTTTGGATTACCATGACCTGGGTGACTGAGAACCTTCACAGACTTATTCCAGTAAACCATGGCTGATTCGCTGGCAGGAACGCGCGGACACACACACACACACACACACACACACACACACACACACACACACACACACACACACACACAAACAAACTAGCAGTTTCTGTTGACAAAAGTGCAAAAACTACATTTTTTTTAGACGGGGTTGCTGCTAAATGTCTTGTCCACCAGAGGGCGCTCTCATTCTGATTAAACGATCTAGTGTTATATTAATCTTCATGTAACATGTTGAGGCGGCTATGGCAAATGCGTACCTAGGTTTTTATTAAATAAATGAACAAATACACGTTTTATGTATTCTTATACATAAATTTGTATTTTTGCAATACATCTACCATTTACATCTGTATATATATTTATATCTGCATTTTTGCACTGTCTGTATCTTCAACTGGTAGGTGTGTGTGTGTGTGTGTGTGTGTGTCCATCTATATATATATATATATATATATATATGCTGATTTTGATATATCTTATTTGTATTCTGCCTTGCTTGTAATGTATCTTTAATTTTTTCCATACATAGTCCACCTGCACACCGTGTGCACTGTTTGTGTGACTTGAATGTTTCTGAACCGCTGCTGCAAACACCTTGAATTTCCCCATTGTGGGATAAGTAAAGGCATATCGTTTCTTATCTTATTTTCGTGTGTGTATAATATGTGATTCAGACCAACCCTGTCAGGACAGGAAACGGCTCGGTATTGCTGCCTGCATAAAAGAAAACGTCAGTAATGCATAAAAAGCACCAGGTCGTGGGCACCAAAATTCTAAAATAGCTTTATACATCAGTAAATGACACACAGCCCGAGAGAGAGAGAATCTGAGAAAGAAAAAAAAAACTACATTTCCCCGAGTTTCAATTCATATCCTGGTTCAAAGGCCGCGCGCTCTGGAACCCGGAACAACAACAAACAACCAGCCAAACGTTCACGTTTGAATAACTGCGCTAACAAGCGTTGCACCGAGATTTTCTGTGCTGCTGCTGTTGCATTTCTTTGGCAGACATGTCCGGAAAGGCAAAGGATATCCTACAGATGGACCTGTACGGTTTACTCGGCATTGAAATCACTGCTACGACGAAAGAGGTGCGTAAATTAATTAGCCGTCAGAGCTAGCGTTGGCTAATTGGCTAACCATGCACCCATGACTGTTAAGTTGCGCGTTTCTTTTTGGAGAGGACGGTTTTAAATAACCTTTTATATTACGAGTGTTAAACGATAAAGAGCCACGATATACTGTCTGTAAGCTGAAGGCACTGACAGCTGACTGTCATGGGCTTGTGTTCGTGTGTGTTTGTGACGTGTGTGCGTGTATAATAACTAAGTCAAGGGGTCTTTTTTTGGTTAAAGTATGGGATTGTTCATCCAGGAAGACACGAAATCAGACAGAAGTCATGAAACATTCAAACCGGCTTAAGGCTGAATCTTTCAGCTGTGATACACCGAAAAGGCCACTGAGTGGAGACGTTGCATCAGGCAATACTCTGTGTGACACACTAAACATATGGCATGACTTTAAACGTGAAGCTTTGAATCTATAATGATGTCCAAATTCATTATTTCACCCACACGGACATATAAAAGGTTAAATACGCGTGCTATCCTCTTTATAACTTAAACGAAATTCTGCCTGAGTGAAGTTTGCGTCTGTGTAGCTTTTCAGTGAACAGAGGGATGATTCCCACCGCCTCTATATTTCATCTCCCAAGCCACATTGGTTGACCATGACTTCCTGAACCCATCCCTTTCCCTACAGCCTCTGTTCCTCGCAGTTTCCGCCATCCGCAATCCGCAGGCCTGAAGGGAACTCGAAATCGCTGCCAAAAGGAGGGATGAAGTTAATTTCTTAATTGGATTTCAAAGTTTCTGTCCTCCCCAGAGGATTATCCTCGAGGAAGTCAGCGGTTGTGGCTTGGGCAGAATTGTGGCTCCAAAGCGGAGAAGGCTGGTTCTGTGAGGTCTGTTGATGGTCGAGAGAGATAGTGGGTTTTTTTTGTGTATGTGTAGTGCATTGAGTCTTGTGGGGCGGGGGCTGCAAAATCAATCAAGTGTGTGAAGGCAGATGTCATCGGATGGGCTACTTATCCCAGTTGTTTTGCCCGCTGCTCCGTCACCACTATTAGGCATGTTGTTTATCACAGAGAAAAGGGAAGGGGCTCATCCCAGTGTGGGCTTAGCCACATCTTGTAAAACATCGCTTTGACGCAGAGGTTTTGCATTCTGCACATCCTCCTGGTTCTATTTAGCATCTCTTTCTATGATCACTGCTGCTGACCGTCCTCTGTGCTTGGGTGGCTGATAAATTTTCAGGAAACTGGCACGTCAGAGGTTATGATTTAACGACTACAGATGACTGAGGTTTGCTTTATGATTGTAGTGCTAAGGGAGGGTTTTGCTGCAGGCTAGCCACCATATAAAGAGTTCTACCTACCACAGATTGCTTGGTGAAACAATGTCAACAGCCAAGACCACACAAAGGTTCCTGTGGCTTTTTTAGCTACTTACATTTTAATGCACCTATTACCTAATGTGTTGCACTGTGTGCAGTGACTACGTGCCTGCATGATTTACTTCCAGACGGAATATCCAAGGACAGGTGATTGCATTGTGTAACAGCTCTTAAACAAATTTCTCAAAGTGATGACAGCATCTTTACTTGGTGAGGGGAAGGTAGATTGAACGTCGTTAGAGATGCAATCCAGACTTTCAGGTTTTTCCATATCAGAGAGAATCGCACCTGATGGTCGTGTATTACGTCAGGGAAAAAAAACAAAAAATATCTCAGACCCATGAAATGAAAGTAAAAACACAATTTGTTATTAGTTTAGTATTAGTTAACATGGGATCATTAATTGTATTGTTACAATTGCATCGCAACAGTACCTCAATTCTGAGTTACAGCTCAACGTGACTGGAGGTTTCAGGCTCACAAGTACACGCACACACGGAAAGTCAATCTCACTGTTGCTCTTGATTACGTTCTTTTTTTTTTTAACTTTAACTTTAACTTTTTTTCTGTTGTCTACACCTCCTTTGCCCCTGTCCTGGTCTTCTCCTCCTTCCTTCTTCCTGTTTTCGTCTTATGATTTTCCTCCAGCTGATAATGTCCTGTAAAAAAGCAGAGCATTGTCATTAAGGAGGATGGGCCCGTGGCAGATCAGGCAGCTAATCAGCCACGCAGGCTGGGGGCCCTACCGGGGCCGTGCTGCGGCTGCACCAGGACCAGTTTGTCAGCTATAATTGGCACCAAAGGCTGGTGTAATGAAGACAAGATGTGGGCAGGCAGTTAAGACTGTGGCAAACGGGGATCAGGGCAACCGAGAGGGTCTTGTTTTTCACAAGGCACTAACCATTAGGCTACTGTTGGCCTGCTGCAAGTAGATTGTAGTCTTCTCCTGATTTTGTGGGACATAGTTCATTTTATCCCATCCTGCTTACCATATGCATGAGACAAGGTAAATTGGCATGTGAGGTGGAATAATTTAAATCTGAGAGAGAGAAGACACTGGAATTAAATAATCATCTGTAAGCACAAGGGAGAGCAGTTGTTTTCAGCCAAGGAGTTGCTAGGGTTTTCTTTTTTTTTCCCCCTTCTTGTGATCAATTCAAGAGCCAGACCTCTAAGGTCATGGTGAGCTGCACAAAGATAATTGCCTCAGTAATTGACTGGATTAGCTCTGTAAGAAGATGCCACTCGATTCCGAGAGCTCTTATCCACACATGTGCAAACGTCTTCAGATTGGCCGCTTTTGCTCCTAGTTTGTACGACCAGCGGGCTCCAAGGTCTTCCAGCATTGATTAAGGCTTGCGTGTTACGGCATTGATGGGAGTAATCATGCATTATTTAACAAAACAGCACTGTAGGCGCAGTTGAGACAAGATACGAGAGCATGAAGGATGTGAGAGGGAGTGAAACGGATAAGGAAGGGGGGGGGGGAGTTGGACAGAAAGGACGGTAAGCTAATGAACCGAAATGCAGAGGAGCGTGTGTGAGCTGGAGCTAAAACTTAACAATGATGAGAGCGTAATGATGACATGCGGCGTGGCAGTCCTGCACTGGTGATGACAGGTTGAACTTGTCAGGCTTCTCAGCTGGCTAAACCTTTGTCTCGACAACGGCAAACATCTGCCGTGTTTACCGAAGACGTGGAGACGTTTATCTCGTCAGCTGGCTGCAGGTGATGAAGAACACGCGAAGCAGAATGAACGTGAGAAGCATACGCGAGGTGATCGCTTACGAAGTCGTCTCGTAAGGCTGACTGGGCTGGCTTTGTCGCACTTCATCTCGGAGACAACCAGCATTTTCGAATGTGTGTCAGTGACAATAACTATTAACCTTTTAGTTTAGCTTGTACCTCACTAAAAGACTTTGGCCAAATCAAAGATGGAGAGCACGTACAAAAGAAATGGAGAAATAGACAGTGGGAGGCTCAAAAGGGGATGCAGACTTAGGCCAACCATAAGCATATGTGTTTGGCTCTGGTCCACAGCCCTGCGTGTCAGTCTGAATCTCTTGGTAGGCTCTGTGTGCCAAGCAGTGAGACTAAATATCCCTTAATGATGTCTAGTCTCTCGAAGCCCTCTCAGTGAACCAAGTTCTCATTTACCACTGGAACTAAAATCCAGTCGAGATAGAAGGAAGGACTTGTGACATTTAGGAGCTGTCTGAGCCACAGTAATCTCCAGAGTGTTCTCTCTAGAGACTTGTTTGGATTCATATAATTGTGTGTAAGTTTAGCTCTTGTACCTTGGACGGTGGGCACCCAGCCTAATGTGCGCAAGTCGACTGTCATGGAACCTCTTTGGAGTTGTTGTTAAAAAGCTCAGACACTGATGGATTACACCATTCTTCTTGGTTCCCTTAGAGTTGAGTTCTGTTTCAACCCCTGTAAAGCCAGCTTTGTATGCTTTGGCATGCATTCTAAAGATAAAATTGTACAAAACAACTTACAGGGAAACATTGCATATGCCAGAGCACAAAGTGTCCAATGAAAACGTTTCCCAGGCACGGAGAATGCGGCCCGTAGCGCGCTGGCAGGAGATTGATTTGCACTGAGGAGCGGGTACGTGAAAACACGCAGATAATTGGCACGGCTGATTAAGTCGGCGGTGGGAATGTGTATGTGTCAATGTATGTGTTTGGTCTGGGATGTATGTGCCAAATCCTTAGCATGCGATGTTCATATATATATATATATATATATATATATATATATATATATATGGCGTTGTGTGCAGAAAGCTCGCACTCTACAGCCCCCTCTGGTCTCCTTGGAAAGCTTTTCTGCTTCCTTTCTTTCACCAAAGAAGCAAACATATAATGAAAGCCACCTTGCCATTAACTGGTCCCTGGAAGGACCAATGAACGGTTAACATTCCAAGCAGCGACCCAGAGTTTAAAAAATCAGCTATAACTAAAGCCTCGTATGACATTACAATGCTCCAAAGTATTGTTCGGTTTTTCCACTTTGGCATTCTAAACCTCAAAGGTCTTGACTACTAGCCTAAGATATTAATGATGTGTGACTGGTTTTGTGTGTTATTGAAACATATGGTTACATCTTTATTTAATATCGTGTGAATAAAGACTGTCTAATTTGAGGTTGCACCTTAGGCCACATTTATCTTGCGAACTGGCAGCGGGCTTGAGAACATTTTGGAATTGTTGCGCGTATAATTCACAGGGCAGTACACAACGTCACGGTGGTTAGCAGCCGTTGACAAAAAAGGGAAAAGGTCAAGAAGCGGAGGATTAGCTCAGGTGTTGATGTGATCCAAGCTACACAATACCTGATTTTTATACGCATGCGGAGGTCGCGTTTCAGCCCAAATGATTTAACGTGACCCCGCTGCACATGGTCTTTGCCATCATTTCAGTGAGCCCATCGGTTTTTATTTAGACTTCTGCTTTTAGGGCCAAGGGATGACAAGATAAAGATAATTAATAGTGAGAGCAAGAGAGTAGAGAGTGGCCAAAGTCTTTGCTTAACCGGATTATTCGCTCTCTCTGTGACCTAATCAGCATCGCTTTCCACTTTGCATTTCTCCGTTTTCTCTCCCAGATCAAGAAAGCTTATCGACAGAAAGCCTTGACGTGCCATCCGGACAAGAACCCGGACAACCCGAAAGCAGGTGAGTGTGCCAGTTGTCTGTGATTGTTTCTTTTTGCCTTCGCCGTGTCTCCATTCTGAACCGCAGACCGGTGCCATTGTTTTCTGAATGATTAGTGTTAATCATCTGACTGAGTGGCCATCGAGAACCAAAAAGTAGCCCTCTCGGCCCGGGTGAACTCGTGTCAGCCTCCTGTCGCGGAGCTAACCAGTGGGTGTTTCTCCCGCTGGCTCTCTAGCCAGACAAGACAAGCCAAACATCGCTAGCACCACGATCACCACAAGTGTTTCCACACTTCATCCTCCTCGGGCTCATCACTTCTCGTGCAGCCCGTAGCCAACCGGCATGTCAACAATTAGACCGTGAAATAACAATGTAGCTTTTAGTCGGTTGGGGTAAAAAGCACCTTGGACAAAAGGCTGGTCGTGGGGTATGTTTTCGAGACGAGTTTATGTGGTTGCTGGATGGTGCAGGCAATTCCTGATTATGTCAGGGGAGGAAAAATAGGAAATTGGTACGGTTGGGAGGGTGAGAGGGATAATACAAAAGCAGGGGGTCGGTTTCCCAGAAATGGAAAAGAAGCGGTTTGGAGGGCCTCAGCACTTGAACCCGCACATCAACTGACTTGGTATCTGCCGCACGAGAGCTGAGCGAGTCTTTGGACTCGCTTCCCTTCGGGAGAAAGCTCTTCGCATGTAAGAGGTGACTCAGGGGTCACGATTCTTCGCTGAGAGTGACGACACCCCCCCCGATAGCCCTCATTTTTCTCAACCCCCCGATGTTGTGACACCCTGAACTGCCTAGTGGGCATGGCAGGTCCCCTCCCCGCCATTTGAATTTCATTCCAGCCCATTATGTGCGTGCAGGTAACCCGACCGCCTTCGCTAGCAGCTCGATCTCCAGAGCCTTCTGTTAGTGTGCGCTGCCAGTCCCCACAGGGAGTAACAGTATCGGTCTGTTAGGCCTTCCCATAAGTGAATGATTAAGCCTGGCCAGTATAGTGCGGTGGTGTGCCGTTTGCAGGACGAGCTGGGGGGATTGTGGTCTCCCAGTGTACATTTGTCTGTATGTGTGTGTTAGATGAAAACTGGAGTGGTGGTGTCTGCGGCAGTGGCTCTTAATGAAAGATGGATGGGGAGAGGCAAGGGAATGCACGACTTTGTCATTGGAGGAAACGGGTTTCGTGAGACCTGTGGCAAAATTGGATTTCTCAGTTTGTGTCAGTTCCTGCGCATAATACCTTGGAATGTTTCCTGTAGAAATGGCACTCTCTTCTTTCTTCCAGCCTGTATCCCGCTGACAGTTACCGATATTATATTTTCGTGCATTCAGTATCCAGGTTTTCCGTAATGTCCCGTGTGTCGTCCCTCTCTTTTAGCGGAGCTCTTCCACCAGTTGTCCCAGGCTCTTGCGGTGCTAACTGATGCCGCTGCCAAAGTAAGACCACTGACTGCCTCTCAACCTGCAATAGAAAAACGAGTACGCTCTCAGACTGAGACACAGTTCTTCCTAATGATGTTTTCAGGCCGCCTACGACAAAATTTGCGCTGCCAAGAAACAGGCAGAAGAAAGAAACAAGAAGCTAGACGACAAGAGAAAGAAAATCAAGCTCGGTGAGTCATTTTCCTGCAGCATCTCAGAGGTTCTGATGTCGTATTGTGTGTTTTGCAGGTATTAAAAGTTCTGTTAATCATATTACACATATTAGCACAATATGGACTCTTGCTTTTATGTGTGTTGTGACAGACTTGGAGGCCAGAGAGAGACAAGCAGAAGCTCAGAGCCAAGAAGAGGTGCAAATCACGAGAACACTCGAAGAAGAGGTAGGAGCCTTTATAGAAACCACATGAGAGATGATTTAGCACCGCACATCGGCTCGGAGAGGCCAGCGAAAATTAAAAGATAAAAATTTAAATGCAGGCGTCAGCTGTGTACCGGGAACAAGGTATTCCAGTGAGTCCAGGAAACTCTGAAGCACACCCAGGTGCTTTTATTCTGCGTTTCGTCAAATGCTCTTTCCTGATTGAGCTGAAGTCGACCAAAGACTTGGGCCGGGAACAAAGGCCCTATCTTTTCACAGACATGTCATAATTATCAGTAGGCCCATTAGATGATATTGCATGACTTGATGCACTTTGTTCAGGAGGCCAATGATAAATAAAAACGGTGCGCATGCTTCCAAGGTGAGTCACGGCATGTGCTCATTGTGTTAAATGCATGTTAATACGAGGCAGTGTTCCTTGGGATGGAGGAGAGAGATAACCAATAGGTGGCACTGTTCCATTTTCTGTCTTCATCAACATGTTATTGGGCTTAGTGAAGCTTAGAGAGGAAGAGCAGTACTTCTGACATATTCTATTAGTGTTTATGTTAAAGTATTTTCTAGAAACGTGTCAGTTATTGCCTGCAGGTCTATTTGTGCACGTAATCTTATTGTTTGTTCTGTTTTCTTCAAGATTGCCCGTTTAAGGGAGGAGGGATCGAGGCAGCTTGAAGAGGAGCAGAGGCTCATCAGAGAGCAGATCCAGAGAGAACGCGAAGCAACGCAGCGAACGGGTGACTACACTCAGAGAAGTATGTCTACTCGTCAAGATTCACCAAACCAAACCAAATTCTTTGAAGTCCTCCTCCGCCGTGATGAATCCGGTTTGATCCACTGAAGACTTTTTACGATCCCAAAGCCTCAGCGTCCCTGCCACCGTACTTTCAGTCCAACCACAGCAGCCACCAGGCTCCCTTTGGCTCGGCAAATATTATTCACGTAATGGACAATAACAATAACCGAACTTATATTTGAAGAGGTCTATTTTAGTTTCTTGGCACGTTAGTATAGGAATAACATGCGCCACTTATACGCACATGGCCGTTCATCAAACTTTTGACCTCTTGATAATATTTTTTTGCATTAAAATACTATGGAAGCGTGTGTATTTCAGTGAAGCACTGAGTCCTGGCCTTAAACTAGACCCCTTTTTTGTGGCTGGACAATTACTCATGCAGAGTCAGCATGTCTTTTGAGTCTCTTCCATTTGCACGTACTCAGTCTTCCCCTGTATCAGCAGTCTGCCTTTAAGACATTTAACATGTGACGGCCATTTTAAAACGGCTGTCTACCTGCATGGGTCCCTCGACTGCTTTCTCGGATGCCTTTTTTTTTTTTTCAGCAAAAACAATTGTTTCTTTGTCTTTTCGCTTCACGGTCTCATCCTCCCCCTTATGCTTTTCCCAGACTCCGGATCGGAGAGATGTTCCAAGAGCAATGCAACCCCCAAATTAAAGGTAAGACTCTGGTCATGGAACAAGACCGTGTGGAAAGGTCGGGGTGAGGGTTGCAGTTGTTGGAGAGTAAAGCAGGAAGATAGAAAAAAAAAAAAAAAAAGGCGGGTTCCCAGTATGCTCAAGAGGAACCGCTCCATCTGAGTGAAAGTGCAGGCCGAGCCTCTTTGGGGGATTTTAGCCATTTGTATTTCATTATTTGGAGACCACATACGCCGCCTCACCGCCGAGCGCACATGCTGTTACAACGCCCATTTCTCTAGAGTAGGCACGACGTCGTCAGGAGACCAGTGTCAATGCCAAGAGGAGGCTTATTGTATTTCCTTCTGGAAACAGCAGTGTGCGTGTATTAACAGACACTGGGGATCTTAGCTAATATATTTAGACATTAAATCTGGCTCTAAACTTTCATAGTCATCTAGTGCAGCAAACTGACGTTTGCGCGCTCAGTTAGAAAAACAAACAGCAGCCAGACTGACAGAATCGCAAATCAGGCCTATGGGAACTTGCCGAATGCTGCCTGCAGTCAAAACTCATTTTAAAAGCTATACAAACGTTCTGCTTTTTCATACAGTTTCGTGCATGTGATGCTGAATCTCTGTCTTCAGGTTTCGCAAATTTGATTGAAAGTCTAATTAGACTTTTAGGATGATAGATTCAGTGAATCTGTTCATGATTGATTGACTTAAAAATCCTTATTTATTGAAGTCTGTCAGGCCGCGAAATGAATTTCCGTCCCCTTTGATATCATGACAGCGCTTTCATTTTTATTAGGTGGGTAAACATTAAATGCCATTTGGGTCGCTTCCACTAATATATTTCCTATCTGTATATTTATTTAGGCTACGAGCAAACACAGCACAGCGTTGTGGGCTGAAACCACAGACATCACATCATGCAAATACTTTAACATCCTGTTTAAAGATTAATGGGTAAGAAGGTCATCAGTGGGTAGAGGGGACTGCTCTTGGAAGGCGAATACGCTCTTTCAAGTGTAATTGTTGGTAAAAAAAAAAAAAAAAAAGACGCTATGCCGACTTTCCCAGAAATCACGGTTCTCTGACAATGAGCAGAAAGCTGGATCTGAATCAACACTCACTGCTTGCCATTTATAATTCTACTTTGTGCAGTTGATGTGATATTGGCTGGATGCTGCTGCACTTTGAACATGCATGTGAGAAATTACACAATATCTCTTTTTAGAGTTGACGGGAAATCGCAAAACGGCTTTTAGTGACGGGACTCAAAGCAAATAAAAAATGTAATATCTTCGGTTATTTCTGCCGTGGAAGTGGCTCTTATGGAGAAAGTAGTTATACAGGAATGCGCCTTTGTTCCTCAAGTGAGCGGGTTAAACACAGTTCAGACTGAATCTCTACACGCACCAAGGGAGAAGCTCCTCTCTCATAGTCCTTGAGCACCTTTGGGCATCAACCTGCCTTGGAGTACTTTGTGATTATCACAGGGAGTGATAGTTAAGCAGGTGAATCACCGTGGATTGTGAGGTCGAGCGGTTGCGTTAAGTTCCTCCCGTTTGACCCGTGGTATGAATGGAAACTGACTGCAGGTCTTTCAGGTGGTGAAGCTCCAACAGCTTTACAATGTTTTCCCCCCTTAGCTCCGCTCTGTCCCGATGATTTTTTAGCAATCTGTCTCTCATCAGAGCCGAGGCCCGCCTGGCGCTCGCCGACTCCTCGTCACCTGACTTTAATCAATTGCGCTCTAATGATCGGAGATTATCGTGCACTTCTTCGATTCTCGAAGGCCCTCGCGAGTAACATCATCGGCCTCTCCTTTCTGCCTTCTCTCTCTTTCAGCTGAAGTGGAAGTGTAAAAAAGATGACGACACGAATGGAGGCTACACCCAAGACATTCTCCTGAAACTTCTACAGAAGGTGAACTGAACACTGAATAAGCAGAGCACAGTGCTGCAAGACTAATAGTTTACTACACTTAATTTGCCTTTAGGATGTTTTTTTAACACAAGACAGTATTATAAGATTAGAGGAAAGTATCATTTTGGTTTAAGCAATAATCATGATGTATGTAAGGAATCAGGACAGGTTTATGGGGTTATTTTGCAAAGTACTTTAAATTTAAAAAAAAAAAAAAAAACTTCAATAAACTGTGAATTAAAATTTAATTAAATGATCTATGTGCACGGTAAAACCCCACAGTGATAGTAAATTATGTCTACCCTCGCTGTTCCAAGGCTGCGCCTCACGGTACCAAAACCTGCCTGCAGAGTCCGGCCATATTTGAGGTCTGCATGACATCAGTGCTGTAGATGGTTTTATTCTCCCCCTTAAATGTGGCCCATTAAGTTTTGTTGCAGTGAAAGTGCTGAGGGCAATGTTATAGTGCCCTTTTAAAGCCACGCACGGCATTGTTTGTGCCCCTCTTACCAGGTGATTAAGCAGT